>NC_142187.1:1032500-1346666 GCF_026936395.1 Plectropomus leopardus | reverse complement strand
TAGACAGAGATTCATTTAACCTCTACTATGACTGTAAGATAGCTTGGCTACACCGAAATGAAGAAAAAAGTTGAATGGCGATGTAACAAGTGAATGCATCACCGTCCAAATGCCTCAAGATATCAAACAGTAAGTGAACATACCACTGTAAATGTGATATATGATATAAAAGCATGCTGCCCACTATCAAGTTAACCTGCAATTATTCTGATATAAATTCATGCCCACTAAGGAAGACAAACTGCTGAAAATGGCCATAATTGTGTTTTCCTATATTTACCTATGTTTCCTATACACTGAGAAAAATATGACCAATGGTTACTTAAAAAAATTGTGGCAACAAAGTGACACATAATATAATTGAATAGATTTTAAGTTCTACAATTTGATTAAAAAGTATTGAATACATTAACTTAACTCAAACAAAAAAATTAAGTACATGTCAATAAAAGCAACAGTTGAAATGAGTTGGATTTAGTAATAGCATGCCAAATGATGAGTTACATCGCCAAAAAATATTTAGTAAATCCTAGCCAATTTCACAAGGAAAGCTGATTTATATTTACTAAGTATCTGAGCAAAAGTAATTTAGATTTACTTAATAGCTGGGGGAAATTGATTCATATTTACTGATAATCTAGGCAAAACTGACTTATATTTATCAATTATATGGGTGAAATTGATTTACATTTACTAAATACCTGCATAGAAATTATTTGGATGAAGTAAATGAAATAAATTATATCAACTCATATTCTAGCACATTGTTGCTTAATTCAACACATTTACACTCTTGTTCTTATTTATCTGTACCTAAAATAATTGTTTCATTTTAAGTTTTAATTTGTCTTTAAATCTATTCAATAATATTGAATGTCACTTTGTTGCCATAATTTTTCTGTGTCTAATTTATGAAATATCCTGACCAAACTTAAGTAAACTGAGGCATCAAGAAACATCAACAGATTACAATGCATAAAACAGCAGCAGATAAACATTTATTTGTGCAACTTTTAAAAACTTGTTTATCCAGCACTCCACAAGTGCAACATACCAACATACAAAAATAAAACAGAGACCATCACATGAACAATGATTAACTGGGACTCAGTTAAGTCTGCTTCAACAATTTTTTATCAATCACATAAAAGTGCACTTTATGTTTAAAGGGCATGCAGAGCACAGAACAGGTATGCATGTAAAGGTTAACTGGGGAAAAAACCAAAACCATTCTGCATGACAAAATGTGAGAGATGGGTGAGACCCATGTGGCATAAACACTGCTATTTTCTTTTGTTGTATTTTTATGCTACAGCATGTCACTGTATTGGCCCTTGACTCTGTGACACTTATTTTCCTATTCCAACAGTAAGTTCAAAGACAGAACTGAACCAAAACAGATTAGAAGTGCAAATGATATATTACAACACACCAAAGTTTTGCAGCCTGAAGATAATCACCCTTCAGTGGTGAAGCCTGCATGGACCGTCCACAAAATGTCACAACAACGGTCATGTGACAGACACATATGTACCTCAACCTGAACAGATGCAAAGCCATGTAACAGGCCACATTACCACATATGACAACAATGGGTCTGTCCTTAGAAAGGGTGGCTCTTGAATGGGCGGTGCCATCCAATGGCATGGAAGCATTTAACAACACTGTAGTGTAATAACACAGAAAAAAAATCAATATATTAACACTTCTAATGTCCTGCAAGAAAAAATACACATGCAGAAATTCAAACTTGACTGAAATAACTAACTTCACTGAAACTCGAGCATTTCACAAAGTCTTGTGTGTCGGTTTTGACAGTGACTTGTCAATTCCCTTTTGAATAGCAAGGGTCTCTTTTCTTAAGCCAGTAGCTTATTCTTGAGGCTGTTCACTTTTGGGGAGAGCTTTGAACTATCCAGCCCGAGGAGAAGTTTCTGAAACACTTCCAACGTGTATCTGAGCTCCTTTGGATAGGCAAGATTCACAGCATACGCCAAACCAACGAGCAGGGAGCAAGCCCTTGGAAAGTTACCCAGACCAGTTAGAACTTTCATGCCATCCACCATGATACCGATGTTGTCTGGATCCTCTGCCGTGTTAGCTTTGATGTTGTAGATCTTCAGACTTTGAACAGCAAGGTCCTGTGACACACTGTCTTCATCAGCATCCTGTAACAGAAAGAACATTGTGCATATCAGACAGTGCAGCCAGAGGAGAAGGTCCTATTTCCCAAATTGCTTCCAACTGTTTGGACAAGAAAATCTGGAGTTTGTCATAGCCGTTGCTTGTAATGCACTCTATTTATGTCACTGTTGACAAATCTGAGATAGCACTTAAAAACGTACATAAACACATATTTTCACACCAGGTAAATTGAAAATGATCGAATCAGTTCACCAACAAATCAAAACAATTCAATCACCCGATAATGGGCTGAACAGAGTTACAGTTGTAAATATTTGTAAATGAAATTTCTGAAATGAAATCAATCCATTACTACATAATTTCTTGCTGGCATTGTATTGATGAATATCTTACTCTACATTCGCTAACACAGGCTGGTTACCTGTCAACCAGTATCTATAACCACGCTTATTTTAGTGTTTCCATTACCATGGGACCGTTACCGTTCCATGGTAACCCATTACTGTTTTTGTAATCTTTTTGGTCGGGGTACCTGCTGTTTGTCATGTCAATCCTCTGTTTGTATTTTCTCAAGAGGAAAATGTCAGAACCTGTTAACAACGGAGTGTGGAATACTGAAGAGGTACAGGCACTGCTCTGTATCATCGTGCAGCAGGAGCTTGATGGTGCAGTGCCTGTACCTCTTCAGTATTCCACACTCCCCTTACTACTGTAAGGGTCCCCTATACACTGGAACCGCAAAGCTATCTGTTACAGATCCGAACCATTACCATACCGATCCGTACTGTACTGTACCATACTGATAGTGAAAACAAGATTTGTGTGGCACTGTTAGTTAATTCCTGAAGCTTGAAGTCTTCCACAGCAACTGGTTCAACTCTGCTCTCCTTCGCTTATTTAAGAAGTTGCCCCAGTCTCTCTGTAAACATGTCTTTGTATTCACAAAGCAGCTCTTTGGCCAACATTTCTTAGCTAGCTTTTAGGGACAAATTATAAAGACTTAAAAAAATACAGGTGTTAGGTAAAGCATTCTTAGGAAAAAGATTACATAAACCACTGACAAGTTTTAAATTCTTCCAGTTGGTGAAATCAAATTGAGATAGTAAGCATTTAATAACACCTCCTGTTTCTGCTAGTGCAGAAAAATTCCTTAAAGGAAAATAAAAACTTTTAAACACACTTGACAGAGGACAATGATGTAGCTTGCCAAGAACTACTGGGAGAAATATAGTTATGGACTTTCCCAAGTCATATTAAGTAGAAGAGATGAGACATATCACCTTCTTTATATTTTAACATGTACTTCAACTTACATCGTACTCTTTTAAGAGTTGATCTGTAGATTCCCCAAGGTACATCATCAAACAGCGAATGACAACATCTCTGGTCATGTTGATGTTAGGATTGCTTGGAGTCTAAAATGAAAAAATAAACACCAGGTGGTTTATATTACTGTTAGTAAGCCCTTATCAAAGATCCTTCATGTGCCGTCTCAGAGACCAGTATAATGAAACACTAATGAAACAAATTTTCATGCAATTATTTCATACTCCATTTATAAAGAGAATCACAGGCTAACATTACCTCCTGTAAATTCAAGTAATGGTATTCCAGCAGTTTGATCACATGATTCCTAGAATAAAATATTAGAAAACATAATGCTCAATGAAGGATACCTTGAGCAGAATAGCCTGCAACCTCAACCCCATGCTTCCGCCCTTGGAGTGGAAGAGGTTCAGAAGCCGAGGAGTATATTCATCCAGCTTGGACATGAACCTCGATTCAAGATGCACCATCGTGATTCTGTGAAACTCATCCTGGATCTGAAAGACAAATCATGAAACCAACTTTAAAGCCTCAAATATTACAAACTTAAATACTGTTCTTATGACATTTTTCAAAAGCAAGAAGCAACCTACTAAAGATAATAATTTCTACACCATTTTACAACCTCCATGTTTGTCGATTGTTTACCTCCTGAGTCAGACTCTACAGCATGTTAAATGGGTCATATGAAAAAAAAAAGTCAAAAAATCACTTTTCTTTTATTTGGGTCTCTGATATGCCTACTAACACAGAAACTGAAATAACAACTCAACAGTAACAGTAGTTTAATGTGGGCTGCTTGCTTTGTACACATGTGATTAACAGATTTGTGCTCTGTGATTCAGATTTGTGGCTCCACTTGATGTCACAAGGGGCTTCATAGAATTTGTAACCGCCACTGCATCTTTCTCCACCCCATGGCTTGCTAGGTAGCTGAATTCTGGTCATGGTAAGAGGTGTGACACCTCGGACATTCTCCAAAAAGCTGGCCAATCACAGCAGAGTGGGCGTTTTGGAAGGGGGGCTTCAGACTCAGTGAGACAGAGGGCCTGTATCCATGGCTTGTTCAGCTGTAACTAGCTTTTTGATCATGAAAACAAGCTGTTTGTAAATACATCACATCAACCTGGGAAGGGGGTATAATATGACCCTTTTAATAAAATATTTTGATTAGAATACTAACCAAAATAGGTAGTTCCTCTATTGTTTAAAATGTTGCATTTTATAAACTCTATAACCATGTAATGCAACACAAATTATATAATTCTAAAATTTGATCTAGAAAATAGATGACAGTAACGTAACAGACATTTTGTACCTAGCGCTAAATACAGCATTACAAGTGCAATCCTTCACAATGGACAAGGGATATTTCTAATTAGCATGCACTTGTAACTTACGTGAGATGTCTCAAATAGAGCGGGCCATCTGGCTTTGATGTCCTCTATGGTGGGTGATTGGTTGATGATTTCGTTTCTTCTGTGTGCAAATGTTTTGGCCATTTTTTCTTTTATCAATGTGTTGTTGTCCTTTTTCTTCACTTCAGTTAGCAACTGAATCCTCTCTTGTTCTTGACTTTCTTCATCCTCTCCAGCCGGGTAAGGAGGAAGGAAGTTTACTTCTGCCTTGCGAGGTTTTTTTACATTCTTTGCAGACTTCTGGTCTGTAGGGGTCTTGCGTTTCAGTGCATTGCATAACACCTCAGGAACACCGTAGCCTCGGAGTTTGGTGCGATAATTTGACATCTTGTATTTAAGGCTTTGCTGCCAGCCATAGTAACCTGCAAAGGAGCCAGGTTCCTTGAGACAAGGATATTTATTGACAAGTGCCTCAGCAACATCACTTATCTGTGAACCTGATGGGTAGGCTGTATAAGTATATACAGTCTCAGCCAGCTTCTCAAGTATGTCTGCCTTGATCTTCGAGGTAGTCAGAAGTGTTCCATTCTTCTTGTAGTCCTCATTGGCTCTTTCAAGGAACATCTCAGTTTCGTATGCAAACTGTGGAATGGGGAACTGCTTTGGCCATGGCTGACAACGTTCTGTGGTACTTCGCCTCGGCAGGATAATGGTGTCCTGTGAAGAAGATGTTCCAGCAGATGACTCTGCATTTGATGCGGTTGACTCTGCATTTGATGTAGTTGACTCTGCAAACGATGCAGAGTCACAGTCAGTTGACTGCTGAACAAAGGAATTGTCCAAATTTCCATCACATGGATACAAGTTCAGAAGAATCGGAGCAGTGTGAACAACCTTTATGGTGTCTTTGTGTTTGATAAGGTCACTGTTGTGAAGAGAAAAGTAATCTTCAAATTCCAAGTCCAAATACTGAAGACGGAAATCAATAGAAATCCCAAAGGTCTCCTTCACAATAGTTTGCAACTCCTCCACAGTGGGCGGGATTCCTGATGGAAGGACCAACTTCTCAATTCGGTCATCAATTATTACTCTGAGCTTTGCCTCCATCTCTGCCATCCTGACAAGAAAGACAAAAGTTCAATGGCATCACAAGCAGAAGCTTATACAATGCATAATTTTTTTTAATAAAAATCATAAAAATCTGTACTTATTCAAGTGGAAGACTACACTGGTTTATAATCATAAATTTATAACATTAAATGTGTATATCATTATTATGATTGTTATTGAATTGCTAAAATGTCAAGAAAAAAGGACACTGTGTTGTTATATTTCCAGAACAATGGATTAAAATACAGATACCATGAGATGCACAGGTTAACATAATTAATCAAAATTACCTAAAATGAACAACAGATGTGATGTTTGAGTGTGACCAAGCGTTTTCCTCCCACACTGTATGCAGCCAAGGGGTACACATCACCAAGTTTCTGCTGCTCGATAACAGCCATTTTACCAGTGTTCTCTAGTTGAAAAGATCTTAGATGCTCTTCATACCAGGCATCAAGTAACTTTACAATGAAATGTGCACAGTTGTTCAAAATGGCTATCTGAATAATCTCAGCAAAGTCAGGAAGTCCCCCAGTAGAGCCATGAGACAAGATCATCCCGACAGTGTACTTTGTTCCATAGCAGGTGACAGTGTTAGCTAACTGCACAGAAGACAGAAGCGGTGATGTTTCTCTTAAAGCTTCCTGTATGTCTGAATGCAACACATCTAAAGGCACTACAGATATTTTTGTGACACACAATGGCTGTTTTCCAACATCTGTATGAAAATGGCATGCCATCATCATCTGATGCCTTGTAGAAAGGGTCAACAGCACATTTCTGAAGTTCTTTGTGTGCCTCACAACTTGCTTGAAGAAGCTATGTTTCGCTTCAAAGCGCATTGTCCACACACCAACCAGAGGCCCATACTCTTCAATCAATGCCGGATAATGTTCTAAAAAATGGTGTTTAGGGGTCAGTTTCTCTTCAGGAAAAACAGCCAAGAATCTGTCACGATGCTCAGATATTTTAAAGTCAAGGTATGCAATAGTTTCAACTGTATGAACAGGGGCAACTACCAATTCAACTATGTCTTTTAAAGTCAGAAGAACCTGCCAGGCAGAATCATCCTCAGGTACCCGTGAACCAACAATGAGTGGCAACAACCGTATTAGGGCCCAATTTTCATGGGCATTTCCACCTATAGTTCTGCGACACACGTAGTTTTGAGGGACTGCTTGAGGGCTGTTGGCTTTGTCTGAGCCCTTATAGGGAAAATGTGTGATTAACTCGTTGAGTTCAGTCAAATTAAAGTACTTCTTCTTGGTGAAAGTCTGAAAACACAGTGCTAGTTCTCTTGGGACTATACCTTCAAAAAGGTCATGTAGTGCATCTGGTGGGTACCCAGATACACAATGAAAGTGATTCAATTTATCAGTCAATGGACACAACCGCTTAACACCAAAGCAATGGGTTAAATTTGGATTTTCTCTCACAGTTTGCACATGCAAACTATGGTCCTTCTTTGTCCGCGGTGGAAACACTCCAGTCCGCACTTCGTGTGTCTGGTACTCTGAAGAATGTCCAAGACAAAATCTACAGATGTACGGCCCTGTGAAACTTTCAACTAGACCACTAATCGAATGTGCACCGAGATTATCGGCTACAACACAGTGTACAGTTCCTTTAACACTTTTTCCAACACTGGAAATGAAAATCCCGTCCTGTTCTAGAGTGGCAAGATCTTTCAAGAGGGGTTCCAAAACTGCTTTGTATTCAAATTGTTTGACATCAACAGCTTTGCAAAGTAAAGCTAGGTGTATTGACGTTAATGCAGACTGCAACTGAAATGGTACATTTGCCAAAATCCAATAAACAGCTGTTATTTTGTGTTTTTTTCTTGAAGATCCAAGCAGGTTGCACACCTCAAAATCATCAACATAAAGAATTATAGAGAGTCTTGTCTCTTCTCCAGCATAGAAGGCATTTTGCTTGAAAAGTTTACCATCAAAAGTTGACTTAATATATCCAGTACTGTTGTAATGTCTGGATAGGATTCCCTCTGCAATGTCTTTATTCGTCAAGACTTTCTGCAAAGTCTCGAGAATAGGCACATATTGAAATGTTTTGTTCTTTTGGGAATCAAGAATATATTCAACAGGATCAACACACCCGAAATGCTCCTTAAAATACCTCCTCCTCTTAAAAGCTGAACCAAGTGGACCACCTGCAGCAAGTGCTGTACTAATGGGATGAAAGTTGCACAACTGTTCTGCCAAGTCTGTTATGATTGCCTGGTCAACAATGCATTTATTTAACTTCAATGTTGAATCAAGTATATTTCTAACAACTTCAACAGATGCTGAAGATGAAATGAACTGAAGGTCTTCAATCAAGGCATCAATGCACTTCACTGAGGCATTATAGACACTTTCTAGCTTCAGCAGAAGTAAGCCGATTCTTTGAAGAACCAAGTATGATGCACTTTCCTTATCACAATCTAAACTAGTGCCCTCATCATCACTGGCCTCTAACAAATCAGAATGATCAACAGTCTCATTGTGGTGATTCTCATACACACCTTGCTTAAAATCGCTCGAAGAATAGGATGTGTGTCTTCTACTTTTGTGTTTGAGAAACGTATTGTATATATTTGTCCGAAAGCTGCATCCTTCAAATACGCAAAAGACAGTTTCGTGGCTCTTCAGATGATTTCCAATATGCTGAAAGTAGTCCTTCTCTGTAGAACAACTGGCACTGCAAACTAAACACTTGAAAGCAGAGATGATTCCTGGCTGTAAACTGTCTTCAGCTGTATGATACCTGGACAAATGTGTGCGAAGGGCACCCTGTGTTTTAAATGTGCAAGGGCAACTGTCATATAGACATGGCTGGGTTTGCCCACGACCAAATGTTGCGTGTTGTAGTCTGTAATGTTTTAGTAGATTCCCCTTTGTAGCAGACAAAGACTTGCAGATCTTACACTGCCATCCCATAGGCCAGAACCTAAGGTAATAAGAAAAAAATGTCTTTTTTACTTACTGTATAACTAGTAGCCCACATCACTAATAGATCTAGTAATTAAATAACGTACAACAGCTGAACAATTAATCAAAATTTTATCAAAGTTGCAATACAGCCTACTGCAATTTTCAAATCACAGGAGGCACAACAGTTCTAAAGGCAAAATGTGTGTCAAAAATCATTTTAAATGAAATGTTATGCTGCAGAGATGTCCTGGCCTAAACATCATATTCTACAGACTTCAGGAAAACATCTGTTACAGATCCCTGCAAAATCAATCAATCAAAAATCACACCATAATCATTTTAAAGCGATATTCCCTTTTCCCAGATTAATCCACTAAACATGTACTCACCCCTGTGCTGATGTGATGATGAGTGAAGATCTTCAGTTCACAAAACAATCCTGGAGTTTTAGGAGAAAGAGGGTAGCAGCCTCATCCAGTACAATGGCAGAGAATGGACACATGGCTCGTGAACACTTGGATTACACCGCAAGCAGGATGGAGACATTTAGTTTTTGTTTTGTGTTCTTTTTTTTTACGTTTTATCCGTGGTCTCCATTCTCTGCCATTGTACTGGATGAGGCTGCTACCCTCTTTTCTCCTAAAACTCCAGGATTGTTTTGTGACCTGAAGATCTTCACCCATCATCACACCAGCACAGGGGTGAGTACATACTGAGTGGATTAATCTGGGAAAATGGAATATCGCTTTAATGTCTTTCAATGAAAATGAGAATAATGACACAAAATTATAATTCCCTCTGACATTGAAAATCATATGGCAATTGCAATATCACTGAAAACATAATAAGAACTAGATATTTTTTCAAATCGTTCAGCCCAGCCCTATAATATACCATTACATATAAGAGATTGGGCACCTTTGATTTTAATATTTATTGTTTAACATTTGTTGATGTGCATACTACCTTATAGTTGGTTTCATATTTTTATCTGACATCTTAAAGGGATAGTTTATTTTTTGAAGTGGAATTCTATGAGGTATTTATCCATAGTTAGTGTCTTACCGGCAGTAGATTGCAATCTACGTGTCCCCACTGTGGAGAAACTGACAATTATACTGGCACAGATGCTGTGCAATGTACTGCTATAAAAAAACTGAACTATCCCTTTAAGAATGTCCAAAAAAACCTTTTTTGCTGTCACGTTATTACAAGATGAAAACATGATTAGTTAGTGTTATGGGTGTGGAAAAGTATGTACAAACCATTAACTTAACTTAACTGTATGTCTATGAGAAATCTGTGATCAGTATTTCTATATTTTCTGCTGCTTAAATTTCAAATTCAGGTTGGAGCTACAGGTTTTGAACATCACTAACAATTTAAACTGTTGTTAATCAGCTTTTTATGCAGCAAAAGTTGATACAAAAATAGTTATCAATTTCTAATGCAATACAAATAGTGTACAAACCTTTACACAACATGTACTGTCTGTGAAATATGGTATCACGGCATATGGTATATTACACATAATGTGAGTGTGATACATACCTTTTAAGAACTTTTAATCACAGATTCTTCATGCATCTGGAAATAAATTCATATCAGGATTTAATTAACACACTCACACACAACAGGGAACATATTAGTAGTAATATAAACAATCGAAATTTACAAACATTGTCACTCAGGTACCTGCAAATATCAGTTTATCACCCAAAGAGGGTTGAATCAAGGCAACTGGATTTGTTTTTAGATCTTTAAGACATTTCACCTCTCATCCAACAGGCTTATTGTTCTTAAAAAAACATCTTCAATACCCAAAAACATGTCCAGGTGCTTTGACTTAACCTTTGTTTGGATAACTATCAGTGTATCAGATATAAGTGCACTATATTTAGGTCTCTAATTACGTGAGGACATTAAGATAACATTTGTTCAGGGGCACAATGAAGAAAGGGAGCGTATCTATGTTCCCCGGGTCCTATGTTCCCCGCTTTGTATGGGACCGGGGAACATAGGACCCTTTTTCTAAGGAAGGGTCCTATGTTCCCCGCTTTTCCCCAAAAGGGTCCTATGTTCCCCACTTTCCGCCAAAAGCCTTGAAATTGTGTTGTATTTCATAATTAATCATTACCTCCCACCTAATCCTCATCTCCTCTTCCCACCCTCCTCCTCTGTCTCGCCACGAAATAATCAAAAAGCCAGTGTGCACAGTTACACACGGACACATGACATGACATGACAATCTTGCAGCCGTGATCCCGTTCCATTCGCATTTTGCAGGTCTGTTTTATTGGGCACTCTTTTATTATTCTATTAGGTTTTATAATTATAAATAGTTTAAAGACGATCAGACATTTATGTCTAAAAGCCGGTGCACACACGTCCCCACAATCACAACACACCTTGATTTCTGTTCTTTCCTTTCCTCACACGGGAGTGTGGATTAGTAGAGTGTCATTTGAACATATTTTCTATCAGCAATAAAGTGTAAATATTGAAAGAGGTCTATGATCTTACTTAAAGAACCACACTAAAATAACCCAGTAGCCTCTGAAAGACTAGTTAGACACCCTTACAATAGACTTACTTCCATGAAAAATAAAAACATAGCTAATCATAAAAAGAGTGGCATGAAATAATTGTTGAAGCTTAATAACCTTTGTAGATCCTTTACCTTAAGAGGATGATAATAATAATGAGGCTAAGAATAACCTTGACAAAGAAATGTTTAATATAATCAAAAGATGTGCTGTTTCATCATAAGTTGTCTCGTAAACCTACAAGTGTGTGTTCCTTTCTTCACTTTCACCTAAGGAAGGCTATCAGTGAATGACACATTATAGAGCAAATTATTCATAAAACGAAATGTATTTTGGTTATTTTTCCATGTGGATATGGTCTCTTTTTCTAGTATTTATTTTGTTCTCATCATTCTATAAGAATGTCCAATGCCTAACTGAGTGATTTACTCTGCTGTTGGCAGTATGCCTTCTATAACGTTAGTGGGGAAAAGGAGACTTCATGAGCATTTAGCGTGGCATATTAACATAATGTACAGTGTTAAATGTGGTCGCAAACAGACGGACCAACGAAGCCTCTCTCTGGCAGCTCAGAGTCCGTACTAAGCGTTATATGTACTGATTCTCAAGCCAGCATTCACAAACGCCAATCGGTGTAACTGTGTAACTGAATGTAACTGTTCATCTGTCCGCAGTGAGCTGCAACCAGTTTGAAAGCATAACGTTACTCCGAGAAAACTGAGGGAAAAAAAATCGAGGAAGGCTGTTCGTGCCATCTGAATGTAACTGACGTAACGTTAATGGAGAGGCTCGGTGAGAGTGAATTTGGGATTAGCCTGTCACAGTGCTCAAAATACATTAACATGCTCAGTGAAAATAACGCCAAATTAAAAAAAGAAAGACTAAACAGCGCACTGTGTTTCAAAATGTAATGACACAAAAACGCATTTTTTTCTTCCGAAATGTGTAACGGTACAAAAGCTGATAAGTATTCTGCCTTTAACATGCTACTTGAGTAAAATGTTAGTACAATTTAATTGTGAAAACTAAATGCAGTAACTTTATACCTAAAACTCCTAAGTTGATTACTCACCGTTGAGAGAAACGTTTGTTCCACCATCATGGTGTCGGCGCGTGCTAGCTAGCTTGTTATGGTGGGGGAGGGGGCTTCGGCTGAGGCCAGGAAACTTAATTAAATAAAAGATTAGCTTGTATTTTACGGACCTTATATTACGGTATTACGCTACACTTTGGAAAGTAACATTAAATTTTTGACAGTGAGATTACTTTTTCAATCGCTATGGCGTTAGTCGAAAAGACGATGTAGGCTGACTTCCAATCACTAACACTATAACTTCATTTTGACTTACAGTGCAGTAAAGTTGGCATGTTTCGTAATTTGCAGTAACACAAAACAATGTTAACTGCTATAGACACTTGAATTGTTTGTTAACTAAGAACAATTAAACAGGTCTTACCTTAAAGCAAACGGTAGTCCATGACGTGTGGCAGACTTCATGTCGGTGTGATGAAATATGCATTGGGCGGGATTGTAGGAGGTAAAAATTAGGACGTCCCAATGAGTAAAATTTATCAATTTTCTGCACTTTTGACTTTCCTGATAAATATAATTAAATTCTACTCAGTGGTTCTCAGCTGATTTTATTTTAGAAAAAGCTGAGTAAAACTGACTTAATAAATGATTAAAAATTAGTGAATTCAGCTCAGTGTGATTCCAAACTGTACACAGTCTTTTTTATTATGTATAGTTTACTCTTATTTATTTAGTAAATATTAATTAACCCTGATCACAGTTTTTGCAGTGTAATTGGGATCCTGATGAAAGCTTTTTGACTCTCTCTTTTAACAGTGGATGCAATATAATATAAGCTAATTTATGTACTTTTGCTAGTTTCTTAGTTATGGTATGCATTGTAATGTATTAATCTGTGTGTTTATTGTACAGACAAATCATCCATTCATCCATCTTCTATGCATTCTCCTCCTGCAACAATAAATGGTTAAATAACTTAGATCCATGTGATTGAATGTGCACACTGGCTAAAAGTTCTGTGGTCCAATCAGCATCATACTCCCTGATCAGACAAAAAATGTCCTTTTTCATTCAGTTCAGTACAAATCTAGTCTTTACAAGCAGTGCACATAACATCATTGGAATTACGCAGGTTATAAGTGTTTTCGGAGCAGTCACCAGTGAAAAAACAACAGAAAAACAGGTGCCAGGGAGGTTAGAAAACCAAATGGACTTATAGAATACAATAAAATTTGAGTCTGAGTGTGTGTGCATGTGCAATAATCAAAAAGCTCTGCTGTCAAAATACCTTGCTTGATTCAAGAATGATCTCTGTTTGACTGATGTCCACATGTTCACAATGATTATGCATATTTTTAATTGTTAACCCTATACTTATACTGTGATACTTTATATTTTCTATTATCATCACCACCTTCACTCTAAAGTTCCAAACCAAAGAGAGAAACAATTTTTAAAAATATTAAATTATTACTACATCAACTACAATAACAGTGTGCAATTTTCATACCAAAACATAATACATAAAATTAAAAAAAAATAAAAATAAAAATAATGTAAATAATGCAAATGCGCATACCTGTAATAATACAGTGCAGTACAGTGGTACAGTACAATACAGGTCGTCTCTTATCATCACCACCTGTCACCCAACAACAACAGCAAGCTTTCACTACACGAGGAATGGCATCTTAGCTCTAATTCAACATGTCTGACTAGCTTGACTACTATAGTTTCTTACAGGGTTAGGGGTTAACCCATGAAAACAAATGACAAAATGTACAAAAATTGCACCACAAAACATGAACTAAATATTACAGTTGTCCATACCAACAATGTTAAGGAACAATTACTATATACATAGTGACAAAGAAAAGAAGCAGAGCAGAGAAATACATACCTTCACTCTCAGGTTTCAAACCAAGGAGAACGTTAACTCAATGGAGGCAAACTTTCGTCTTCCGTCCGTTTATAATCTAGTGTAACAACATCTCACTACCACATGTGCATAATTAGACCTTAGGTTTCAATATACTAATGCGGGCTTTTAGGTGACTTAAATCATCAGGCTGGCCCCCAGTTTTCACTTGAAGTTGTTGAGAAATCATGATTTTTTGGCTATATGCAGTTAGGCATTCCGGAGCAAGGAACTTCTATATGTGAATGAGAATTGGCCATGTATGGTAAGACAAAATAGGGGTTAAGTTTATCAGAATATTCGGTGTAATGACAATGGATTTGCAGATTTATTTAAGTCATTTGGGCAGCAAATCTGGACGGTGGGAATATTTGTAAATGAAAATGTAAGATTGGAGCATGTTGATGTTTTGGATGACAATGCTGATTCAATCAGTGACACTAGTAATTCAGTCAGCAACATAAGAGATTTGGTCAGTTACAATGGTGATCCAATCAATGGCGATGGTGAATTAGTCAGTGAAAATGATGATTTAGTCAATGACAATAGTGACCCAGTCAGCGACATTGGACATTCAGTCAATGACAATAGTGATCCAGTCAGTGAACAGGGTGAATTAGTAATTGAAAATGGTGATTTAGTGAGTGACACTAGTAATCCAGCCAGCAACAATGGTGAATTAGTCAATGACATGGGAGATTCAGTCACTGACAATGGTAATTATATCAGTGACAATGGCATTTCAGTTAGTTACAATGGTGATTTAGTCAGTAATGATGGCAATTCAGTCACTGACATTTGCACTTCAGTCAGTGATAACAATTCAGTCAGTGACAATCGCAGTTCAGTCACTGACAATGGCAATTCAGTCAGTGACTACGCTGATTCAGTCAGTTTAATTTGAAGATTTTCTTTGAAACAGTCTTTTTTTCTTACATTTACTGAACACCTCTTTCATTAATGTCACCCACCTCAACCTCCAACCAGCTGTCCAATGGGTTTTTCCCCTGTTCATCAGAAGTCCTGCACTATTTTACATCTATCAAGGGTCCTCATTTTTAAAACTCTGCAGAGAGTCCACACTCCTCAAGCCGGGGCAGATTTGGTAACTCACCTGTAGGCATATGTCACGAGGACACACAAATGTTATGTAATTACTGTCACTGCCAGAAGGGGGTGACAAAAGTTAGCAATGCCGTTTTGATAAGATTTTTGATGGTTTCATTCCTTCACACCAATCCCTTGCCAATCATAATTTTAATAATAGAGGTCTGTACTTTCTCTTGTATCTCACCCCCCCTCCCTCTCTACATGCTCTCACACAGTCAGATGTCCAATCATCAACCTGTATCAGGTGCTTCCTGCTCAGATTAGACACAGCAGTGCAGGAGAGTGAAGCTGACAGCCAGAGTGAGGATGAGATGAGAAGGAAAAAGGAGAGCAAAGGGTTGCCTGCTACAAAACCTTCCTACCTCGATCCATCTCCCTGCCTCCGATCTCTCACCTCTACTCCCTCCTGCTGCTGTCTTTGGTCTTCTGCCTGGCTCTCCTGACGGGAAGACTTTTTGGATTTGACATTCAAGATGTCAGAGTGGAGGAATGAAACAGCAGACCTTTTGGTAGAAATAGCAGTCTATCATTTGTAGGGTATTTTTGTGCTGGAGCAGAAACAAGTAAAGGTGCAACAGAGCTATTGGTTTTGATTCTTGAGACCGATAAAAAAGTCCTGATTCAGTTGAAAATGAATAACATTTTCTGATTTAAAATAATCAGGGTTGAACAACTGAGGGTCTGTTATACAAACTTAACAGTATTGTTCATGTTCATTTTTATTTTTTAAATTACTTGATTTTATGATAGCCCACTACCCACTAATCTGTTGCCCTTAGATACATTATGATTTCAGTTTGATTAAAATATGTGAAAAGGATTGTTGAAAATGCATTTTATGTATGCCAGATGAAAACAACAAAATAATGAAACCAGGCAACCACACGGTCAACTTTAATCCTGAGGACCCCCTTCTCACCCTTCACATCTGGGCTGCGTTCAGCCCTGAAAAATATGTAGCCAAAACTTTTTTAAACAGAAACTGTGGCGCACTGAAAACCCTGTTATGGTATTCAGGTGCAATACCTTTAAATACTATGGGGTTTATTCAATTTACTTTTCAAGGAGGTTTGGATGTGGGGAAACTTATGAGTATATTGCCAAAGCAGATGTTAAATAAACACAAAAAATATATATACAGTAAAGATCTACCAGATTTTGGGTTATATTATGGGTTTTAGCGTTAATGCATAGATTGGGATGTGTTTAAAGTTTCTACATGATTTGCTAGATTATTAAATCTGGAACGACCACATCATGCTAGCTTGTCAGGAAAGAGGCTCCAAAGTTAGGTGAAATTTTGGCAAGGAAAAACGGCATGTCCATTTCACAGGGGTCCCTTGACCTCTGACCTTACAATATCTGAATGAAAATGGGTTCTTTGGGTACCCATGAGTCTCCCCTTTATAGACATGCCCTAATTATGCTAGTCCCAGGCAGTGTTTTGCTTGCAGTAAAAATGTGTTATATTTGTCTGTTGTATTTGAACAATTCTGCATATAGGGGTCCATAAATAGTCTTGAAATTGCTCCCACGTATGAGCTGAGCTCACAGATGTCAGCGGGCATCTGCGTCGCCAAAGACAGCAAAACACTTTTTAGGAGTGTGTGAATCTTCACAGACCTGTGGATGAAACTATACTTAACAATAATAATTACAAATTATGACATAAATTTATGCATTTTAAAGCCAGGGAAGGCAACTTATTTTGGGAGCATCTTTGTTATCTTTGGTGAAATTCTCCATGTATCATGGCAATCAATAAATTAACTGCACTGTTTGTTTTTTTGTTTTGTTTTGTTTTTTCAGATGTCATGCCTGTAGTAAGCTTGTTCAGTTTTTACACTTGATTTGAATGAAATGATTGACAGACATTTAAGCTTCATAGCTACAGAGAAAGGATGATTCTATTGGCTGTTCTACAAATGTAGGTGGACGTGCATGTCCCGAAGGTGAAAGTATTTTCCGGTATTGCCAGATGCACAATAATTATCTTATTTGTATGATAATTTTGCCTCCTGCACGAGGTACGATCAATAATTTTAAAATTGCCTCTTATTTTAACTCATTTTCTGGCTCCTACATCTGTGTTTACTCATCACTTCTCACATTATCTTCTTACAGCCATTCGCGTTTGATATAGGGCATGATGACATGAACGTCGAGCATGCATCTCTACCTTTATGGTGTAAGATAGCTGTCAAGAAGATGTATCCATAATTAATCATTCTTATTTGTTATTTTAACAATTTCTATGTCAAAAAAGTTGTTTTACACAAAATTCTGCTGTAATATACATGAGTCTGTGAAATTGGGTTCGAGTTTGGGTTGTTTTTATATGAGTATGAGTGTAAAATCTGTGAGTACAAAATCTTATGAATACAACTCATGTTTCTACGACTATGAAGTCTTTACTGTGAGCACGATTCCAAGTTTACGGGTACGAATTGAAAAGTGCTGAAATGACGTCACTGAGGTCACAGTCAGGTCGCAGGGAGAGTAATTGATCCGCGATTCCTCCAACTGCGCATGCACATGCCCCAGAGGCAAACATGGAGGGCAACAGCGTACCAAGTAGTCTGGAGAAACATCACAGGTAATGTCACTCATAACGTGCATTACATAGCCATTATTTATTTCATAAAATCGAACCATTATGCATAATATACATTTCTTGGAGTCACAAACTTAACGCTTTAACTTGCAAGCTAAAGACATTTACATGCCGATGATGCTATCTTAGTGCTATCGTTACTGGGATTAGAAGTTGGCCAGTGCTAAGTTATTTTAGTTAGTTAGCACTGAACTGCATCGTCTTGTAATTTCATTTCATAATAGTAGGCTACCACAAAAAAATGTCAAACTAAATGGACTTTTTCATATACATGCCCCCTTCCATTCATATATGTCAGCATACTGAAGGAAAAAAAAATTATGTCAGATGTGGGCTGAGCCCTGTAGACTGAGAAATAGCTCCTCTCTGAGGCTGTGGGTATGGGTAGATTTTTAGATGTGTCAAAAAAGCGGTTTAAATACTTGTTTACTGAAGTTATAAATTTAACATATTTGCTCTTGTGATTTCTCAGCAGCACTTTGTTGAGTTTGAGTCACAAGATAATTAATTGATCAGTTGATCCAGTCATGGCTGATCAGACCAGGGTAATGGATGAGAGGAGCAGCTAATACAGAGGCGGTGAATGTTAACTTTTAGACCCAGCACACTGACCGGTGAAAGAGACAGTTTGGGATTGGAATACTTATGTATTGGTCAGCGCACACCTAACTTGCAGAAATAGATGAGGCACGCACCCCACAGGGATTAATATCAACACATATTTTAGCCACTTTAAAAAAGGCCATCTTAAAAACATCAATATCGGTCTAAGTGGACGCTCCCCATCATACAGCCTTTTTCTTTGGCACTACATTTCTCATCTGCAGCCAGTCAGCTGTTTGGGTCAGAAAATGCTGTTACCGGCTGTTACGTGATCCAGCTGAAATGAAACTTAATACAGTGTTCACTTAGACTGTTACTGATTTTTTTTAAAGTGTCTCAAGTGGCTAAAATTCAATTTGATATCAGTCTGTACAGCAGGGTAAAGCTGAGCTGTGCGGTGCTCGCCCTGTCTGTTTCTGTAAACCGGGAGCACGCCAGTCACCAGCTACTGTAACACACTGACTATACATAAATATCTTATATAGCCCGACTTCATAAATCCACAACTATCACTTAAAGCTTCACTTTCACTGCACCCTGTGTTCTGCTGCTCCGTCTGTTTCCAGAGTATGTGCTGTGCTCCAAAAGTGCAGTGTAATGCATATGTCAACAATAAATCTATTCCAATAGAGCCTTTAATGAACACTCCAGCTCCAAAAAAAAAATCTATTTGTGGTAGCACATGTTTTAATAGTAGCACTAATAAGTGGATGTGTGGGAGATGACAGAAATAACTTAAATAACAGAAAAATGATTTAACCAATAATGCCACCTTTTCCTGACCACAAACTTGGTTCATATCATATAGAAAAAATACATTAGACACTTGTCTACACGCCATTGTTATGGTAGGTGTACAACTGAAATTTTGTTTATGACCTCTCAGTGACCAGCAGCATTATAAACATGCTTACATCAAATTAAAAGCCCAGGAACATCAGTTAATTGGCTCACAAAAAAAAAAAACATTTTCCCTTTTTTTAACTGCATATATTTCCTGGCAGACAAAATCCAGAAACAGGCTGATGCAATGACATGCTGAGGGTTGTCATGAAGGAATTTAGAGAGTTATGGGGAGGGGGAGGGAGAAAGGCAGACCCCAAATAGTGAAAAAAAGGAGGAAAAAAAAACCAAGAAAATATTGCATTTCTGTCTCTGTTCTCTGTGGCTCGGCCTGAAGCTTTGATGTGGTTTACAGTGTGGATCAAAGAGAGGAAATCAATATCAATATTTCTGCAGCCTGACCAGCAGAACATCTGTCTGATCGCCCCAATGCCTGTTCAGCCACGTTTCTTTCTCCCTGTCTTTCTTTTTACTCGTCTGTCTGTCTGATATCCAGAGCGCATGTCTGTTTCTTTACATACCTGTGTGTCTGATGGTCTCATTCACCTGTTGGTTTGACTGACAAAGGCCTGAATATGTTGTTAATCACATGTATATATATATATATATATATATATATATATATATATATATATATATAGGCTTGGACAGTCAGTAATATTTAAACCACGCCCAACTCATTAAACACATCTGCTCTGTCAACATGCTAGGACAGAACTGGTGGTTTTGTTACTATACACCAGCGGATGTCCATGGAACGCATAAAATACTCAAAGACAGTATCAGGTAATTATAAGGTGTATGAGTGCAAGTGTAGAGTGGGTGGGAACCAAAAACAACTGACTATCATGTGAGAGTCTGGATTTTTTTTTCTTTTTTTCTACACCTTACCATGTGTTCTTTTGCCTAAACCATCCATCATTTTGTTGCCTAATCCCAACCATCATGATAGACCGTGTTGGTTGCCATGTGCACATATTATGAAAACATAAGGACCGTGCTGCATCCAAAACTACTGTCCTCACACACTCCCAAAGGCCCTGACACATCACAATAACAGCTGACCATTGGTAAATGTTGGGCTGTTGGGGAGAGTCTGTCGCCTTAGACACTGTTAAACCTTATTAGCCCTTAGGCTTTTTTAGCTGATCCAGCATGTTAAATTGGCATAGGAGGTTAAACTGTTTTTCTTTGGTCATTGAGCTCTTTGGCAGAAATGTTTTCTGGTTCACTAGCATACCGTAAATACACTTTGTTCTCAAAAGCATGATATGTTGATCAAAGCATACCATATGTAAGGTGACGTAAAGTCTTAAAGGTGGATGAAGTGTCTACCATTGACCACAGTACTACAGGCCCTGATTACATTAACTAAAATAGTGTGAACACCTTCAGTTGGCTGCCTGAGTTGGAGGTGGCAAAGGAAAAGAAGCTGAAGACAAAGATAGTCTTCCAGACTGGCCTTCCACAAAGCTCTATGATGTGTAAAAAAATCCTATTAGACACCCTTTAATTGATGTTCATAAGACTTTAATTAGATGTAAGCATTTAGAAGAACTGGACCAAAAGATTGGTCACATTTGGGTTGTGCTACAACCCTGGTTTTACTTCATTTCAAACTCGAATTCGTATGCCTTTTGCTGTCTCAGGCAGCATCCATTGAATAAAGTGATAGCCCTTTCCACCCAACCAAGTCTATACTTGACCGTGACAGGCTGTGATTGGCCCCTTAGGGCCTATGTCGCTGGCCCGCCTTGCAGTATATAATCCATCACATACCCGTCACCTCTTCTAATACCAGGAATTCAGCTCCTGAACGGGTGTCAGCAAGGCCTGATTGTACGAACTCTCGTTCTCATTCGTAAAACCAGGGTCGTAGCACAACCCAAATGTTTTACTTCATTTCGAACTTGAGTTCGTACTACTGCCATATGTATACTCCCAACCCTTGCTGACACAAAGGTCAGGACCTCTGCAGATATCTGCAGGCCCAAAAGCAATGGGGTGGATCTGCTGGCGGATAAACCAATGCTGCAGAAGTGTCATGTTTATCAATCCTAAAGGACTGACAGCTGATGCAGCTGCCATCAGACCAAGTAGAACCATAATTTGCTGTGCTGTGGTTGTGCATCCCTGCAACATCGCCTTAGTAGCTGTGATGATTTTCACTCGCCCCTCTCAAGTCAGGAAAGTCTACATAGACACATAGACACATAGACACTCAGCTCTAGACCCAAAAACACTGTGTTCTGAGAGGGAGACAAGGTGCCCTTTTCCCAGTTCACTACAAACCCCAAACTGTGAAGATGGCTGACTAGAATGCATGTATGAGAGGTAGCTTGCTATTAGGAGCAGGTCATCGAGATATGACAAAATCCTCATGCCCTGAGCATGAAGAGAGGCAATTTCCACATACATAACAATTGAGAATATTTTGGGGGCAAGAGAGAGGCAGAACGGGAGAACACAGAACTTGTAAGCCTTGTTCTGAAAGGCAAACTTCAGATATTTCCTGTGTCTCTGCACTATTGGGATGCGAAAGTATGCATCTGTTAGATCCACTGAAGTGAACCAGTCCCCTTTCTGTACCGACCTGCACAGGTGCCGGTGTGTTAACATTCGACGTGGAAGTTTTTGTAATCTTCTGTTCACTGTCCTCAGATCCAATATTGGATGTAGAGCACAGCTGTCTTTCTTGGAGACAAGAAAATATCTGGAATATAAAACAATTCATCTCCCCGCCTTCCACCTGGTGGATGGCGGCCTTCTCCCGCAGAGGAAGGATCTCCTGCTGAGATTTGGTACTGCCTGGTCTGACACTGTTGTTTGTGTGACACCAGCAAACCCTGGTTGATTGAACTGTAATGCATACCCCCTTTCTCAGGGTCCGTTCCAGCCAGGGAGAGGGAGTGCACATGCGCTCTTCCAATGGCTGACCGGCAGGCATGGTGCTGTGTTAAGACATGGTATGTTAAAAAGGGTTCTGGCCTCATTAAAGGCTTCAAGCTCATGTTTTTGTTTGCGGCCCTGACGGTCTCCTGTGGGACTGGGCAGGGAGCCGTATTGACAACACATTTCGACTCATGAGTGTGTGTTTGTTGTGTGTCTCCTCCAGTCTGATACAAAAACTGAAACAACAGGCTAGTGTAGGACTTTCTACACTAAGAGTGTTAGATATGGCCCACATATCTTTTTTTTTTTTGTTTTTGGGTCTACCAGACAAACTTTGGTCCACTGTGATGTTCCTTTTGGATGGTATATCCTGGCAAAGCAAGGAATGCTTGAGGATGGACCTCAGAAAAAAAAAAACAACAAAAGGTTTGTTTGTCATACCTTGGTCCACTTTTCCAACTGTCATAGTTTGTTACACTTTTGATGATGGTCTACCCGTCTTGTCCAACTAGGCTATTTAAGGAAGTTTTTCCCTTAATTGACAGTTCTTTATTAGATATAATTAATGTGTCTTTATTAACAGGTTATATATCTCCGTCCTTTAAAGTAACTGTCATTAAACGTTTTCTAAAAAAGACCACTCTCGATCCAGAGGTTTGAGCAAACTATAGACTGATATCTAATCTCCCCTTTATTTCTAAAATCTTTGAGAAAGTAGATGCTAATCTGCTTTGTGACTTTCTCCAAGATAATAGTTTATTAAAGGATTTTTAGTCAGGTTTTAGAGTGCATCATAATACAGAGATTGCATTAATAAAAAATACTAATGACTTATTGATTGCCTCTGATAAAGGACTGCTTTCTGTACTAATCTTATTAGATCTCAGTGCCACATTTGACACCACTGACCATAAATCTTACTGCACAGAATGACACTTGATTGGCCTTGAAGGAAAGGCACTAAGCTGGTTTAAATCATATTCATCAGATCGTTCTCAGTTCATTCATATTAATGATCAATCCCCTGTGTATGCTAAGGTCTGTTTTGGAGTACCGCAAGGTTTTGCGCTTGGTCCAATCCTTTTCACTTTGTATATGCTTCCCCTTGGCATAATTTTTAGAAGTCATTGTAAATTTCCATTGTTTTGCGGATGATGTGTAATTTTATCTATCTTTGATACCTGATGAAACCGATAAGTTATCGAGATTATAAGCATGTTTTAAGGACATAAAAGCCTGAAGTTATTGTACTTGGCCCCAAACACCTCAGGAACTCTTTTTCTAAGGATATCATTTCTATATATGGCATTACCTTGACCTCCAGCGCAACCATAAGGAACCTCTTAGTTATATTTGATCAAGATATATCTTTTGCCTCTCATATAAAACAAACTTCAAGGACTGCTTTCTTTCACTTGCATAATGTTGCAAAACTTAGGCATATCCTGTCTTGAACAGATGCCATCCGGTTGCCCCAAAAAGTCTCTGAAGTCTCTGCAACTGGTTCAGAATGCTGCTGCATGTGTACTAACGGGAACCAAGAAGAGATAATATTTCTCCTGTTTTAGCTTAGTCTCCTGCTTTAGTCTTTGCACTGACTCCCTGTAAAATCCAGAATTGAATTTAAAATCCCTCTCTTTACTGACAAACCTCTGTGCTCTGAAAATGCAGGGTTACTTATGGTTCTTAAAGTCTCCAAAAGTATGGGAGCCAGAGCCTTCAGGTACCACACTCCTCTTTTATGGAACCATCTTCCAGTTTTGATCCAGGAGGCAGACACCATCTCAAATTTTAAGGGTAGACTTAAGACTTTCCTCTATGATAAAGCTTATAATTAGGGCTGGCTCAGGTTGCCTGGACCAGCCCCTAGTTAGGCTGACATAGGTTCAGTCTGCAGAGGGACTTTCTATGATACACTGAGCTCCTTTTTCCTTCTCTCACTCACTTTATCTACAAATGCTCATGTCCTTTTATTGCATAACATTAACCCTGCTTCTTCACTGGAGCCTGGATCCTGCCTTTGGTTGTGCTTGTGTTGTGGGTGCACTGATGCTGTACCTTCGGCTCAGCTTGGATCGTTGTCATGGCTGTGCTGTTGCTGTGGTCCTGCTTGTGGCTTTGCCTGTGTCGTGGGCCTTGGTTGCACAGATGCCGTGAACCTGCTTGATGCCAACTTCTACTGTCGTTATTATTAGTCATGCCTCCATCATTAATATACACATTTGACTATTACTGCCAGTTACAACATTTGCATGTAACATCACATGCTATCATATATTGCATTTATTAATTTTATGTTCATTAATATTGTTTATGTTATGGTATCATTACCATTATTGCTGTGCATCTTTCCCCCTCTCTCTTTTTGTTATCTACTGTAATTAAATTTTTTTTACGACATCTATTGCACGTCTGTCTGTCCTGGAAAAGGGATCTCTCATTACTTGCTCTTCTTGAGGTTTCTACCATTTCTTTCCCCAGTTATAGGGTTTTTTGGGGGGAGTTTTTCCTTGGTCGATGTGAGGGTCTAAGTGAAACGGGCTTGGTTAGAACCCAGATGCAGTACGCCAAAACTCAGAGATAGTTGGTAATGACTTTTATTAAAACCAACACAAACGATGAACAGCTCACAGATATTCAGTTCGTTCTGGCAGTTAGCCCAAACAATGTCTCTGGGAATCCCACGAAGCGAAGACACGAAGCTTGAACCTACTGTGGCTGGAGAGCAGGAAACCCCGTAGCTCGACGAGCCGGCAACACGTGTGGGAATGTTTGTGTGTCGGGGATTGCGCTGAATCTTGGTCGGGGACAGGCAGAAGATCCGTAGCCGGGAAAACAGTCCGAAGGAGCAACGGTACCGTCGAGGAGCAGGCAGGAGGATCGTCGTGGTCGAGCGGTGAGGTCTTTGCCAGCGGAGCCGCCAGATTTCCAGAACGCCGGAGCGGAGCACGTGGTCGGGGACAGAAGGCAGGTAGGTACACGGGGAGGCAGGCACAGAGAGCTGGCAGGGAACAGGCTGGGTCGGCAACGGGAAATCTGGCAGGAAAACGCTGGAGAGTCGTGCATAATGCAGAGGAACAATCTGGCATTGAGGGAACGTGTTGGAGTGTCTTAAATACCGGACTGATTGGAGATGAGCTGCAGCTGAGGGAGAGCAGGCTGCAGCAGTGGGCGTGGCTGGCAGGTAGAGCAGGTCAGAGTGAGGTGAGTGGAAAAACACTGGCAGTGGAGGAGGGGAGGAGGAGAATGCAGGAACCATGACACTAAGGACAGAGGGAGGTCATATGCTGTCAAGCCCTCTGTGGTAAGTTGTGATTTGTGATAATGGGCTTTGTAAATAAACTGGCTTGACTTGACTTGACTTGATTTGACTTGACTTGACGACTCTATAATTTGGTCCATTCTGACATTATTTTAGATATAAGCGGTAGTATCTAATCTGTGTTTTATATACAAGGTTTATTCTGAGGGTGGTACAAGTGGGAAAATTCAGAAGTTCATTAAATTAAAAAAAAGGTTAATCTCCCTAGGAAAATAAATGTAACTGTGAAATTGCTCATTAACCAACTTGGATTGAGATGATGGAACTACTTCTATTATAGCAATCAGTGTGCCAAATTTAATTTATATAAAAATGTAAGGAGGCATGTCATTTGTCAAATGCCCCAGGCTAACACTGTGAGAGCACAGCCATTACTGTGTGACAACTGACAGCTGTAAAGGATAGCCATAAATTCTGTTGATGCCAGTGGAAAGTAGGTGAGCCAGAGCAGCCTCATTGTTCCACTTCATAAGTTGTTCATTGGCCATTGCATTTACACCAATAGAATAAACTGATCCTCCTATATGTTGCTTCCAGCATGTCTTTATGCTTTGTATCATTGTCAGGTTGTCATTAAGAGGCAAAGCAGGAACAGGAACAAAAATGTCACTGGTTCTGATTTCCAGTTCAGTTGGTATGTCTGGGCAGGAAGCAAAATGAGGGAAGTTCAGTGTGGTGCCCCTGAGCACAGTCATGGCTGCCTTTGAAGACACCTCTGAATTTTGTTGAGAATTGCAGCCCCTTGGAGAAGTCTGCATTGAGCCATCAGCTGTGATCGCCATATGCACTGGCCCTCATTTATCAATAAAAAAACACAAATCAGCGCAGATCCAAGTGCAGAAGTCATATAATGATAAGATTTCATATTCATTTACGAAACATTCTCATCCCACCAGTTACAGCGTAGGACTGATCATGTGTTAAATGTGGCTGCTGTCAAAAGTAAAGCAGTGGACAATCAAACTCCAGCTGAGGTTGGGATATTTATTTTAGACATCCATGATATTTATCACTGTATAGCCTATATATTAAATAATATTAATATTGTTATGATATTCATAGAAAGAGCTTACAATTAACACACTGAGGAGGAGCATGTGACTGTGCATATTGGCTCTCTTTTGATTTTGGGCATGTTAGGTGGTGGAGGAGACAGACGGACACAGAAACAGTAGGGCTACTAGTATTTTATTTATTTTTAATAATGTTTTACTGATGAATGGCATTAAAATGCTTTTTTTGTATTTTATTTTATTATTTTTTTAAACTTTAAAATAAATTAGAGCCAGACATTAGTGGTGTTCAGCCTTCAGTCAGCCTGGAGCCAGTCCCACCGAGCCGGGACACAATCAGCCCTTAGAGAGACTAGAGTTCTCAACAGGCCGAAAAATTACAACCTGAACTGAAACCAGCCGCTGCTGATTTATCAAAATTAAGCTCTTAATTTATGTCAATTGATAATGGTTTCCAGTTTGGCATCCAAGAGTCATTTATTACTGTCAGTGTGGGGGAAAGAAAAAAAAATGACATTCATATGAATTCTACCTTCCGAAATAAATAAAAAATAAATTGAAAACAGAAGTTGAAAGAGAGCTGGGGAGACACCCATATCTATGTGTGTGTGGAGATGGAGGGCAGCACAGTGGTGTTGTGGTTAGCACTGTTGCCTCACAGCAAGAGGGTCCCTGGTTCAATCTTGGTTCGGACTGGGGTTTGGTCCATGGGCGGGGGCCCTTCTGTGCAGAGTTTGCATGTTTTGCATGTTCTCTCCGTGTCTGTGTGGGTTTTCTCCGGGGTCTCCAGCTTTCTCCCACATTCCAAAGATATGCAGGTCAGGTTGATTGGTGACTCTAAAATGCCCTTAGGTGTAACTGTGAGTGTGAAAGTTTGTCTGTCTATATGTGTCGGCCCTGCGATAGTCTGGCGACCTGTCCAGGGTGTACCCCACCTTTCGCCCTATGACAGCTGGGATTGGCTCCAGCCCCCCTGCTACCCTTGCGAGGACAAGCGGTTACGGAAAATATATGAATGATTGAATAATTCAGTTGGCATAGTGTTTTTGTTTGTTGTTATTGTCCTTTTTTGGTGATTCTCCCTTCATTAGGCTAGTGACCCATTATCATTCATCACACAACAGACAACAACAGTCTACTGCAACTTCAACATGAACATGTTTTATATAACAATCAATATTCAGCCAATATTAAAATTAATTAACATCAATATTCAAACTTGAACAGTTAAATAAATAATGGAATAAACATAACAAATTAAATAACTGACTGTACCATCCTGATTTACTAGAAGCCGGATTTGTAGGCCACTTTTTCCTCTGCACGACCCTCAGCACATTCTGAAGGAACAGTAACATGTCCACAGTGTCAGCTTTAAGGCATGTCCTCCTTTCTTTGATAGTGTGACCTGCCATGCTGGAGATCTGTTCACTGCTGCTGCTGGCTGGCACACACAGAACCTGCCTTGCCAAATGTGAGAGCCTTGGAAAAAATGCTTTTCATCAGCCCAACAGGTTTTTATTACTCCACCCTGTCATCTTCTGTCTCTTCTCCTCCTGCATCGATGTTCTCCCACTCAGAGAATGCTGCTTGCTCTTTACTTGCAGGCCTAAGGCACTGCTGGAATCCAGCAGTCAAGGAGGTCATCAAGCTTCGGGTACCATTAGAGGTTTTCTGGGTACATTCAACTAGTAGGTGGTCATGGGGTAGACCCAGGTCAGACTGGAAGGATTATATATCTTATATGATCTGGGAGTGCCCGAGGATCTCCCAGAAGGAGCTGGAAAATGTTGCTGGGCATATTTGGAAAACCACACTGCCCACTGCCTGAAGAAACTACAACTTCATATGTAACCTTAGTATTATGGCCTTCACATACACATTTAATGATCGATATATAAATAAGTACCTAGTTCATATTTATATTTTTATTGTCAAAAACACTGGTTACTGGAGTAACCAACTGTTATTACATCCAGTAGTTGAAAAAGCTCTTGCAAAACATATACGTGGTTTGAATGTCCTGGAATGTATTATTAGGAGTAAGGCGAATGAAGCAACGCCTGCAGAGTTTAGGCAGACAACTCGAGCTGCACTGATTCGTACACACATCATACATCACTCTACAGATGTCATCTACAAGCGCACCCTCCCAATGTGGCGGCCAATTTAAGCTGCAAAATTTCCAGCTCTCCCTGTGCCCTGTCAATGCTGCAGCTGCCCTGTGTCAGCATTCCTGCTTCTCTTTTAATGCCACGGCCACCCCAGAATCCACCTGGGGTGGGAGGGTACTTAATCATCACTCCCCAATATCTTATGTAAAAAAATATCTGCAGGGTTTGGTGAGGCTGGAGTCTGGATGCCAAACTCTATCTAAATAATATTTAGATGGGCATTACACTGGGTATGTAGAATCTTATGTCTTTGCAGCTTGATCCATACTGCCATTTTGAAGTCACCACTTTTGAATTAATTTTGACTTTTGCAAGTCCCCCAACTTTATAAAAGTTCAACACTAAATCACTGAAGTACCTAACAGAAACCCCACATACTATATTTTCAACAGTAGATGTCCCATTCAAAAATATCTCAACTGCATCTCCAAAGTGCTTTTATAAAGGACAAGGAACCAGCTGCCATTCAGAGAGTTACTGTTAACTGAACCGTTGATGTAAACTGCTCATTAAGTCAGACTGTGCCTGCTTGTTTGCGTATAAATAACTGTGAAGTTCAATTTTCTGTATACGATATTTAAAGTGGCAAGAGATGAGGGTGGTCTGACTTTTATTTTTCATCTTTATTTATAAATTCATATGGTTATGTCAAAATATACAAATGTATAATCATATGTATAAATACAAAATATTTTTATATATATAAAACAGTTGTGTTTGTCCAAAGGTGTGATGGTTTGGAAAAATAATAACCCACAAGAATCTTCACTTGAATAATGTCCTATTAAATCAGATTTTCAGCATGACTTAACTTAATTGAGGTCCAAACCTTTAACTCAGGTGTTAATTATTTATTACAACCTGGTTAATGTCACCCCCGAAATCTACAGCTATGTAGCTATGTGACAAGAATTCTTAAAATAATGTATCTAAAAGCTGGACCATGTAGCTGGCTATTTTCTGTCATTGGTGTGATGACAGTTAGGGGTTCTGGTCTTTTTTTTTTTTGAAGTTACAATTGGACAGCAGCCTGTCAGTCTGCACTCAACACTGAGCAACAGTTTTAAATGAAGAACTCAAATTGAAAGCAAAGTAATTATGTTGGGCCCCTTCTCTGCAATGTCTTGTGAAACTCTTTTGGTTTTATTATATCTTGTGTCATTTAAATCACATGAAGATGTAGTGTATAAATTCGCATTAGATGTGCACAAAACAGGGTTGATCATGTTCCATATTGATCCAGTAAGGGACAGTTTAAAATGGGAAAGGTGGCCACTTCAGATGGTGGATCATGGTGCTGCCTTCGCTGGAGCCCACAGCCCCTGTTAATTTGCACTAGCATTACCTTCATGCCATGGACAATGATATTTAGCAAAGCAGAAAGCTTAACATAATTAGCACATTGAAAAATGACACACTGACCTGGCCAGCTAAGCTACACAACACAATTAAACTGCCTAAACAAAGTTCAAATAACTCTTTCAATGACTGAGCTAGTTACAGCTCAGCAAAACCAATCATTCATAATTTGCCTCTCACAAGCATTAAACCTTTCAAACGTGACCATATTTGTCTGATTTCTTTTAAAATCATTGGAAAACAGACAATGACCGACTTCGCAAGAAATGTCCCACACATTGCAAGAAATTAGTGACAATTAGGTGACAAGAAACTTACATAAAAATAATGTTTTAATATAAGGCAAATTCTTATATATTTTGTTCATTTTCATTACTTTTTAGGGTAATTTTCATTTTTGTTTTTGATTTTTTTGAATAACTTTCAGTTTTTCAGGACTTTAATATTTATTTATTTAGCTATTTTTTGAGCCATGTCTTGTTGTTTGTGGCCTTCTCCCCATGTTTTTGAAAGAAAACAAACCAATTTGATCAGGTTTCAAAGGGTTAAAGTATAGCTATCCATCAGTCAAAGAATTAAATTTAACTCAAGGTCAACTTCAGACTTTTTCAAGAGTTTTTAGCTGCTTGTCACATTCATCATCAGTGTTGGGAGCTATCTCATTTGTCATGGAGATCATGGTGGCCATGTGAACTCCTGTTAGAGTGCGTACCCACCAAACGCGATGAAAATTATTTCATCGCGCCTCAAATGAAATCGCGTCGCGCCGGACGCTCCAGTTTTGATGCTCGTACAAAAACCCCAAAACGCGTTGAGCTCGCCCAAACAACAACATTTCTAACGCCATTTCATTCTCTCGTTGACCATGCCTGAGATAACCACGATCGCTGCACTGCACCTGCTCTGGAGAAGTTCCCAGTGTCGTCTGCGGGCTAGGCGCCGACGTCGGTTCTGGGTGCATGCTACCCTACAGAGGCGGCGTGAGCTCGGCGAGTTCCACCGTCTCCTGCAACAAGAGACAGGAACTGTCGTACAGCTCTGGGTGAGCGGTGACGGCGACGATAAGCTGCTCCTCCATTGTTTCTGGTGGTTTGATTAGATTTTGCAAGGGAACACCAGGACGTCCATACGTCAGCACGTCGATGACGATCTCAACGCTGATAGGCTGTCGCGGCGCGTCTTCATGCGACGACGATGCAAAAGTTCAATTATTTCAACTCGAGGGTTAGACGCGAATTTCGCGTCCAACGCGTCCAACACGCCGTGCAATCGCGTCCATCGCGTCGCCCTGCAAAATGAGGCGTCAAATCGCGTCTTTGCATTGACTTTGTATGTAATCTTGAGGCGCGATCATTTTTCATCACGTTTGGTGGGTACGCACTATTAAATTACAACAGCTTGTATAACTGAGCAAACGCAGTCAACTGAGGAGGATCATGGGATGCAGTTTAAACCCTGGACAGAGCGTGTCAGTTGATCTTGAGTTTACGGTGTTCTGCAGGAGATAGTGTCAGTTTAAAAGACACATAGCTGTTGTCTTATTTTGCATCTGTGGTTGTACATCCAGGATATTTTGAAATTTTCAGAGCTGAGACGTCTAACAGTTACCACAATAACAGCGATCAGATGGTATCAGACTGCGTCCTGGGCTGTACACTCACACATGCTACTGGTACAGAGCTTGGCTGCTCTCTAGCTGTCACAGTTAGATAATGCAGCCTTTAAATGCACCACAGCCAAACGTATGTGGACATGGGTGTCCATCTTTGTGGCAACAGTTTGCGAAGGCCTTTCCATATTCAATCTCTTAATTAGTCAATATTGATTTAAGGCTTTAATTATAATTTTGTGCAATCTGTTAACAGTTAGAAATATTTTTCTTAAACAATCTTTTCTTAATCATAAAGACTTATCACGAAAATGGCACGTTTACCTGATGTTCCTATTAATATCTGTGATAATACTCCAATCAATTTTATTTCTTAGGGCCCTTATTACAAATCATAATTTGCCTCAGAGGGCTTTACAGCCTACGACCGCAGAGAAGAGAGCTCCACTCTGTCTGTATTTCACTCTGCAAAACATACTCTGCAACTTTTTGTGAAATAAAGCTCAGCATGATATCAGCAGAAAATTCTTGTTTGTTGAGTTTAACTCCATGAATCACATTCATTAAACTTTAAACATTAAACTAAAACCCTGGTTATCCCTGCCCCTCCTGCAGTGTGATGTGCAGAGAGGATTCCACATGCAGCTGTCTCTCCAGCCTCCAATATTTGACCTCCCACCAGGTCAAATATTGTAAGTTGTGTATTTTTTTCTGTTTTAAAAAGCAGACTGCAGCTTTTCAGCATAGTGGCTCAAGTAACTCTTTTCACATTGCTTTGGGACAAACAAGGCCTCAATGCACACACAGCTAACCTTTTTTTCAATAAATTATGAAACACATTGGTATCATGTCAGATGCAAGTACCCTTAAAGATCAATTTAAGAAGATAATTACAATTTTTTTTTAAAAAAAGTAACAGAACCTACTTCAAAAATGTTGAAAAAAAAGGTGTTCAAACAAATGTGGTGAATGTCTATTTTTACAAGTGTACAGAAAAAAAACAGATTGATGATTATTTTTTAATGGAATTTATTCTCATCAGTAAACCATGATCACACAAATTATTAATACAATCTATATTAATTGGGAAAAAGATGATATTTATGGAGAACATATATTTTCAGATGGTTAAAGGTGCATAGAGTCAATTTGTTTTGGAAATTATTGCTGTTCCTTAAACTTTAACATATCAGGAGGGTTGATGACCCCCATTTCCTCACCCTGTTGCAGGGCCACAAAATAGGTTCAACATGGCCCCTAACCAAAGGCAGGGTCATGACAGAGACCACATTTGGCATACTGAAAGCCCACATCACCTGCCCTCATGAATGGCCTCTAACTGGGCATGTGTAAGATAAAGATAAAGTTAACTTTATTTATCCCAAAAGGGCAATTCTGTTTACAGTCGACCAATCGCACAAATCGTGTTTCACAATTTAGCTTTAATAAAAAGAGAGGGCCCTTCCTGTCATCCAACAACCCCCTGATGTTGTGGACCCCATCACTCTCCACAACCCTACAGACAGGTTTGAGAGAGGCCATCACACTGAATTTTTTTTTGTTAAATACACATGAACAGGCATTCTTTGTTTTTTATTGACAAATCTTATCCCTTTGATCTTTTGTTCTCCCGTTGCTGTGAACAAAGTAAAAAACGCATTTGTTTTCCATTCTTGGAATCAAACTGTTACTGAATCACCTTCTCATTGTATCCCAGTTTCTCCACCTCAGGTTTTCCTTTTTTAAAATGGAGGTTTGTTTAATTTTTTTTTTCAATTCAATGTTGGATCTAATGCTCTCTTGCATGAGGGCCCTCCCTTTGTCTGCTCCCACCTGAAACTACTTACACAGATTACAGCTGCTTTCACATTGACACTAATCCCTTTGTAAGGCTCACTTTAAAGTAAGGTGTAGAAGTCAGATTAGGCAGGTTTCCATTAACCCTAAAACTGCACAAACTTACGAAATATTCCTACTGGAAACACAAAAATTTTGAAAAAAAAAAAAAAAATCCCATTTGTTGCAAGACAGTTTTTACATTTGTTTAAGGTGGTATTTCAGGCAATTAAAAAAATAAAAATAAAAAAAATAAAAAATAAAAAAAACATTTCACAAAACTGCAATTGAAACACTTTTTTGGCTTTTGCAGTTCACATGATGGCTATGTGCTTGTCAGTAGGAACTGGCTCCCTCTGGCATGATGCCCTAGGAGCTACAAAAGCTGTTACTGCTGTATTCTTTGTATTTGTTTAATGTAATGGTTTGCCCCTCATCTGTGAAGGATGCCATTCTGTTGGACTTTCCTATGACTGCAATTGGTGACTTGCTACAAACAACGCCCCTTTAATGCCAACATGCGTATGACTAGAGTGGAAAACCCTTGGTTGACTTACAGTGGATACCCACCACTGTGTGATCACTTAGCTTGATTGCAGTTGCTAGGATACCCTGAAAAGATACTCTGGATCTGTTGAACCAGCTTGGTATTACACGCCTCAGGATCTCAAAAAAAGTAGAATAATTAGTTTAATAATGCAAACAACGAAATGATGTAAGAGAAAATAAATATAATGTGATGTTGGATGTTCAGATATTACATGATGTTGGTCACTGGATGACTGCAGTCACTGTCATGTGCTGTTTCCTCCTAAAATGATTGCACTTACTCCTTTGCAGAACAACATGTTTGACATTGTTCTTTAGTTTTGTTTTTTTTTTTTTTTAAACTGTGTCTGGGTGTGGCACTTCAACTAGCAACATACTACCAACACATTCTCCCACCCTAGGCTGTGAAACAGGTGTGGTTTGGACCCAAATGCAGTACACTGGCGCTCAGCAACAGTTGGTAATGACCTTTATCTTCACCACAGCAAACAAGGTACAGAGCAGATAGAATAAACACAGAATAAAGTTTGTTCCTCGGGCTGAAAGCCCTCACACAGTCTCTGGGGCTCAGATGAGGGAAAGAGACGTGGCCGAAATCGGCTGTGGAACCGAGGGGGAGCTCCTTAGGCCCCGGCTCCAAACAGTTCAGTTCTCTTTTGGTGTGAGGGGAAGAGAAGTAGCTTACTTCAGCCGATGACGACGAGGAGGAAGCTCTGTGGCCCGAAGAGCCGGCTGTTCGTGCGGAGGTGCCGACAGGGAGAGAGCAGGAGGATGGACGAGGCCAGGCAGAGGAGTCGTTAGCAGCAGAGCAGTCCGATACCAGAAACGCTGAGGCAGAGCACGAGGTCAGGGACAGAAGGCAGGTGAGTTTACCGGGAGGCAGACAAGGAGAGCAGGTCGGGGACAGGCAGAGTCAGCTTCAGGAGATCAGACAGGAGATGAATGCTGGAAAGTCTTGCATGACGCTGTAGAACAATCTGGCAGTGAGTGAGAGTGCTGGAGAGGCTTATATGCAGGGCTGATTGTAATGAGCTGCAGCTGTGAGGCAGGTGAGCAGAGTTGGGCTGATGAGGTGGGCGTGGCTGGCAGGTAGAGTGGAGCAGAGGGAGGGTGAGTGGAAAAATACTGCAGCAGTGTGACAGGAGGGGAATGAGAGACAGGGGCTGTTACAGGCTGCACAGCTATTTTTTAATAACATTTGTTTTCTCTCCCAACAGCGTTCAAAAAATACATATTCTTATCATTATTTCACTTCAGTGGCTAATGTGTATTCGTGTTTTATGTGAGAATGTTTGGAATAATGGACTCCTGAAACAGCCACAGCATCACAAGCACTGTATAGTTTAACAGTCAGTTCATCATCCCCCCACTAGAGAGCACAATTGTACACAATATTAATCTTCACAAGCACGTGAAGCTCTTCTTCATTCAGATGGTTTATGTGGTGACATTATTGTACTTTCGGTTTCCTTTCAAAACATCAGTCAAGAAATACGGTAACTGCACAGCAGATGCTCTATGAGCTAATTACACATAAATACTCAATAAAGAATAGATGCAGAGTATAAACAGATAATATAAATTTAATGATTTGCAGGAGGTGCAAGACACAGCACACAAACAGTAGAACCAAACACACCACAAGCTATAACCTTAAAAAACAGATATTTCTGGCACAGTCTCAGCAAAAATAAATGGTGATATTATATGTTAGATGGAGTAATTGTTGTTCATTTATATAAATGGAGACACTAGGCTGATTGATAAGTGATATTATATACATAAAACACAAGTGCAAGATGGCTGCATTTCCACTGAATGATGTTCCAAGAAGCATGGCAATGGATGTTCAAAACTTTACAAACTTTATTTATATTGCAGCCACCGCACTAGCTGTCATTATTTGTAATCCAAGGCCACGTATGCATGTTATGCGAGTGCTGTTTCCATTGCAGTTTTGGAAAATATGGCTTTTTCCCATTGCAGTTTTGCAAAATATGGCTTTTTCCAAACACCTCAAGTTCTTCCTCATGTGAGTGTAAAAACTTATTTTGGGATAAATGGGAGTTTTTCTTAATTATGTGTCCAAACACTCCTCAGCTATCTTTTATTCTCTCCTTCCTCCTGCAAGGAGGGAGAGACAGGTAGAGAGGAATGAGTGAAGAGAGGGCGAGAACAAGAGGGGCAAAAACCATTAGCGAGTGCAGTCCAACAAGTTACGCAGGGCACCACATAACATGTATGACTGTATGCTTGAGGACCCATCGTGGTTGCAGTGATTCACAGTTGTTGAAAAATGTGTTTTATTGACTGCTTTATTCTGTAACTGGCTGCTGACTCCTCACTCCTCTGAACCAGCCAGTTGGGGTTAGCAAGTTCTCCCAAAATCACCTTGGCTAAAAAAAACAACCCCTACTGTCTGTTGCAAGACACATAAGCCTTCGTCATGGCTCAAAACCTGTTTGGTGTCATTTGGAATCGAAGCATCTGCAGATTGATTCCATACCCGCTATGTTGTGAGCCACTAAAGCTGAGCATATCAAGTGATCATCTTGGCTGTAAGGGAGCTGGGAGGGACCAGTCCACCAGCCACAGCTGCATCTTAGTTTTATTACATTGCACGGTGTCGTTCTGCAGTGCGCTCCTATAGAGCATTTTGCCTGCCCAAATTTGTAGATAGATGTAGTTAGATGATTTCTTTTGTGTGTGTCTGTTTTATCCAGTTTATTTTAATTGTCTTCTTTGTTGTGCTGTGGCCTTAAAGAAAACTAACAATGTTGAAAGTTCAGTGAGGAAGGACAGGAATCAAAGATTTGTGGCTGTTTTACTTATTATATTCTTTATTTTACTTACTGCCTGTTGGTAGGAAAACTCAACTCTGTGCAACACGCTGTGGTTCCGTCGAAATGAGACAAGGCCTGTATTTTTATTAGCTTCTGAAACACACTGTGGCACCCACTGACATGATGAGTGTTGTCCAAAGTGAGGGGATTTCTAGCCCAGCTGAGTGTGCGCCGCATATACAGTAGGCTCAATCCTTAGCAACGCAGGTTCAAATTTTTCAGGGGTTCTTTTTCGGGAGTTTTTCCTTGGGTGATGTGAGGATCTAAGGGCAGAGGGATGTCGTACACTGTAAAGCCCTCCGAGGCAAACCATATTTTGTGATAATGGGCTCTATAAATAAAATTGACTTGACTTGACTTCAAATCCAACCTGCAGTTTGTCATTCCTTTCCTCTCTGCCTCTCTTTGTCAATAAAAGGCAGAAATTGCAGAAAATTTTTCTTAAAAAACAAAATAACGGAATAGCTCGGACTGGTAGTGGTCAGCTCGGCTGGCTGGCAGATAAGTCAATTCATCATCAAGTTGAATTCATTCTCACATCACCCAAGGAAAAACTCCCAAAAAAGAGAGAGAGGGAGGAGGGGGAGAGAGGGTGAGAGATGCACAGCAATAGTGAAATTAGACGCATGTCATATTACAATAACAATAGGTGTGAAATTATCAAATGCACTCTGTGATGATATTGTGGGTGTTGATAAGAGTATCGTGCATATACTGATAGGGAGGTGTCCAAAGGCATGATAATGGCATCGATGCAACCAGGACCAAGACCACGATCAGGGCAAGCAGGGGGTACATTAACAACCAAAGGCGGGGTCACAGCGCCAGCACAGCTATCACCTGATCAGGCACAGCCAGGGTTGTGGCCAAGATCTGGGAAAACTAGGAAACAAGGGAGCAGGAATGCTCCGGAGAGGCAATGGGATTAGCGTAGTGCAGTTCAACAGATTTTGTCTCTCTGGATCAACTGAAGAGGTTGAAGAACATGGTTGGCCTTGCAGTTACCTCTGAAGTAACCTTTGGAACAAATTGGCAGTTCTCTCTATTAATATGAAACCTGGCTGCTCCATTTTTGCAATACTGTCACAAAGAATGCATGAAATAATGCCAAAGAACAAATTAAGTAACTGCTGACTGTTTCACACCATCATAAAGTCAAAGTTTCAGTTTGTTCAATATATAGCTGTTCATAACCAAAACCTGCAAAACTAATGACAGTCCCATCAGTCTCACTTGTATTCTGAGTTTAGCACTATTGTAGTGAGTGTTAGCATGCTAGCACAGTGTATCAAAATGATGAGCACAGCTGAACTTTCAACATTACAACATGCACAGACAGAATCTAAAAACTGCAATCTACCATCATCATCTTACGCATGTGTGCATGCATTTAGGGGTACCTGAACGCCCTTTTCTTTTCCTTGGCAGAACACAAGCACTTCACTAATTTCATCGAAAGCTAAATTAAGTTTTGACACCTGCATCCTCTATTTTGCCCGAATATAACTACAAATGTGTGTGTCCTACCCTAATCCAGAGCCAAAGTCGATCTTCCTCCTGAGGTTTAATCTTTATTCAAGACAAATGAACACATAGATGTTCAATTGTCTGCCAGGGCCGCAGTTAATATTAGAAGTGGAAATGTTCATGATCTTAAATGACTGACTGACTGGTAAAACACACCCAATGCAGGTGGTGCCTCACTTGTTTTTTTCTTAAACCTTGCCCTTGAAGAGCCAGCACAGTCCATGGGTTGCTTCTGTTTTACTCTTCTTATTTAAGCTAGAATCCAGACTGCTCATTTCCATTAACACCTCTCTACATCTTCACCTTGATGTTGTTGATATGCAGTAAAAATATCACTACGTCAATGACTGTGTATATGTAATTCACTAAAGTGAATAACTTAGACATCATAAGCAGACAGGTGCCTTCTGACTGACCTGATCAGAATTTGAAAGCGTCTGTATCACAGCTCCAGCTATAACCCTTAATGTTTTATCTGAGGCAGTCCAGATATATAAAAAATGGAGGGACACAGATTTCTAAGTTTAGTGTCAAATATGACAACTTGTACAGAATCTAACCCAAATACAGTGAAGGTGGCGCCACAATAAAGTGTCTCTGTCTCTTGCTGACACTTAAATGGGAGAGATCCAAGAGGAGGCCAACCATCACGGGATCAAAGAAGGCCATGACCTTCATTAAGGAGAGAGCCAGGTCATTCCCAAAGTCCAAAGCTCAATCGTCTGCAAACTGCTGGTATTCGCTTCCCATCTGGATGTGATGGGGTTTTTGTCTACACCTCACCATGTGCCTGTCCTGCCATGCTTCACACACACTCAACAGGTTGCATTTGTCTGTGTTCTGAAGTGACACTGTCTGTGCATGGATAATGCAGACACTGAGGGTGCCGTCAAGTCGTTCACCGGCACATTATAACACTGCGACTGGTGCTTTCCAGCCACGTTCTCACATGACGCCGTCCAGTGGCATTTCATGGACATGTAAACCTTGCACTTGTAAGACAAGGGCCTCACCTGTGCCTCCACGGAGGCAGTAATGAGGCAGCTATCACCCGAGGGGAGCCACAGCTGAGGACACTCCATTACAATTCTAGTGAAAATATACTGGCTGGCACAAGGGTTGTCCTATAGTGTGGTGGCCTCTGACTTTTCTCTTTCTACTCCTTAAAGGTATGTTATCTTGATCAAACAAATGAAATGAAAAATGCTGCCAGCATATGATATGGAGAGCTTAAACAGCTTACTATACATCATGTACTCCTGTGTGAGGGTGGTCCACAGAGAGGTGAAGAGAACTGTCGCCCTGCGCCAGACCATGTTTCGGTTCCCCAACATCTTGCGGGAGTGTTGTGTACAACAAGCTACTTCAAACAAATTGCCCAGTTGTTGGTATTTTACACTTTGAACTTGAAATGTGTACCATCAGACAGATATTGAGACTGCAAACTGAGATAGGAAATTAACATTTAATTTGTTCAATATTAAACTGTATTTGCAAGAACAACTTTTTATTTGTTCAGCATTACACTGTATTTACAACATGTATTTCGTTCAGCATGAAACTGTATTTACAGCATTAAATAGAGCAATTTCGCTGATTGAATTAGTGTTCCGAAACTTACTTCATGAGCATCAGGCTCCAGTTAAACTGCATATCTCTACCTGTTGCTTTGACTGTTTTATTGTTTTATTTTGAATGGTGAATTTAGGGAAATGTGTAAAAAAAAAAAAAAGTTAAAAAGTTAAAAAGTGGTGTTTTGTGTTGATTAGCGTTGTGTTGTTTCCAGACATCACAGTGCAAGATGTGGAACAAAAGAAGCCATATAATGAACATATTTGTTTCCATTTTTTGAAAAGTTTTTTTTTCCTTTTAATTGTTTTTTTTTTCACTCAATTTGTAGTTTGTGTGTCCTTGGGACGTCATTAAAGGCTGGAATCGTAGAGAAGTAAAATCTGTTGGTGGATTTCATGTGCAACAGATTTTGCTTTCAAAAATTTAAAATTCCATCCATCCATTTTCTTCCGCTTATCCGGGGTCGGGTCACAGGGGCAGCAGCCTAAGCAAGGAAGCCCAGACTTTCCTCTCCCCGGCCACTTTGTCCAGCTCTTCCTGGGGGACCCTGAGGCGTCTTCCCTGGGGCCTCCTACCGGTGGGACGTGCCCTGAACACCTCACCAGGGAGGCATCCTGGAGGCATCCTAATTAGATGCCCGAGCCATCTCATCTGGTTCTTCTCATCGTGGAGGAGCAGCGGCTCTACTCCGAGTTCCTCCCGGATGACTGAGCTTCTCACCTAAGGGAGAGCCCAGCCACCCTACGGAGGAAACTCATTTTGGCCGCTTGTACCCGCGATCTTGTTCTTTCGGTCACTACCCAAAGCTCGTGACCATAGGTGAGGGTAGGAATGAAGATCGACCGGTAAATCGAGAACTTTGCCTTTCGGCTCAGCTCCCTCTTCATCACGACAGATCAGTGCAGCGTCGGCATTACTGCAGACGCTGCACCGATCCGCCTGTCGATCTCCCGCTCCATCCTTCCCTCACTCGTGAACAAGACCCCAAGGTACTTAAACTCCTCCACTTGGGGCAGGACTCTGGATCGTGCCCCCTCCGGATCGTCCCTGATCCGGAAGGGGCACGCCACCCTTTTCCGGCTGAGAACCATGGCCTCGGATTTGGAATTGCTGATTCTCATCCCGGCTGCTTCACACTTGGCTGCGAACCGATCCAGTGAGAGCTGAAGGTCACGGCCTGATGAAGCCTACAGGACCACATCATCTCTAAAGAGCAGAGACCCAATCCTGAGGTCACCAAACCAGAGGGAGCTAAATTCACAAATTGACTGACTACCAGTTAGTCTTATTGCTTTGGTAAACCAAAACAATACAAAAAAAAAAAAAAAAATTAAATTAAATTTATTTTATTTTATATTTTTGCGCCCTGGATGTTGCTCCCACGAGCTTGACAGACATGGGTAGCAGAGGGCGCTAAATTTTTCTTATGCTCTCAGATATGTTGTCATAAGTAATACTGTGTGCCAGGGAGGGAGCTAGAAGAGAGAGAAAAGTGATTGATTGCACTAGAGAGGAGGAGAGTAAGTGATTGCATCTGTGGAGTCGGAGTCTAAAGTCGGACATATTTCCTTAAGGTTTCAGTCTGAGATTCCATTTGAAATATTAAGGAGATTCTTTCAGAATACTCAAGTACCTACAATGTCACGTTTCTTCCCCGGAAAAGAAAATTGTTTTCTGACATGAATGTGAAATTTGGAAGTTTGACCTGCGCATATGTTGACAGACACCATTTCAACTTTTAAGGGTAGACCTAAGACCTTCCTCTTTGGTAAAGCTTTTAATTGGGGCTGGCTCAGGTTGCCTGGACCAACCCAAAGTTAGGCTGACATAGGTTTAACCTGTCAGGGGACTTGCTATGATACGCTGAGCTCCTTTTCCTTCTCCTAATCCCCCCATCTGAAAATCATGCATGTCTGTTTACTGCATTACCCTTACTGCTAAGCTTAGTCTTATATCTGTGACAGCCGTTTGCAAGCTTAGCTTAGCCTCAGTAGTTTAGCTTAGCCTTGCATCTGTGATAGCCATGTGGTACTGTCACTACCTGGGGCTCGCCATTACAGAGCCTGGGTCTGTTGAACTGCACTACGCTAATCCCGTTGCCTCTCTGGAGCATTCCTGCTCCCTTGTTTCCTAGTTTTCCTGGATCCTGGCCATAAGTTTGGCTGTGCCCGATTGTGGTGATAGCTGTGCTGATGCTGTGAACCTGCCTTTGGCTGTGCTCGTGCTGTGGCTGCACTGATACTTTACCCCCTGCTCGCCTTGATTGTGGTCTTGGTACTGGTTGCGCCGATGCCGCAATCTTGCCTTTGGACACCTCCCTATCAATATACGCATGAGACTCTTATCATCATCCTCAACATCATCATAGAGTGCATTTAATAATTTCACACCTATTGTTGTTGTATTATGACATGCGTCTGTTTCCATTATTGCTGTGCCTCTCTCCCCTCTCTCTTTCCCTTTCCTTTTTGCCATGATTGTATTTCATTTGTTATTTCCGACATCTATTGCACGTCTGTCTGTCCTGAAAGAAGGATCTCTCATCGTCCTCTGCCACTCTTCCTGACCCCCCCAGTTACCCGGTTTCATTTTTCAGGGTGATGTGAGGGTCTAAGGGCAGAGGGATGTCGTATGCTGTAAAGCCCTCTGAGGCAAACCATGTTTTGTGATATGGGCTCTATGAATAAAATTGACTTGACTTGACTTGACTTGACTGACATTGGTTCCTGACTGGTGTAGCCAGGTGTAAAAAACACACACAGTTATTTGAGCACAATAAAAGAAGAGAGACTGATTATTTTCTTTATCTTTATTTGTTTTGCATCGGCAAAGTGTTGGTTGTCCTATTACATTTGAATGCACCGCTCAGCTCACATAGTCCCACGTGGGCATACCTAGCTCTCAGAGCCAATCAGAGGTTACGCAGGCCACGCTCAGCCTGTCGGCTCAGAGGCGAAGTGCAGGCACGTTGCTCTCCCGGTCTTTTCTGATCTCAGCCAGAGAAGCGAGGGCAGCTGCCTGCTAAGAGGAAGAGAAAAACGGGAGAAAAAAACCATAGTTTACCTGTGAAAACGTGGAAAGAGAGTTGGAGCACTCACCCACTGGAAGTCCGGAGCCCAGTGACTGAACAAAGGAGAGTTACGTCGGTAAGACGAGTCAATTATCCGATGAAAAAAAAACTTGTTGACGCTTACCGCCGTCGTGCATGCTAATACTAGCTCTGTGCCTAACAGGCTAACCGCTTGCCTTTCATCCGGAGAGCCGCTGCCAGGTCCGACATCAGCGAGCTCCGCCTTGATAACATAGAGATCAACGGTGAGAAATGTGCTATTTAGCTGCTCTAGTGCTATTTTCCTCTTGTTTTTCCGAGTGTTGAAAGAAAGCAGTGGTGATATTACGGTTATGAGAGTGAACTGAAGTGAATAATGGTGCAATACTTCTGAACATATGAACATTGTGTTTATTATTGTATGCTGATGTGTATAAAATTAAAGGGGAAGTGTTTTATTTTCCTAATGCAAATTTAAAGGGAAACAAGTGTAATTTGATATGTTGTGATACATGTAAAACAATATTTTATTTTGTACTATGCAATTTATTGAGAACATTTATGCTATTCCGGCTGAATTTAAAGTGACTAGAGGGTAATTTTTGGTGCAGTTCTCTCACATGAATAGGCTTATGGTGTAAGAGTAACTCACTTCTTTAATACCTCTGTGTCTGACTCAAAATGTGTACTGTTATGTTATTTGCACATGGTTCTGATATGGTTATGATAAATGATCTTTTGAATGTCAATGGTTACTTACCATAAGTACTATTGAAACACTGTTCAATGAACAGGTAAATGTGTGAGCACTTTAATGGTTACTTCTCATAAATGATACACTTAAGGTTGAACGTTGTACAACTGAGACAGATTTGAGATTTGAATAGAGATCAGAATCAGAATCAGAATCATAAAAAGATTTATTGCCAGGTATAGTTAACACAATACGAGGAATTTGTTCTGGTGGGTTGGTGCAACATAAATATAGAAAAAGAAAACAGATAAAATAGAAGATACAAATATAAAATATAAAAAGTACGAGTCTTACAGTGCAAAAACAAAACAAGTAACACAAGTAACAGTGTAACAGTGCAAGAAACAGAACCATGGAATTAAAGTTATATACAAGAATGTTTGGAGTGCAAGATATATATTGATATTTACATTGAAATTCACATTTATACAGGTTTGAGTGCAACGTTATGGTGTGAAGATTCATGTCATAATTAGATGTAATGGTGTGCATCTTTTGACATTTGATATCCCTAATGATGCATCTGAGAATGGATGGTGTTGAATGTAAATTGTGTGACCTGTCTACAGGTCAGGTTTTTTTGGAGGACGGAAGAGTCTGAGGTTCAGGACAAACTTCCTGCCGTAACAGATGGCGAGCCAACCACCCTGAAGAAAGTTCAGCACCAAGGAAATACCCACGTATCCACTCATCCACACACATATTACACTTAAATTACACTACAAGGACCTTTGGAAGCAGGTGAACTTGAATAACTCTACAACAATAAAACCTGCAACAACTCCTATTTTATTTAAGGGCCCCAACAGACATTTTTTGTTCTAAGTGTGCACACTATTTTTTATTTTCTGACAGTTTGGGTTATTAATTTGTATTCTGTACAAACCAAACAGTTTACTTTATTCACTGTAACAAATTATACGAGTGGCTATTCAACTGTTACTCCTGCGTCTGCCTCATTATTGTTGCTCAGTACAGTGGCTCCTCCCGAATTTAGTGTCTTCTGATTCTGGTCCAGGTCTTATGATCAGTCCAAGTTGTTATTACACTGTAATTCACTTTTATATCTTTAAAATTGGTTACACTGGGCCTGAGTTGTCCAAGAAGATGAGGAAAAACTACTCAAAATCCTGATCCCAGCTGGAGTTGGATTGTCCACTGCAACACCTCAGCAGTTTCCTTTTGAGACTGCATTTTTCCAACTTCTAACTTCTATTGACTTTCTCATTTATTTTCCTGCTCTCTTTAGCTCAAAAGAAAGTCCATTCATTATGGAAAGAATCCATTGTTGTGCCAGTGGCTAAGGTCCCATCACCAAAAATGCTGAATGATTATCGCCCAGTAGCGCTTACCTCTTTAATTATGAAAGTATTTGAACAGATCTTGAAGCAAAGCCTCCTGACTATGACACAAAATGTAACTGACCTTCTTCCATCGCATATCAACAACAGAAGGGGGTGGAGAATGCTACTGCAACATTGTTAGATCTGGTTGTTGGGCACCTTGAGGGAATGAGGACCCATGCTCGCTTATGTTTAATTGATTTCTCATCAGCTTTTAACTGTATGCAGCCCCATATTCTAATGAACAGGCTTTCTAGAATACCTCAGTTTGATTTTGGCACTATATGTTGGTTGGTTGACTTCCTGACTATGAGGTTGCAGAGAACATGTGTCAATGACACTCTGTCTGGGGCCCTGACATGCACTACAGGGTCACCCCAAGGGCGTGTCCTGTCACCTTTATTATTTGTGCTGTATACTAATGATTGTTAGAGTACAGTTGAGACAAGGTTCATTGTAAAGTTTGCAGATGATTCAGTAATCGTTAACCCCCTGCAAGACCATGAGGGGGTGCATGGTCCTGTTTTGGACAGTTTCATTGAATGGTGCAATAACTCGTGCTTGCAACTTAATGTTTTCAAAACTAGAGAGATGCTGACTGATTTTCGGAGGAATCCACCTGCCTCAGTATTTACGTTCATAAATGGTGGAGCTGTGGCGATAGTGAGCAAGTAATTGGGCACCATTTTGGATAACACTGACTACATCTGCAAAAAGGCCAATCATTGGCTGCTCTTTCTGAGGAAATTACAGGATTTTAATGTTGATAGATTACTAACTAACTTGCATAGACTTGATGATGTCTTCCAAGTCAGAGCCCTTAAGAGGGCAGAGGTCATTTTAACTGACCCACATCACCCTCTCCATGCATAGTTGTGACTTCTGCCATCAGGGATGAAATATACTTTCTCTAAGACGGCAAAATTGAACAGATATCTCAGATCATTCTTGCCCTCAGCTATTGGGTTCTTGAACAAGCTCTAGGCCTTGATGTCCTTGTGCTGTACAATTAGATAGATCTAAAATGAGAACCATAACAGCGAGAGCATCAGTTCTCTTTACAAAAGAAAGAACAGGCTTCTGTACCTGTATGTGCAGTAAAAACATCGATTTTGCTGGAATCACAGCAGAATTTCCCTTTGATTTTCCTGCAGACATCCTGGGAGATTATTATTTGCATAATCCTGTATATATCAATCTAAAATAAAAACAATGATAGCTGGAAGATTAATCCTTTTTGCTGTAAAAAGCTGAGGTTTCCATCTGTCATTTCATCATGTTGTATGCAAATAGTGAGGTCTTTATTCCATTGTGCCTGCGATGCAAAAACGCACGGTGGCACCAGAGGAATTAATGATAAATCCACCACATCACCCTTACACTGGCACAGATGGTTAGGATTAGGGGAAGGAGGTTCCGTCCGACCACATTCTCAAGTGACGACACCCATCTGCATATCATACGGATGTGGCACTCTGTCAGTAACACCATATCCGGTTCTGTCTGTTCTTAGCTGATACTGTCCAGGAGAGTATCACAGTTAGCTAAAGACTTTTGAAGTCATGTAGTGTTAATTAGCTTTAGCATACTGTTGAGTTGGTTCGAGGCATAACTCTTTTCACAGCAACGAGAGTAACAGAAACAGCAACAGCAAAAATAATACCCTTAATTGTTAATAGGGTGTGTGTGTATGTGTGTGTGAATGTCATTAAACAGCTACTGTACGGAAGTACCACAGCTGCAACACTTTAAAGGATGACAGAAATTGTCAGAAAAAGAGAGGCTTGTTAATGTGTGTTAAAAAGCAGCGGTCGCTCTCTGGATTCTAGAGTGGACCGTGATGTAGTCGAACAGTCTGATGTGGACTCAGAGGAGGCTACATCGTGGCAAAGTGAAATGGCTTGAGCCTATGATGCCGCTGTTAAGCACTAAGGTGATGTTTAAAGAACCACTAATGAGGCGTTGTGATTAGGAGAGGAGGTTTTCTGCTATTGAAAGAAGCAACAAACAGGCAAAGTTTGCCATCTTTGTTAACAGAACAACATACCGCCCAGGTTTCACACATGACGGCGACTTGCCATCTGAATGGAATGGAAAAGCTACAACAGTCACCATGCACTGATGAGACACAGAAAATGAAACAATAGGAACATAAAGATGTTGTCAATTTATCTCATGAGAACAAAGTGCTGGATGATCAAAGAGATGTGGTGGATTAGGTCGGAGTGAAGTGGGAGAGCCACTGACGCATACTGAACAGCCTGCTGTTCACAAACACAATCTAACAAAGTCAACAGTGAAGAAAATGGACAAAAAATATAATAATGCCAGAACACACAGGAATAGGACAGAAATGGGGAAAAAACATCAAATTTGGAATAACGTTAGTGGAAGACATCTTTTGGAAAATGATCTCTGTACATTGCACATATTTTATACAATGCAATGGCTTGTGAATCTTTTTCATCCTGTATTCAATTAAATACAATACAAATACAAGACATTTGATGATCAAAATGACAAACATTATTGTTTATTTTTAATTTACACTCGGAACTTGATGCCTGCTGCACAGTTAAAAAAAGTTGGGACAGGAGCAACAAAAGACTGGAAAAGTTGTTGATTGCTCAGAAAAACACTTGTTTAGAACATCTCACAAGGGAACAGGTTGATTGGCAACAGGTGATAGGATCATGATTGGGTATGAAAGGGGCATCATGGCATGCTACTTTGTATTTTTTTGCTGTCTTTGCTGTACTGTGTTGCTGTTGCAGATCAGAGAAAACTGGTCACTCCTTGTTGTCTTAGCACGTTAGCAGCTTGGTGTTTACTTGTCTGTATTGCTCCTTTGTTTGTATGTTACCTGGCAGGCTTTGTGGTGGACAGAGTGAACAACTCTCTTTCTTGACTCAAAATATAGATACTTCTTGCCAAATATTACTCCAATAAAAGTGGAAGATTATGAGTCAAATTATTACTTGAGTAAAGGCACTGGAGTACTTGCTATTACAAATACTTGTATATTGTCACAATACATTTACAAAACCTATGAATCTAAATCTACCCACTGAATGTACTGACTTGTAACCATTACAAATGATGTGAATCATTGTCAATACAGCATGTAACCATTAAACTTAATTGGTGTGTTTACTCACAGTGTTCTGTATTGTATAATAGTGAGTATCTTCAATGTTATTCAGTGTACAGTCAAGAAATCCACTACAACTAGGGGTTTCCCTTCAGTTATACTATAGCTCTTTAGAAAAAAAATGCATTTGTGTAATCTGGGTATTGAGTATTCCACCAGACAATTCCCCAGAATTGTACAAAGGCAATTTTTTACTTACAAAGTAAGAGTTGTAGTATGACAGCCTCCAGTGGTTGTAGTGAATTTCATGACAGTAACTGAATAAGTAATTTAGCATTATTTCCAATAAAAATTTCATCAAATTACGCAAAAGCATTTTTGTGTATGTAGATTACATTATGTACAATGACTCACTGGGTAAACAGTATTTACGTCAGACGCATTTTGCCGAAGTGGTACAAGAAACTTGTAGAGGGTTGACAGGTCCGTCATACTGCCACGATAGGTGGCTTTTAGTGTTGGTGTCTGATAACTTTGGAACGAGAGTGGCTGGCATCACAGAAGGTACCAAATCCAGTGAGATCAGACATGAGGCACTGTGATGTAAAATAATGCATTGTGCTTTTGGAAATATCAAACGAGCTGGTCATAACTTGGTATTCCTCACAGCATCCACATGTATGAAGTGGAAATTATCAAGAGTCAACAGCAATGGACCACACATTACTGAGATGTGCTGGACAAAAAATATCACACCGCTTCATCAAAGACCTTCAGGACATCTCACAGTTTGCCCTTCTGTCTGCACTGAACTTCATCTGGACCCCGAGAGCTCGTCATGCTTTGCTACATGTCCTCATCTAATATCACCTCTTACTTTCTGATGTTTTTTTTTGTCTTTTTGTCTACTTTTTCTGTATCTTTTCTTTTCTTCTGGATAATCATCAAAAGTGTTGTCAGTTAGTTTTCTTAATCAATAAAATTGTGTAGGCAGTTTAAACAGACCAGAGGCTTTACTGACATTACTGGCTGTTATGGCATTATGTTGCCAGGAATGAAATTACTGTAACCTTTTTAATCACTAAAGTAAAACAAACTGGAGGGAAACAACAAAATAATGCAAAACATGACATGAGAAGTGCCTGCAGAAATATGAACTCAACTCAAAATGAACATCATCTGCCCTTGGTGGTACGCCATCTGCATCCAAGGACACGAGTTCCCTCTTGGGAAAAGCTTTTCTACTGCAGCCCGCCTGGTCTCCTCATCCATTACAAAACTGTCAGAACACCACAGTAGCGAGTGCAACATTTTTCAAAGAAACAGAGGAGGTGATGTGATTGGCTAAGACTGATGGTAGGAGTTTGATATCATCAAAATGCTTACTGTACATAAATTTGAATCTTATCAGTCTAAATTTTAATCTGAATATTTAAGAAGAAATCCACTTATTTTGCACATCAGGATTACACATATTTTAAAACAGCTGTAACATGTCCTATATGAGTCTTTGCAAAGTCTCAGATATAACATAAAAAGATCACAGCTCATCAAAAAAAGTGTTGGAGGTGCTGAGATTCAGATTACATCAACCCTTCCTCTCTGTGCTGTTATACTGTTAGCAGCACACAACCAGCGTAAATATGTATGTATGCGTGTGTGTATGTATGTATATATATATATATATATATATATATATATATATATATATAGAGAGAGAGAGAGAGAGAGAGAGAGAGAGAGGATATTTTACAATGTACCTTAGATTTTGCCAACATTGGATGGACAGATTCATCCTTCCTAGAGAAACAATTAATGTAATTAGATTTTCTCCCCTGAGGCACACATGATTTTTTTTTACCAATGAGACTTTCAGATGCCTGACCCCACTCTGTATTTTGAGGTTATCTTCACTCTTCTTTTGACATCGGGGCGAAAGGGAGAGTGTACTTGTGTGTGAAGGAGATACTGGATGTGCACTTTTGCACCTGGGCCCATCTGACCATTTATGTGATGCAGCAGTCAGCTCGCTTCACTTTAAAGGACATATTCAGCAGGTCAGCAGACAGGGAACAAAATAATTTACTATTTTTCTAGAGTTTTTCTGGGGGATTTTTTCTAGTAGTTCTAAGGGTCCAATGACAGGGGGATGTTGTATGCTGCAAAGCCTTCTGAGGCAAAAAGTGGAAATTGAATTGAATTGAATTAAATAAAGGTTCATTGCACTCTCATGCACTTCAACAAATTAATATATGCCTGTGGGCACTACTCATGGTGCTGGGCTGCAGAGACTCGAAGTTGATGAGCAGAGGAGTCTCGGGATTGCTGGACAGCATGTTGTCACAGGGCAGCTTATGGGATCCACACTTTGAGAGCTTCGATTTGTTCTCTAGCCTTCAACCATCCCAAGAAAAGGGGACTGCTCAAAATCTTCAGGGTCAGTTTCTGATAGGAGGCTCGCTGAGTCACAACCGGACAGCACGGCTACAGGCTCAGGAACCCAACACACAGAGTCAAATTGTCAAACTAGTCAAACTGTACAATGACCAAGCTCCCTCTCCTCTGTTTTCTGTTGGTCAGGTGTCTGCTGCTTCAGCCACTGGACACTTTAAACTGACTCAAAAGTCACAAAGTGGTGCCTTCCAGAGACAGTAGACAGTTATTCTGGTAATAGTTCCACAACCATGATAAGAAAGCTTTATGTCGAGGTGGTTTGGTCCTTTCAAATCAAACCAAGCCAAGCAAAAATGTAAAGTGAGCTTGTTGTCTGATGGCTCGCTGTTTTTGAGTGAACTTAAATTCATTGTAATAAACAATGGAACCCATTTTAGACTGAAATGTGTATTTTATTTTATTTTGTCTAAGAGGACGGAGTACTTTATATTTTATTTAGACTTACAGCTGCCAGTGTTGACACGTTAATCACAAAACAATTAAAGTCTTCTTTTTTAACTGCTGGTAACATTCCTGTATTTAAGAGGCGGTACCAGGCTGAGTTTTAAGGCTACAGTGATAATATTGATATCATATGATTCTAGAAGACCTGAGAATCCATCTCATGCTAGCTAAGTGGTAGTTGACATGGTAGTTGACGGTTCATTTCATCTTTGAATCCAAGGGAATGTTTGTGCCAAATGTGAAAAAAGAAATCCTCAAGTTGTTCTTGAGACATGGTGTTCACAAGAATGAGACATATGAGATCACAGTGACCTTGACCTTTGACTTATAACCACCAAAATGAATTTAGTTCATCCTTGAGTCCAAGTGAAAAAAACCATAACCTGACATCTAACTACCTACTAGTGACTTTTTTTCGGTGCGTGATGATGTCACTCTCTAGTAGTGGAGTGGAGTCCAGACCAGTGCTGACATCATCACAATGATAATATGAAGGTGTTGCAACTGGACCTGGAAAAACAAAAACATCCCAGCGGTGGCAACATCCTCCTCACTGGCTGTTCTCACAGTGGACCTCCTCCAACCTCCATCGCCGCCGAGGTTCAGTCCCACTGCTCCTCCAAAAGCTCTGCAAAGACACATCCGTGTCATCTGTGACTCCAACACACAGAGACTAGTTCCCAGTGAGAGAAATGGGATTGTGCATACAGTTTTTCTGTCAGGCTCCATCTGCCCTCAAGGCTGCTCTGCTGGCTCACCAGCCAGGAAGCCTGGAGCTCGCTGACAGACACGTCTTCTCACAGTATATTTACTGATGTACTGCACTCTAACTTTCAAGTCAACAGTGCTCCTTTTACATTTATCATTCACTTTTCCCCTGAAAATACCTGTCAAATAAAAAAGAAAGTGTGTGTACAATTTGTATTAGCTGCAGTTACAAAGCAGATGGGCAAATATAATTAATGTTTAACACTGTTGATGGTTATCAAATTCATGGTTTTAAGCGAGCAAACTATAGTAATAACAAAGGCACGCAAAGTCTTTTTGGACCTCTGCAGGGGGTTTATTGGCTCTGCTCACAGGAAATGTAAAAAATAAATAAATAAAAAGGCTCTACTGTGATGCCTTTTTCTGAAATCTGGTCTCAAGTCTCAATCATTGATTCAATGAAGTGTGCACCTTATAACATTGCTTAAAACTTTCCAGATTAATTTTGAATTGTGATTTTTAATTAATAGTATTAGTAATCATTAATGGTTAGGATTAGTTTTGTGTAGAATCAGAATAACAACCACTATCATGAAACATTTCTCAACTAGATTTTGAAAAACAGTTAAATGTATTTGTGTGGTAGAATGTAACTGAGTACATTTACTCAAGTACTGTACTCAAGTATAATTTAGAAGTACTTGTACTTCAGTATTTTCATTTCCTATAGTCTTACTTTAATATATTTAAAAGTGAAATGTACTTTTTACTCCACTGCATTTATTTGCCAGCATTAGTTACTTTGCAGATTTGGGTTATTAGTACAAAATATAATCAACTAATACAGTAAATGATGATATGTTCTCATATATTAAAGTAGCTAAGATGAGCTCCAGCTTTATCAGCTGCAACATTGGAGTGATGGACAAATGAATGCATCAATAATAATAACGATTATAGTTATTATTTTTATGTATTCACATGTATCATTCCGAAAAGGGTGCCACTTTGCATAATGACTACTTTTACTTTTGTCCAGACCAATTGCACACACAGACTGTGTAGCAATGTCACTTCCAACAACAACAACAACAACAACAACAACAACAACAACAACAACAACAACAACAACAATAATAGCACATTGCAGGGAAGACAGAAGTGAAGTTACACACACTCTGCCTGTGTGAGCAGTGCTGGTCAGTGGTAAAATATAGAAAGCCATGTGCGTTAGAAACGCTGCTGTCTCCATCCTCAGCACAGTGCACAATAACTGCGGAGAGAACACTCAGCCTGCTGCTGTGAACACGAGGCAGCTCAGGTCAACCAAGAAAAAGACTATTGTGTTTAAATCTGTTCAGTTGTTGACAGCTGCACTCTGCTTAAGCCAAGGTGTTCACACAGGTCTGTCAGTCAGTGGTGAAGGTAGTGTGTGAGGAGGAGGCTGGCCATTGACCATGAGGCTATTATTAGCTTAATCACCTTCCTTATTTCAGCAGCAGACAGACTATAGTAAGACAGCAGAACATAAAGTAAGGCCTGTTTCACTCAGCACGTACGTGATGGCAGCCTTGCCAAGCTGCAGCGTGTTTCATGCTTGTGGTATTCACACATGCAGCGTTATTGCAACGCCTGCCGTAATTAGTACTGTATTTCCATATTTATAAGCACAAATTCTGCTCATTAATGAAGTCGTGCAAGCTCCTGCATTGCTGACAACACAGTCCTGTGAATGTTTCAAAACAAAATGCCGTGTATCAGCAACTGATGGGATTCTGTCCACAAAGATGTGAAGCAGACATCTTTGTATGTCCTCATCTCTGTGACAGAGAGACTTTAACTACAGAAAAAATGGGTATAGTGTCAATATAATCATCAAAACAGCGTTTTCACTGTCTAATCCTGCTGACAAACACGCATGACACACGTAAAAAACACAGCAGGCCACCTCTTCTCTAGATGTGTTGCAGCTGACACGCAGCTGAGACGTGCCTGACAAGCGTTGCTCGCGTGGGCAGAGTGCAACTTGATAACATGTGCACCAAAATTAAAAACAACAGCGTTGCTCACACGCTCTGTGTGAAACGGTCTTAATTCTGGCTCTGACTCACTGTGTCTCTTACTCTTGTAATCAAAAATGATCTGAAGCTCAATTCTCCATATAAATATAGCTACTTCTGCAAAACAGGCAACCCGAGTTTGGTTGAAAATATTGAAGTCAACAAAGGAGAAAGAAGGTCTGGGGTTACCCAACCTCAAACTTTACTACTGGGCAACTTAGCTGCAAGCAGTGGTGTCCTGGGTTGTGAGGGATTTACCTGAAATATCATTATTTACACTTCCATTTCTTTCAAAAATGTAAATAAATAACAAATGGATCAAAAACACATTGAAGATCTGAAATCAGCCCAAAAGGAATTAAGGGGAGCCATAGCTTTGTCGCAGGCTATGCCCATAGTACGAAATGTAGAGTTTCTCTCATCTGTATGTGATAAGAGGTTCGAAAGATGGGCTGAGAATGGACTGATTACAATTAATCAACTGTTTGATGGAAATATATTTAAATCCTTTTCACAACTTTTCTGGGAAAGTATATGCACTAGGTGTCACTGTGGGGTTGGAGGCCAGCAATGGAAGGAATTTGACTGGAAGGTTAAGCTGAGGTTCTCCAGGACCCCACTGATGACCTGTATGTTTAAAAATAATTTTACCAACAAATGCTGGAGAAACTGTTGTATGGTTGGCGACCACACCCACAGGTTTACCACAAACGAGCGTCATATGCTGCATATTCTGCTGATGACTGCAAGAAAAGCAATTACCATCAGTTGATGGTGGTATGAAACCTAACCCTCCCACGACTGTTCAATGGTTGCAAAAAATCAAACACATTTATATGATGGAGCGCATGACAGCTCAACTACAACTAAAACTCCTTATTTTAAAAAGGAGATGGCCATCAGTGATTGACTATCTTGGTTAGAAAACTTCTTGTTTTCCTTACCCTTTGCTTTTTTGTGTTTTGTTTTTAAAATAATTTCCAGTTGTATATGTTTGTATGTGTGTTTGTTAGTGTAAGTGTGTATGTATACATACATGTATGTATATATATGTGTGTGTGTATATATGTATGATTATGTTTGTATATGGTTATATGTACACATGTGTCTGTATATCCTTACATATTTTTTATGTCTGTGTGTAGGTACATTATGTGAATCGGCATTTATGTAGTATGTGTATGTGTATACATTAGAGCTATGCTTGGGTTTATGAGTATGGACGGATGCATTCAATTGTGTTCATGGAGGGTGTATACATGGGTGTGGATGTATGTCTGTTATGTGGGTGTGTCGACTACTTTGGTGTCGTAAATCTTTGTCCACTTATGCAACTGTGTAGGGTAAGACCCCCTCTCAAGGCATTTGTTCTGCAGTGTTAATTGCTTGTTCATTCATGTAAATGGCAATAAAGTAAAACAAAATAAAAATTAATATAACCACCTCTGATGAACTCATATCAATTTCAGACTTAAAATACAACTTTTGGTTAGGTCTCACCAAGTTGATATTTATATTACTCTGCCCATTCCAAGTATATTTTATATACTGCTGTGGCTGTACTGATACTGTACCCCCTGCTCGCCCTGATTGTGGTCTGGTCCTGGTTGCGCCCATGCTGTGATCTTGCCTTTGGACACCTCCCTATCAACATGTGCATGAGACTCTTATCATCACCCTCAACATCATCATAGAGTGCAATTAATAATCTCACACCTATCATTATTGTAATATGACATGCATCTGTTTCTATTATTGCTGTGTTGCTCCTCTCTCCCCCTCTCCTCCCTTCTCTCTTTCTCTTTCCTTTTTACCATGATTGTATTTCATTTCTTATTTACAACATCTATTGCACGTCTGTCCGTCCTGGAAGAGGGGAAGAGGGATCCCTCATCATCCTCTACCGCTCTTCCTGAGGTTTCTTCCTTTTTTTTTTCCCCTCGTTACAGGGGTTCTTTTTCTGGAGTTTTTCCTTGGGTGATGTGAGAGTCTAAGGGCAGAAGGATGTCGTAAACTGTACAGCCCACTGAGGCAAACCATGTTTTGTGATAATATGCTCTATAAATAAAACTGACTTGATATATATATATATAGGTGCGAAATCATCAGGGGTGAACAGCTACTACTGTACTGCACATCTCAGAGGTAAATACTGTACTTTTTACTGCACATTTGTCTGACAGCTTTGGGTTCTTCCTGTCCAGTTAAAACATCTCCATCTCCAGATGTGCATACATTAACTCATGTGCCTGTTAATCCTGAACCTAACAATCTGTGACTTTGTTGTCTAATCCTAACCATCCTTTCCATAACGTGTTTTTTTTTTTGACGGTCCACGTTGGTTGCCATGTGCTCATGTTGTGTAAACATAACTACATGTTCCATCCTTCTATCATGTGCACATCACTGCAGCACCATCCTGTAGTGTACACAGCAAACACAGAAGGATACCTAAAACATTTAAAGTAAACGTGGAAGGTCACGACAAAGTGGCACCATGTGACGAGTTGGGATGAGAACATGTTGATGGCTCACAAAAACCATCAAATCATCACAAAACCCCAGACTCTTCCCCGGAAAACGCGTGTTCGGTACCAAACTTTCACTGAACTTCTCCTCCTTACAATCAAAGTAACTTTTCATGCTTAAACCAAAGATCATTTTTCCTTTTCTAAAGCTAACCATTTATCTTATTTTTATTTCCTAAACATAACATCTGTAACTTGACGGTAGTTAGGTAACTGCATGTTCATTTTTTTCTAACATCATTTTTTGGCTGCTTCTTCATATAATATCATGAATAAAACAGGAATTAAGTTGGGAAATATGTGTTTTTGTGAGTATGGTGCTGGCACTTGGCTGGGGACAAAAAGGAAGTAAAAGCCTACTTTTTGCAAGTCTTCCATGGTTAATTTTCACACTGCATTATTCACAAAGAGTTCTTAGCTGGCCAGAACCTCAAGACAGAACACTATGGTATTAGTTTCATCATCAGTGCAAACCAGGCCATTTGTGCTACCATTTTGCCATTAACAAGAGAACATGAATCTATATGGTTTCACAGGGTCACAGGGCTTTCTTGGGGTAAAATAATAATTAGACTGTGTGAAGTGCATAAAGTGAAGAGGCCTGAATTTTCTCTTCAGACGGTGGGTGGTTGTTAGCCTATCATATTTGGCAGGCAATTTTAAAAAGACTTCATTGTCTAAACATGTCCCTCCAAGGTCCAAACACAAATGTCCTTGCTCTTGCTGACAAGGTAAAAGGAAGCTGGAGTGATGGGCTGTGCAGGTCTGAGGGACTTTGTTGAAAATTTGACAAACAATAAGAGATGCCAATCTCCTCAGAGAGTCAGTTTGAGAGGATACTCCCTAAAAGAAGACACGCCAGAGAGACTTGACAGGATACATCAGCCTTTCACAGCCTTAAGTGAACAACATCAGTTGTTGGAAGTGAAGGATGTCCAGTTGGACCTCTCTTCTGTCCACATGTTACAGACTGCTTTCACATCATGCTCGCTGAAAGAATTCTGTCGGTGACTGTGGAATACTCAGAAGCTGCAATTGAAGAACACATCACAGGTCATTAGAGTCAAAGAGAATCTTTATTGTAGCAGTCTCCCCACATAGAACCAAGAATACAGTTGCTTTGCACAGTAGCACAGATTCAGGTTGAAACACTGCCTGTAACTATATAATACAAGGAGTGTGAAGGGCACCTAAATGGTGGTCGGGGCAGTGGATGGGTCCAACAAACCTCAGACTTTCATGCAGTAGATTGGTGTTCACTTCTCATCCCAATGTGATATTTTTGGGGGGGCACAAGGTCATGTTCCCGAAACACAACCACATGCAGTGCCATCTCACCATGTGTTGACATCACAGTAGTGGCATTCCAGATCAGGGGTCCGTTTCACAAAGCAGGTTCAACAAACTCTGTGTGTAACCCTGAACTCTGAGTTGATCTACTCTGAGATAGGAAACTTTGAGTTTCCGGTTCCAGAAGAGCTGATTTGAGTTGGTTTAATCAACTCGGAGTAGATTCACCTGGAGTTAAGCGTGTGCACCACAACTATAAAAAGCCAGCATCAATGGAGCCCCGATTCAACGAGTCACCATGGCAACGGGGAAGCGGAGGGCTGCGTTCTTCACCCCACTCGAATTGGAAATTTTAATGCGCTCATATGCGGAGTTTGAACATGTTTTTAGAAAGAAGTGCAACACCGCTGCAGCTGCAAAAGAGAGGGAGACGGCGTGCGAGAACATTGCTGCCCGGGTCAATGCGTAAGTTTAAATGTAGTCCTTTGCAATCACAATACTATTACAGGGGAAAACTGTTGCGTATTAATTTATTTCATTTTATTTCATTTAGGTGCAATCCCGCGGGGGAGAAGCGCACGTGGGGATGGGGATGGGGATGTGTGTGCCATTTATGCAGCCAATCAAACTGGGAAATCCTAAAAGAAATTAAAATTACTAATCCCAGTCTGAGGTTGCAGCACAATGTCATTAACGAAATATGATTCAAAATTAATTTAACAGATCTCTACATCATTCACCTGCAATCCTGTGGAACTCCTCCTTGATGGCTCTGACAGGTTTATGTCCAGGGAAAACGACAAAGATGTGTAAAAGTCGTTTCAGGGCCATGCACACTTTTCTGACCGCTCTGCATACAGTTGTCTTGCTTAAATGCTCTGCATCTCCGACATTATACAAGAAACTGCCATTTGCAAAGAACCGCAGCAATACACACAACACACAATACAATATCTGACACACAATATCTGATGGGATGTGAGAGCGTGACTGCGGTTGGTAATGTTGCAAATGTAAGGACGGATTAGGTTGTGTATGTATAATATGGACTGTGATGTGAAACAGTCAAAAAGATAACTGTCCGGAAATGCGAGAACATCTATCCGCGGTCTGAAAATAATCTCCCGACGAATATTTAGGCCTAATTCTCTGCGCAGTAATGCTGCTCCTTCATCCACTGGATCATTGATGAAAGGGCATGCCATTTTGACAGACGGCAGAACTATACTCCGACACTCGCCTGCTGACTGAATGAATGAATGAGGAAATCAAATAGCGTATGTGGCTGAAAGAGGGCGGAGACTGAGAGAAACTCGAGGTTCATTGAGAAGAACCTGGTCCCGACCAGGTTAGGTTAGTCTGTTACTACGGTAACTGACCGAGAGCTTAAGTTACCCCTCTCTGTGAAACAGGCTAGAGTTACACTTCTTTCTCTGGTTTGAGTTACCTCCCTTTTTGAAACGGAAAACTCAGAGTTTCCCTCATTTCAGGGTTAACAGACTCAGAGTTTTCACTAAACCTGCTTTGTGAAACGGACCTCAGAAGCAGCAGATGCAATGGGATACCTAGAACGTAAGAAGGTAGAGGGAAGAACGCAGATTTATTAGTCATTTTCTAAACAAAGTTTAAAAAACAGAATTAAAATTAATATGTAGAAACAGAAGTTCACTGCAAAGCGGCAACATGTAAGGGTTTGGGATGAGAATGATGTAAAATACTAGTGACAGGAAACAGAAGGTAAAACAACAACAAAAACAACAAACATTTGCAAGTTATCTAGCATTAGCTGATCTTACAGGAGATGACCCTGGTATCAACACAGAGGTGAATATTTGACATCTAAATTTTTAGGAGAAGGGACACAATTACCAATTTTGTTGGGTGTGACAGAAAACTAGTATGATGAGTAGTGCAATGAATTACTTATAGGGAGTCATTAGTAATGTAAGAGGATTACTTTGGAAAAGAGTAATGACGTATGAGTAATATAAAACATTAGAGTAACAAGCCCAACACTGAACAAGAAACAAGAAACAAGAAAAAGAAAGAAAAAATAACATTATCCTGGAGGGTCAAAAGTCAAACAGGTTAAGAACCACTTTGGTAGTCAATTAAGGGTTTTAATCTTGAATCTGGTTGTCAAATTCAATCATAGGAATAATGGCAACTTGTGTCTGACAGCTTTTAAAACACTAGTGGACAACGTGAGGCAGTCAGGTGGCACATCAGTTGTTTTCCTCACACTTTGGATAAAACAATAATTCATCCAGACAGACACTACACAAAAAAGCACAGGCATCAAAGGAAAAAGTCAACTAACTTTTCTTAAGACTTTTGGGAACAAACAAGAATGATGAAATGTGAACCTGTGTGGGAGTATGTGTTCAAGAAAATAAGACATAACTCTGGTGTGATAAATACCTGAGTCATAACAGCTTAAAGGGTGTGTGTGCTCCCATTCAATGTCTGTCTGCACCACAAAGCACAATAACTGAGCTGAGAGAGCCCCTCCATCAGGATGTCACTGTGTCTGCTAGGATAGAGAGGGATCACTTCAGGTCAAGAAGCAGAGACATAAAAATAAAGAGCAAGACTAGTGAAAGATAGGTGTGGAGAGGTGGACAGAGAGAAACAGAAATTTGGCAAGGCAAAGGTACGAGGAGAGAGACAGATGGACAGAGGAGAAAACAAGATATGATGGCTCTCTGGAGGATTTAACAAGCATGAAAGAAAAAAATGTGGTCCAGCCTAAGAAAAGAGTGTTTTCTCTACTTCAGTGTTTGAAATGGGCCAGCATTGAATACTAACACTTCTGATTTTTGTCCATGAGTACCCTTATTTCATATTGTATATGCAGCATATTCTCACCATGAACTCGTCAAAAATATCCCCTCTGTCAGTGCTTTTGGTGTACAATCATGACACCAAAAGCCACATTCTGCGTCCAACTGGAACACGTCTGGACAGCATCAGATGAGAACAATCTCGGACAGAACCAGTGGCTTTACCAGTGACAGCCGGACGGCACGTCCACATCCAACAGGCATGGGAAGTGTAACTTGAAAACGCAGCCCAATCGGAATCGGCCAGGTGCGCATGATAGAATGGTCTGGTGGGTGGGTGTGGGAGTCTGGAGTTCACTTTCCATGAGTTTTTTGTCAACACCTTACCATGTGCCTTTTTTTTGTCGAAACATAAGCATCCATGACTTTGTTGCCTAATGAAACCATTGTGACGGTCCATAAGGACCGTGCTGTGTTATCCTGTCATGTGCATTTGTGACATCACAATCACAGCATCCCGGAACATAAAAAGCTGATGCAGAAAGATACCTAAAACAAAATAAATAGATGCAGAAAATAACTGACTGTGCAGCACCATGTGCCAGTTTCAGATGAGAACTTGTTGGCATACTGCCGCTTTTTGGCAGATTATTGGTATGCCCTAAACACTTGCATTGCTCTTAAATTGTGAAATATGTCCTTAAATACTGCTGCTGTAACGCTAACTATCTTTAGCTGCTTGCTGCAGTGCAAATGACATCAAGGTGGAGGAGTTCAGAAGTTTTGCAGTTAAACCAGAGGCTATATGTGTGACAGGACAGGGACCTACCTGCTTGTTGATAGTGAATCTGTCCATGGTATGGATATCGACATCACAAAATGGATTTTTGCATACTGTAACATCTGCTGATGCAACTAACATTTGACCGGATAATTGCTACAGATGTGACAGACTCTTTTTCAGAACTGCTGCTTCTCTTTTCAGCTATTCTCTGGCCCACTGGCATGTTTTTCCAACTGTGTGGAAGCTGCACTTTTCCCTCTGTATGTTCTATTGTTTAGTATGCTTGCGTGTCGGACTGCCATGGCATGGTCTGTCAGCATTTGTAGTTGGCGTTAAATATCTCAACAACTATTGCACAAACTATCTCAGTACCCATGGACTGTCCCGTGTCAGTGTGCCTCATCCACAGTGCAGTTCCTTATGTGCTTTGCATCCCATCATTAAAGATGTACGAGGGGGCAGTGAGTGCATCTCCAATGTCATGCTACCTGTGGACTACATGCACTTGGCTGAAAGACCATCCACACTCTCCCATTCTATCCCTTTTCCACAGCTGCCTCAGGTTGTGAATACTCTAGGGGCAGGCCGAGCACTCCAGTTAGCTCAAGTGTGAGTACTGGTTTTGTAAGACCTAGAACAACAATAATAGCCAAATACTAAGAGCATACTTATGATAGAACCAGTAGAACTAATGTAAAAACTAATGTAAAGCCCAGACTATAGTTCACCGCAGTGCAGGGCACAGAGCACCAGAGCTCTACTGGACTGTAAGCCAAGAATAGAATATCCAACACATTGTCATCCCAATGGACTTCCGCGTCTACAAATCATTCTCCAGGTATCCTTCTGCATATGCTGTTGACATCACAGGATGGTGCAACCATAATGTCAACAAATGCATATGCGGGGAGTACTCTGTATGTGGTTATGTTTAGACAGCAAAAGCATGTGGCAACGAACGCCAGGATGTCAATAAGGGCACAAGTGGTTAGATTTGAGCAGAAGAGGCGAAAAAAAAAGGTTAAAAAAAACAAAAAACATCACATTCAGACAGGACGTGAACACTGCATGAAAGTCCAGAGTTTGTTGTTGCTCTGCTCCCCATGGTGCTGAGGCGGGTGGGGGTCACAGTGAGGTGGATGGAGGAGGAGGATCTAAGGGAGTGGGAGGAGATGGCGATGTGAAGGAGATCTGACAGGTAACGAGGGCCGAGGTTGTGGATGGCCTTGAATGCATACAGGAGGATTTTGAATTCTATTCTGAATTTAACCGGGAGCCAGTGGAGTTGCTGTAGGATGGGGGTGATGTGATGAAATAAGGGGTTTTTGGTGATGATGCGAACGGCTGAATTCTGGACCAGTTGAAGCTTATGCAGGGATTTGTGAGGGAGACCGAAGAGGAGAGAGTTAAAGTAATCGATATGGGAGGTGACGAGGCTGTGAACAAGGAAATAAGTAGAGTGCAGGGTGAGAGAGGGGTGGAGAGGATTAATGTTATGTAGATGGAAATATGCAGTCCGGGTAATATTACTGATGTGGGATTGAAATGATAGTGAGCTATCGAGGATGACACCCAGACTCTTAACCTGAGGGGAGGGGGAGAATGAGGAGCTGTCGATTGTGAGGGAAAACTGTCAAAATTAGATAATGTAAATTTTGTGCCAATGAGGAGGATTTATGTTTTGTCACTATTAAGTTTTAGGAAGTTTTAGGTTAACCAGGATTTTATTTCAGATAAGCTGTTTTTACAGGCTAGAGGGCTATTTTGACCTTTGCTGTTTGTTGTTGTGAACACTTCAAATGCCTGCAATACCTTCTCGTTTTTAATGTCTTAAGAACCCTGCTCATGTGTGCAGAATACAAAAGAGTGGAATTATTGTAATGATCACCTAACACCTAATTTGATTTAATAATCTGCTATTCAGAATTATTTAAAGTACTGCAAAACAGTCAACAGTGTTTAAACAGAACTAAACTGGAACTAGCACTCTCTGTTATCCGGAGCACACTATATTCACACTACATATTTGCACAAAGCAAACAATATTTAAATGGAGTATTTAACAAATCAATTTTGTTGATGGGCTGGCTATCAAATATTATGTACATTAGAGGTAGTCAACATATTAGAGTTTTTGAAATATTATAGTACTGAAAAACAATTCACTTTCCTTTTCCTGTGAAATGCAGAGTGTTTACATGTGAAGAGCACAGAAGCAAAAAAACACAACATAATTCATGATAGAACTAATGTTTTGAAAAACCAAAGGGCCTGCTTTCACACAGCAAGTTTGTTAAGGTCTGTGTAACCCTCACACACAGACAGACACACACACATACACACACCATCTCTGTCTCCCCTGACCTGCACACACACACGCACGCGCGCATGCACACACACACACACACACACACACACACACACACACACACACACACACACACACACACACACACACACTGATTAAGCCCACCATGTGTTTGAGGGATTAAGTTGTGCATCTCCAAAGCATGGATCTAAGGGCATGCCATACCATCTGTGCAAGGGGATGTCCAAAGAACACACACACACACACACACACACACACACGCTGTCTACTTATGATCACTTGATAGTGGACTACTTTAATTGAGTTTAAAGGGAAGACAAAACAGCAATACCATAAGTGATTTGGTCATGATTCCGTGCTATACTACTACTCGACATTTACATTATTGTACACGTGCACATGGTAGTGGAAAGTGCTCACAAATAGTCACAAACACACACACACACACACACACACACACACACACGCACACACACACACAACAGAAGCAGCAGGGACTGTAGTATGGCTTAAGTGTTAATCTAAAGGCTGCTTTCAATTCATTTGTGCTGATGGAGGGGAGAGTGCATTTTATATACTGATGCCTTTCAAATATGTATGACAACTGCCAGCTCAAGAGCCAAATGTAATGTAGCATAAATTACTATGTACTGTATGTGACAGATGACTTGACTGTGTGCACATGGGTATGTGCATGTGTGTGTGTGTGTCTGTGTGTATGTGTGTGTGTCTGTGTGTCTGTGTTTGAATATTGAGTTGGCAGGGTTTTAATAAAAAGCCAATATATAATTCTTAGACTGTGTATATATTAGCACATTTGCCTCTGAGTTTGGACCTAATTAGGAGGCGGAATTACTCTCAATTAGAAACCAAAACAGTGCAAAATATCAAACATACTGACAGATAGACAATTAAACTAAGAAAACACAGCATTTTCAGATCTGAACTCTGGCCATCCCATTTACATACTGTTCATTTATTGTGAGACTTGCACCAAAACATTGTTGTAGTCACGATGCTTACATTTCAGGAAAACTCTTATGCTGTGAGGGGGTTTTAATTTTTCTTTATCACATCAGCTGTTTAAGTTTTAGGCTGCACATCTTTCAGCTGTTTTCAACAGTGTCTAGTTGAGTTTTTCAAAAGTTGAGAGCCAGCACAATGTGTCTCTGTAGATTTTGTTTGAAGAACAGCACCTGACCACAGTTTTACAGCAACTTTTCTTTGAAGAAAGTTAGGACCTTTACAGGCATTTTGATCTAATTCCTGTCTTTCTTTCTGCCCCCTCAAACATTTCTGCTTCAACACTGCTGCAGCATTGCAACACGCTGTTTACGGCTTTCAGTCAACTGCATGCAGTCCAGCCCCTTTTGTCAATAGTGGTTAATTAGCATTTTATTCAAGATTGAGTCACTGTGTGAAACAGAGACTTTATATAAAGATGGACAAAGCATTTCTATTACTGCCACTGTAAAATAAAGTCAAAACTCAAGTCTGCAAGAAATCACATGCAGCGTCATTGATTGTGAGCACACCAATTGGCCTACATAATTTTCATGTTGTCAAATCCCCTTTTAATCACATCAAATAGGTAATCATAAACCAAATTTATACAAAAAAAAAACAACAAAAAAAATCCAAAGAAATAAACACTTCTAACACATTCTCATCCCAACTCGTCACATGGTGCCACTCTGTCAGTAACCCTCCACAACCTCACACACATCCAAGAGTGGTTCTGTCCGGCCGCGTTCTCAAGTGACGCATATGCAACACGCGTTCTGTGCGTGTTGCATATGCATGGGCCCAGTGCCCTCTGGCCGTCCGCCAGCGTATCATAACAACGCTCCCGGCTCTGTTCAGGAGCGTTCTCATCTGACGCATAAGGTGGCTTTTGACTTTATGCTCATGCGCCAACAGCACTGACAGAAGAGCATATTTGAACAGTTCTGAGTGAGACTAGGCTGAAACTACCTAAAAAGGCATCTTTATAAAAAAATTGTTCGACATGTACTTTAAGTCTGGGTTTGTGACTTGTATTTTTAGCCTGCCACCTGGAGGTGATCCAGATGTTTTGGCTTCACTGTAAATGCAGTCTAAAGTATGACAGTTTTAAAACATTTACATCATTGGACCTTCAAGTGCTGTGTTCTGAGCACTGCTGTGTAACATATAGTCAAGCTTGGTTTGTCTATTCCACCATTTCTCAACTGTTGGGTAGGGGATTGCGGTTGGTCTTTGTTGGTGTGGCAGGGCAATTGTGTAAACATTCGATTCTGTAATATACAGTATTTGTAACATACTTTTAAGGAAAACACAGCAGTTCTTTGAATCATAAGATCACCAGTTCATTATGAGGCTGTTGAGATCAATATTTCCAGTTCAAATGTTGATTTGTCCCTCTCGCCTGTTTCTGCCTCTGTTTCAGATTTGGAAAGAAAAAAAAAAGGAAGTGCAAGTGACATAAGAGAGAGATAAAGTAGAGGTCACACAGGCAGGGAGGGGACACCACAGGTAGTCTGTCAATGAGAGAAAAGCAGAAAGGGGAAAAAAAGTCAGTCAGAAAAAAATGCAGGAGCAGCACCAGAGTGAGGCTGGAGTGACTGTATATAGGTCAGTCAGCAGTAAGCGACAGTCATCCATCAACGCTCCATCAAAAATGAACCAGCTGTGGCTTTTCTGATAAGCAGTTAGATTAAAGACATATAGAGCTGCTCTGATCATCTATCAAACTGATCAGCCAGGGACACCACGCCGCATGATGTTAGGCAATGAGTGTTACAACTGGTGAACCAGGCGGAAATGGACTCAAACGCATGACTCAGAAGACAGTTCAGGTAAGTAGAAAGTCTTTACTGGACGAAACAGCTTTGGTACACACAGGATGGTCAATGAGGCAAAAGTATCCAAAAAGAGCAAGGCAGAGGCAAAGTCAAAAAACAGGCAAAGTCCAAAAAACCAACAAAGAGACACAAGGGAATCAAAAGGCTGGAACGTCGACACACAGAAAGGCTAAGACGAACTGGCACAGAGAGGAAGCAAGACACACACTAAATACTGTGGTGAGGGGAAGGATAACAAGGCACAGGTGAGCCTAATCAGGGCAGGACAGACAATCAGACACAGGTGAAGCCATCAAAAGGGAGGGAAAACACACAGGGGCAGGAAGTGAAGTGATCTGAAATGAGAGGAGATGTGAGTTTCAAAATAAAACAGGAAACAACATGAATGAATGAAAACAACCTAAGAAACCTGAGCTGTGACAATGAGGCTGTATGTGAATCACCACACATACATTTATAAGATGTAAATGCAGTGAACACATGCATGCACCAACACAGCAGCACATAGGAAGTCTGTAATTGGTTAAGATGGGAGAGCCTTCATGGCACCAGAGACCCCTGCAGTGCCAAGCTTTAGTATGGGGGAGGAGGGGGCACTAATCCACAACTTAGTCTTTGTGTGTGTGAGTGTGTGTGTGTGTGTGTGTGTGTGTGTGTGTGTGTGTGTTTACCTGCTGCATGTGTGGACATGAATGCATATCACGTCAGAGGTGTGTTTTTCTATTTTCAGTAAGTACATGTCTGCATACCAAACGTTTGTGTGTGTGCTTGTGTGTCTGTGTGTGTTTGTGCGTTTTGTGCACATATATGCCGTTTTTTTCATGCACAACCTCACTTGCGGGTAAAGTCGTCCTGTGTTTGTGCTCATATTAATGCAGGAGTCACTGTGTGCTTGGCTGTCATAACAGGCATACTTGTAAGGCTTTGTGTGTGTGGGTATGTTTGTGTGTATATGTGTGATTAAGTGTTGGGAGAGAGCCCTGCTCAGGGGAGATGCAGTCAGATAGCGTCTTTGCTACAATACAGCGAAAACAGCCGGCAGAGAAACAGACCGTTTGCCTGGAATCTTCATGACTGATACTCTGTCAACAACTCTGAACTATCTTTACCAGCAGGTATGAGGGATGGGGGCAGGGAAGGAACAAGGGAATAAAATAAAATATAAAGAGAGGAAGCGGTAGAGGGAGCGGCTCTGTCAAGGCAAGAGAGAAATATAAGTTTAGAAACATTTTCAAGAACACACTGTGCTGAATGAGAAACAGCAACACACAGAGAATACATTAAATGTATTTTATATTACTTTTAAAAAAGTTTTTGATGATTTGCTTTCAACTATTTGCTTCCCTTCTATCATGGAATATAATTTGAAAATATTCAATGAAATGAAAAGATCAATATCAGTGTTTTATACAAAGCTGGAATCAGGACGTGATTAACTTAGCTGGCTTAGCAGGAGGACTGGAGGGAGTATGACACAGCTAGCTCAGACCAACAGCTTGTTAGTAATACAATCATTAAACAGTTATTAAAAAAAACATGCACAAAAAAAATCCAATTTTTGTCAATTGTCAGCAATGCACTACTTTAGTTCTATCTCAACAAATGCACATGGTGGGATGACGCAGCATGTGGCTATGTTTAGACAACACACCCACATGGCAACCAACACCAGGATGTAAACAAACACACATGCTGGCATGGATAGTTAGGTTTAGGGGAAGGAGACACATGGTAAGGGGTAAAAAGAAACCATCACATTCATACTGGAATACTTATATTACGTCATTGCCAGCAGCATTTCAACCTGACACCACTCTGTGGCATATCATGCACACATGACCAGTTCTGTCTGGCTGCATTTTCAAGTGACTCCGTTCAGCGGCGTATCACGTGGATGTAAAAGGTGGCTTTTGGTGTCGGGATCATATTCTGAAAGCACTGTCAAAGCGGCTGTATTTGGCAAGTTTGGAATGAAAATAGTCTGGCATTTTGCGAACCAGAAGGCTCCGCCTGTGCTAACAGTGCTATATCATAACTTCTCTTCTGTGCAGCTAATAGTGTGATAGCTAGTACAGCAGAGGAGTCAGCAAAAAAGCACCTATATAACAGTGACCAGATGTGGTGTGTCCGGGATCGTGCCGGTTTCAAGCTGGTTGTCCTGAGTCCCAACTAATATCTGTAAAACACCATAATGTTACGTTTTTTAACACTCGCTAACGAAGTGCCTGTGTTTTCACTAATATTTATATATGATAGGATCATTCTTGTTTGAGTACTTACACAGACATTTATCGTGTTGCAGCCCACTAACCCAATACAAAAACGAACAATGCAGTACACGTCTGAATTCTGCACTAATTTGTCTGTATGTGTGTCAATCAGTGTGCTGCTCTCTAAGGCTGTCGCTGTGACCCTTGAGGCTTTTTCTGATAGAACCTGTGGCTATGCTTACAGTTAACTCATGCTGAAGAGAAAGTCCATCTTTCTAGTCGGTTGCAGGAGTCTTATTCTGTCCATCGTAAGGTACTTGGCAACTGAAATGCTGCGTCTTACACACTTTGTAATAGCAGGTTTGGTCGTGTATATGCTGAGATTCTATGAAGACAGTCAAACATAAGAAGGGGCTAGAAGTGGCAGAAACACTAGTGACCATCTGAAATGGGCAGCTTTGCCAACCATATGGTGAATCACTATCAGAGCTTTCAATCCATGGACTGTTCAGCTGCTCTTGTGTGTTAGAATGTCACAATACAGTTTTCAAATGAACCACATTTTGGTGGATTTTCCTGAGACAAAATGCACTGTGTCCTCTGCTGAGGCACTGTGCACAGCTCCATGCTGTAGAAAGGTGCACACTGCACTCAGTAGGTGTGCTGAGCACTGCAATAATTTCCATCCATCCAGATAAAAAGGCCTATGGTGCGTGTGCAAGTGCATACATGTGTGCGGCCTGCTGTCCCAGTTTGGAGGTTTGAAAATATGGTCACCCCTTTGGTCGCGCTTTTGGTCACCTTTATTTGTTTGCTTTGTTTTCTGTTCATGTATTGATGGCTAAATATGATGCATTGTGTTACTTAACATCTCTGTTGTTCCTTGGTTACAATTTGCACCCTTTAGGAAAAAAAAAAGTCCACTTGAGCCGTTGCTTAGACAGTAGGATATACAGCCACGTCACCTCTAAAATTTACATTCAGTCTGCACAACTGTGCTGTTGATGGGCATCTTAAAGTCACGCTGGACAGAGCATGGCTAGCTGGAGCTGGGGGTCCCTCTTATAGGGCAGCCAGGGTAGGTGGTGGATGGGTCCAACAAACCCTGGACTTTCACCCAGGTGCCTACTGTTCATTTACCATATGAATGTAGAACCAAACCCTGATGTTTTTGTTTTTTTCCTAAACTTAACCATGCACTTTTGTTGACGTACTGGCAGTATCCCAGAATGTCAGCAGCAGATAAAGCAGGAAATCTAGTGTGTAATAGTAGGTGTGGAAGTCCACTGACAAAGTGATGATATGTGATGACTTAAGATGGGAATGTGTTGGTATTTCTCAGAATTTCTTTCAAAATCAGGATGATTTTACATTGCATATAACCAGACTTGGCAAGACAGGATTTAATTGAGGTCTCATTAATAAAGCAATTTTGAATTTTAGAGAAAAACTCAGAGAGAATGACAGGCAGAGACTCGAGAGAGGACTGGATGAGAGTACAACCAGGAATAGAGAAAGAGAAGGGGAGAGGGAAAGAGGGAGAGAGACAGGGAGGGAGGGGGTCAGGGGATGTAAGAGAGAAACAGGCTGAGAGAGGGAGGGACTTAGAGGGAGCAGATAAAGAGAGCTGAGAGGACCACAGCGAAGGGAAGAGAGGGAAAAGGGCACATAGAGCTTGCATTTAGTTCAACGGGGTGAACTCACGGAGAGAGAGAAATCACTGTGGAGAGAGTTACAGGAAATATATGGACTTGACTTCTCGTCGGCGGCAGCTCGCAGGGACACTAAGAGGCTTGTGTGAGGTAACTGCTCTGCTTTCACTCCTAACACTGCTGCTTGATGAGAAAATGAACAAAAGAGCTCTGACTCCACAGCAGAGTTTAAAATGAAGTCTCTGTGGGACTTGACCGCTCAAGGTTCATTTCATGTGTTGCCAAGTATCAAGGTTATTGTGAAGTCTTTAACGGGAGTGGTGGGACGGTAAGCCAGCGGGGGCTGGGGAGCCTCCAGGCGGTCTTAAATCAATTAAAGAAGTGACAGCTAGAGTAGAGGAGCTGCAATCAGGACATGTTGTGCATTTGTAAACAGGAGAGCCTGTTTGCCCGCAGGAGGAACATGCCTGTAGTTTAAGCCCTTTGATCACGTTATGATTGTGTGATGTGAAGCTTTATTGCGCTTTTATTATTTTCTCTCAGCAGTTGAGCATTCAGTGAGCTGGAAGGCTTGAAGGCTTGCTAATAGGGTTAGTGGACAGGAGTTCAGATCGGTTCGTGAACAAATGAAGGTGAAGCATTCCTTTTAAGAAACATTGTCATATTTTGCTATAAGCACTTCAAAACCTCAAATTGTCTCGAAATTGACTTTTGATCCTCTACAACTCAACTGAGAGCTAAGTTGAGTGCTCACGAAATCACAGAATGCATCTTCAAGCCTATACAGATGGTCAGTAACACATAGGCAATTGTCTTTAAATTAATATCCATTTATATTGCCCAGTGAAGTCATACAAATCTCTTATCATTATTATAGTACAAACTTCCTTTTTTGCTCAGTCATTTACATCGTGACATCATATGCATAGTCATGTAGATAGTGAAGGGTGTTGCCTATCAGATTTCATTGCTATCAGCAAATTATTAATACTTGCATATGATAATGTTCATACATGTTTCATTCATGCTTGCAATGAATGAGTTAGAGGCTGTGTGGATCTACAATCTAACTAGAACAAAAAAAAGTTCACCATACTCTGGGACCAGTGACTGCTGATAAGGTAAGATACTAAACTTTCTATGAGAACATTCTTGCTTTGCATTTGCCATCTGGTTATGATGTGTTGCTTTAGCTTGCATTTCTGGATTTTTTGGCCACTTGTGCTCAGTGCAAGTAGCTGTACACAACAAGTGCCTACTGTAAAACTTTAATTAATAGCCCAAGCTATTATTTGCTTAAACCATTAGCCTTACCAGGTTTATATATGTATGCATCAGGCTGTTAGCTCCTTTTTTAGCTCAGCAAATTTGGAAATACAATGATTTAACCTCTTTTGCATCTCTCGTTTACTCTGCTGGTATTACTTCTTCTTTGGTGCTCATAGTTTCAGTAAAATTATTTGAAATATTGAACTGCAAAAATCTTACTGACCCAACATTGTGTGTAGCATGTTCATGTTGACAAACGTTTACCAATTGTATTTATATGGGTTTTCTAAGCAGCTAACTAACATTATCTCCAGTAGGTAGCCAGCAATGTGGTTTATACATCCAAAGAACTTCTACAAAAAAATGAACTGCATGGCAACTCCAATTGAGACAAGGCTTTATTGTCAAAATGTGTAGCCACAGTAAAGCTAGTAAAAGGGACTGGGCGTCTAACTGAGACTAGGCTTATATTTGAAGTACTACAGTATTTACTCATTTAACCCAAATAGAGCAGCATTAGCATTCATTTGAAGTTGTGTTCACCTGATGATCTTAATATCATCCTTTGAGCTCTGTTTTGGTCTCTGCCAACACATGAGGAAATATCTCCTTAGTTGGTAAAAGCTCCACTGTGTTCACAGTGAGTCTGTAACTGTGTCCGTCTGCTCTGTGCTGCTCGGTAGCAGTGTTGGGCTTGTTATTCAAAACTGGAAATTATTACTCATTTCTGTTCACTCTTTTCAAAGGTAACACTAGTTATTTGTTACAGCCCAACGTTGCTGGGCAGATGGTGCACAGTCAGTTTTCGGAGCTTCCCAATAAAACCAGCTGCTGTTGCTGGAGATGAGGTTGATGAAAGCTGTGATGGTAAACCAACACAGTCAAGCTGCAGGCTCTGATACCAAACAATAAGCTCAAAGATGCTCAGATGTTCCACAGTGTAGCAGGATATTACAGTATGTAGATGACTTTTCAGTATTTTTGTAATTATGAGTAACCCCATGTACATAATAAGAATTAATTTAAGCATATAAATGCTTATTTTTGTTAATTTGAGGACTAATAGTTTACAAGGTGCATTTAGGATTTCTCATCTCAGCATGTTACTGTTTGTAAATCCAAGTCAAATCCTCAAAGATCACACTGCTCTTCACGGATGTGATTTTAAATATAACTCTGACATTTCAGGTAAAAATACATTTATTGCAGAAATGCCATAAAATAAATTATCAGGAAACTTTATCTCAGTACCAGCTTCCATTATCACATATCACTGAATTATCCTGTCAAGCTCCCTCTACAATCTCTTATAAAAAGTGTCTGTAAAACTATTTATTTCTGTCAGATTTCTAAATAATTTACCTCTTTATTAATGGACAGTTTCCCTCATCTTAATTTCATTCACTGTCAGTAACAAGACAGAGCCAATTTTGTTTTTATGCAAATATGGGAGTGGTTAAATCAGGGGGAAAGAATAAAACACTTAAACCTGTTTATTTTTTGTTAAGCTTATGTATTACTTTGAAACACATTTCTCTAATTCCACTTCTGAAGGCAGTAACTACACATAATTAATTACCATTCATTCAAATAAATACACATTTTACAAGCATTTACACCTTTGAAACTGAACACATTTGGTTTAATTTCTTTCAAAAACACTGGAAAAGATGGACATTTTCTTTTTTCCCCTTATTTTTGCTAATTTCAGGTAATTTTCTTATACTTTTTTTTAAATTAATACTCATACTCATTCACTAATTTCTTGCTTATTTTGGAGTCTTTCCAAGTTGCTCACTGCCCTCTATCCATGTTTTTGAAAGAAAACAAGCCTTTGCTCAGGTTTCAAAGGGTTAAGAAAGAGAGAAAGAGAGAGAGGAAGGGAAGAGAAGGTGGACTGTTGCATGCAATGTTTTTGTAATGGCACAGGACCTGCTGGTCAACATGTGCATCACTAGTCACCTGACTTTACAGCAGCACAATAAATGCCGTGACTTATTCGATCAATCAGCTTCAGACTGTTCCTTTAGACAGTTTGAGCTTGCTGTCCTTTTCCTCCTTGACATAAAGGACAATAGGGCCTACAGCAGTGAGTTGAAGTCTGTGTGCAGGATTCTTAAGGCTACAAAGGATTAACCTCACTGTGTTTATGTTTTGCAAATAAGTTTTATCAATTTTACTTTATTAGGTTGATCGTGATAAGGAGTAACTGTCAAATGTCTGAGTAATAGTTTTATTTCACTTGGCTAAAAGACCAGTCTAGGCAACACTAAACAGGTCTATCATCACATGTCTACTGTGCTTTATTGTTCCACTACTTACTTTTCATCATAGTGATATAATTTTAATCAAATATTATCAATTATGACAGTTGTCTTGTCTATACTTGTATAGTGCTTTTCTAGTCTTATTGACCACTCAAAGAGTTTTAACACTACATGTCACATTCACCCATTCACACACACTCACACTCAGATGACGCAGTATTGGAAGAAATTTGGGGTTCAGTATCTTGCTCACTTCGACATGTTGCCCGGAGAAGCTGGGGATTGAACCGCTGACGACCCACTCTGCCTGTGAGCCACAGCCATCCTACGCTGTTCGACAGCAACATGAAAATAATATTGTGTGCCTTAAAAAGAGAACTGAAGCTGATTTTTTAAAAAAGTAAAACGTTACTTTCCCTTGTAACTAATTTCTTTCATATGCCATTATTGATATACTGAGTATTGGTATATATTGAGTAATTGTATTACTTTTGAGAGAAGTGACTTGTAATAATGATTAATGACTAATATCCAGTGCCTTTCAGTGATGTAGAGCACTGGTCAAAATGAAGGTTAAGTCAGCATCATTTTGAAAAACAGTCACCACAGCGACTCTATAAGTCATGTGACATAAATGGGCAATGAAGCAGGAAAATTTCCACCGTGAAAGCAAAGTTTGATAGTAAAAAGGATGTTTTTGGACATGTTGATGCCAGCAGGATTCAAACAGGGACTGTCATTCGCTTGATTAGATTGATTAATTCTAAAGAATTACAGACATTTATTAAGCAGTTATGCCGACATCCTGGTAGCAGCTTCTCAAATGCAAGGATTTTTTTTTCTTTTACAGCACTGAAAATTGAAATTATGAAACTTTACCTTGGACTGTAGGATTTTTTTTTTTAAGTTAATTTTTATGGAATTTTTTGCCTTTATTGATAGGACAAGCGTGAAATGGGGAAAGAGAAGGGATGACATGCAGCTTACATAATTTTGAGGAATAGTTGTTTGTATTGGTCTCTTGAATATCCAGTAAACTGGGATTTACGGGTGTGAAGAGCTCAGTGGTGAGCAACAGACCATTTATTGTCTCATTAGGGAGAAAATCACACACCACTTGTATTCTAATCGTGTTTGCTCCTTACAAGTAACTGTATAACAACAAATGAGCCTTAACATGCAGTGTCACATGTAAAATAAGACTTATGTCTATAAATCCAAGCATTGGCCCAGTTAATGCTGGGACGCTTCTCCCTACTTTCCTCCCTCCAGGACGCAGTCCAGTACACTTTAACCACTGTGTTTCTGCCTGAAGTTGGTGTGTTTTAGTTAGTATTATATTAGGAGATACTGCTGCCTCAGCTGATCATTCTGTAAATGCAGACAGTCAGTGACAGACAGTGTTAACTGGTTTCTTGCCTGAATCGTCTACTTCTGCTAAATCAAATATCAGGGGTGGAGCACAGTATTAAACATGGCAAAGATGCACAACTGATTTTTCTCCTTCTCCCTGGGTGGAGTTAGAATATATCAAGTAACTCTGCTCTAATGTCTAATAGCATCTGAGTCTTGGAGTGTTTCGTACTAACCTCCTACTGCTCTGAGTTTGTGGTTCCAGTAAAGATGTTAATATCCACAAATGCATTTGGGCCTAAAATAGATACAACAAAAACCTAGTGCGTTCTACTTGTGCAAAATTCTGTAGCCTTTGTTCTTTTTGGGGGGTTGGAACCAACCATAAATTAATAAAAGAGGTCTGGAGGATGTCAAAAACAAACCATAAGATCTTGTTTGTGGCAGAGTCGATGGAAAAAACGATGATCTCATCAGTATAAAAATAGACATTGCAATAGCTAAAAAATATGATTAACAAGAAGTTAATAGTAAATCAATGTGCAGTGTGTGCGTGGATACCATTTAGCAGAACTCGACTGATAGATTTATCAGTTGGGCTTTACTTAATGGTGCATTATGCAGAAAAACTGCAGTCCACCATCTGAGCACCGTCTTCAATAAGCAGAAATAACCATTTATGGGATTTCTGTCTGAGGCATATGCAGAGGCCTGCAGTATATATATCATATTTAAGGTCTTGGTTTCACTGAGTAGCTGTAAACACATCCTAAATGATGCTAATGACCTTTCTACTGGCAGGGAAGTGACACGGTCATAAATTAAGATGAGATGCTCTCAAAACATACAATGCAGTGTTTATCTAAGACGCTCCATCCCACAATTATAATGTAAAGAAGGGATGGTGACTGCTCACTGCATGGCTCAGTGGAGCAGCCAGATGTGAACAGCAGTGATGCTGCTGCTAATTTAGCAGTGTTGTTTGCCCTCAGCAAAACAGGAACACAGATGTGGTCATTCATAATGGAATTAATTTTGTTCATTTTGTTTCTCAGTCAAATCTTCACTAGTTATCTCCTGAAGCTCTGCTGGTTGACCGGGGCTTCAGCTCCACAAAACAACTGCAACTGGGACTAAACACGTCGCACACAGCGAGAGACAGTCTGCCTCCCAGCTCCCCCTCACTAAGAAAACATCGCATTCAGCTCCACTCCACTTATCCTTTGCTAGTAGCATTTCCCTTACCATGACACTAATGAACACACACACACACACACACACACACACACACATATATGTATATATATATATATATATATATATATTACACACACCTAAAGGCCCAGATTGTTAGTTGTAAATCATACATTTTTTAATTAGAGTCCAACACGCATGACTCAATCTACTTTATACACTGTGTGATCCCCATCGTGTTTGAATTTTATGTAAATTGCGATTTATATTTGGAAAACTATGACATCATCTTTTTTTCTGACAGAGCCTTGGCCTCATGAATCCAGTAAGGGGCGGCTCAGAGGTAGAGTGGGTCTCCTTCTAATCGGAAGGTTAGCAGTTCGATCCCCAGCTCCTCCAGGCAACATGTTGAAGTATTCTTGGGCAAGATACTAAACCCCAAATTGCTTCATCGGAGTGTGCATACGTTTGAATGGTTACTACATTGTAGGTGGCCCCCTGTACGGTAGTCTCTGCCACCACTGTGTGAATGCGTATGTGAATGGGTGAATATGACATGTCCTGTGAAAGTGCTTTGAGTGGTCGAAAAGATTAGAAAAGCGCTTTACAAGTACAGTCCATTTACCATTTCAAAGGAGGTTAGACAATGCACAAAGTATAGACATTTTACATAAAATCATCAGTGTATTTTTTGTAATATAAATAAAGAACAAGCAAATGTCCCCCAAAAATTGCCACCTTAACAAGGTGAAGAGGCTCAGCCTGAACGAATGACGTGCAGTGACATGGTGTGCTCACCATCTGCAGGGACAGGAATCACTCAGGTGTGCCAGGCAGTGTGCAGGGGTGGGGTCCCAGGCATGCTGACCCCTGGCTTTACAGACTTACTCTGGAGATTTGGAACTTCAACTCTCTGGTGGGGAAGGAGCCCATGCTTGTGCAGGAGGTGGAGCAGTTCCAACAAAATGTAGTTGGACTCACTTCAATACACAGCTCTGGCTATGAAACCAAACTCCTGGAGAGGGGTTAGACTCTTGCTTTTTCTGGAGTTGCCCAGGGTGAGAGGCGCCAGGTGGGTGTGGGTAACTTAAGAGCCCCAGGGAACGAGATGAGAGAGTTGCCTTGATGCGACTGCAAGTCACTAAGGGGAGGTCTCTGATGGTTGCTTTTGTGTATGCACTGATCAGCAGTTCAGAGTACTCAGCCTTCTTGGAGTCCCTGGGCAGTGTCCTGGGAAGAGTGCTGACCGGGGACTCCATATTTCTTCAGGGGAACTTCAAAACTCAAATGGGCAAAGATGAAGAAACCTGAAGGGGCATGATCGACTTTGTGTTAGCATCATCAGATCTGTGGCCTTATGTCTTGAACACTTAGGTGATGATAGGAGCTGAGCTGTCAGCTGATCACCACCTTGTGGTGAGTTGGATCAAGTGGTGGGGAAGGCTGCCAGACAGACCCGGTAAACCCAAATGTGTTAAGAGGGTGAACTGTGAACATCTAGTAGATGTCCATGAAGTCTTCAACTTCATTTCCATGCATCAGGGGGGAGGTTTGGGACATGAAACCAAGTGGTCCATGTTCAGAATCTTCATTGTGGGGGCGGCTGCTAAAAGTTGTGATCAGAGGGTCATCAGTTCCTGTTGTGGTGGTACTGAAGAACCTGCTGGTGGACAACAGTGGTTAAGGAGGCTGTCAAAACTGAAGAAAGAGGCCTTTCAGGCTTTGTTGGTCCAGGTTCGCTCGAGATACAGACAGGTTCTGGTTGGCCAGAGGGACTGCAGCTGAGGCAAAAACATGATGTGTGAGGAGTTCGAGGAAGCTATGGAGGACTTTTGGTCAGCTTCAAGGAAGTTAGATTGTAAAACGTCTCTTCCTAAAGTGTCTTACAGTCTTATGAATCTACTGCTACCATATGACAAGATTTGAGACCCTTAAAAAAATACGATGGGTGGATGGATGGATATATAATGATATGCCTGAATTGTTATGGATCAGAAGTATAAAGTAGAATAGATTTAAAATACTCAAGTACCTCAAAATTGTACTTAGGACTAGTACTATGATGTACTTTGTTATTTCACTACTGTAACCCATGGGGGATCTGTTATTCACAAAAGAGTGACACGATGAAAGTGACTTCTCTGTCTCTAGAGCATAAATTCTAAGTGGGAGCAGCTTTCATAGCTGACAAAATGATTAAAACATTCATCAAAACTTTCCAAATGATTTATTCTTCACTTATCTACAGTCAACTATCAGTGTGCTCAGTGTGTTAAAAACTTTTTCATTTCATTTGATTTTATTATTAGAATATTTATGAATATGAATATTCATTTGTCTTCCTTATTACCACAGCCAACATTCCTGCATCAGTATGATGTAATACAGCTTCCAAGCAGTGCGAAGTTAAGTGTGACGGTCCGGCCGAGCCGACGGGAAAAACAAACCACGCCCACACTCACACACACACACAGGTTAGGGCACAGAAGGGTATGCGGACAGGGCGAAACACACAAGGAGGAGGAGGGGGGCTGCATAGCAGCCAATCATGACTTTAAGCACCCAGTATGTCTGATAAATTACAGTTTTTCTTCTTCAACTCTCACCATTTCCTGTAAATATATTTCATATGGATTTCCAGTTAAAGTTTCAAAATGTAGCTAGTTATTGTAATTCAAAGCAAAAAAAAAGGCGGATGACTCAGGAAAAGAGTGGTGGGTTCATCCAGTGAGATAAAGGAGTCGCTGGTTTATCAATTTGCAGGACTGGAAAACAGGAAAACCCTGTTGGGCTGTTACTATGGGCTAACAATGTAAAGGCTCTCACAAAGATCAAACACAGAGAAAACACACCGGTTAAGTTTCAGCCAAGTCTACAGTAGGGGAGTTAGTTACCACTCGCCCTAACCTAAATGCTACAGTGCTACCATTGAGCTGACCTGTGGTGAGACAGTGGCTAACCTACCAAATCTGAACAGTGGTCAACATAAGAAATTTTTAAACTTGTGAGGGCTCATTGACAGTAGATGTTTTGTTCCTTACATTCAATGCAGCCCTTCAAATTAAAATGGGATTGTGGCGGGTTGTACATGTTGGACCCAAGCGCTGACACAAGACACAGACAAAGAATTACGGTGAATCAATAGTGCAATTTATTTACAGTCATGTTTGAGCAGGGTGGGGGGAGTGAAGTCGGACCGTCCTTCGATGGTGACGTAAGGGGGAATGCTCTGTGCGATCTCCACGTGAAACAAGCCAACCAGTTCAACCAAGGTGAGGATTCCTTCCCTGAGGACTTGAGTGCTCAGATGAGTGTGGGAAGCGAGCGGGCAGGTTGACAGGCAGGCACACAGATGAGTGAACACCACGACGTCTGGAGCAGGAAGCAAGGAGCTGCAGCGACTCTGAGGCAAGGGGGAAAACACAAGGGAGTAAGGCGCACAAGCAAAAAACCGGAACACTAGGAAACAGCAAAAATACTGAGAGGCCATGAGGAACATCTAGCACTTGGCAGGAGTAATACTCTGGCGACAAGTAGGTCTGAAGCCACAGCTTAAGTACACCACCAGTAGAGGTAAGATCGGGCCTAAAAAATCCAGCCCGACCCGACCCAGGCCCGCGGGTATTAAAGCCTGACCTGGCCCGAGCCCGATCAATTAACTTGATTTGCAGGCCCGAGCCCGAAACAAACCCAAAATTTTATATTTTATTTGTGAGGACTCAGGAGGAGGAGGAAAGGGAGGGGATGCGTCAGTCAGACCCGGACAGAGCACTGCTCCGGGAAAAGGGACTGGTTGCGATTTGTGTGATCACATTTGTGACAATGCCTGTGCATAATGATAACAAATTAAAGCCTGTCTTTTGTAACGAATTCTCCCAGTTAAACAAGACTGTAAGATGCATATTCAATAAACATTTATATATTTTATATTTGTGTGTCTGTTCTATCAGGTGTCATAGTTCATGCTTCATTTCGTTGGCAAAATGCAGCAGCCCATTTGACATTTATTTTAATTTCTTCGAGTTGGCAGAAAAAAACGCAAGTTTTCTTAATGTTAAAATAATCTACATATTTTTATGATCATTATAAATGCATTTACACAATGAAATAACGCTGGAAAAGTTTGTTAAAGATATTTCTGTGTGTGATATTGTGCTCACATGGACGCGCCTCTCTGACAAGGAGAGGAACAGCAGCAGGAGCAGGTCTCTGGGCTTCATTGTAGATCACAAGGAAGGGCATCTGAGATACACGGGGTAAAGCCTCCAGAGCGCAGCAGGTTCACTATAGTCTTCGTTACCAAAGGCGGAAACAAACAGACTTTAAAAATCCTCTGCTGGAGACTGCGCGCACGGATGAATCCAGTCTGCGGCTCCTGTTTAGTAGTTAAATAGCAATTACCATACAGCGCCTTCTCTGTTTTATCCAAATTATTTATTTTATAACAAGTATTCCTTAGTTTAATATCCATACATCGTTTTAGTATACATAATATATAAATATATATTTAATTAAAAAATGTTAGCGAGAGAGAAGCCCGGGCCCGACCCGACCCGAATGTAATAATTGACATTTTGGGCCTGACGAGCCTGGGCATTTTGGGCCTGACGAGCCTGACCCGGCCCGACTCGGGCTCGGGCTTAAGATCTTACCTCTAACCACCAGCTCCTCAAGAGATTGCCTGCACCTGGCCCAGCCTATGGGAGAACAAACCACGCCCACACTCACACACACACAGGTTAGGGCACAGAAGGGTATGCAGACAGTAAGAGACTAGAGCCTATTTAAAAAGCAATGAATTGCCTGACATGTAGAGTATGAGATACATAACACGTTGTCAAGACATTTCACTGAAAGACAAACATATGGGCGTCATGATGGTGCCACAGGAAAAGTGAAAGGATCAACAAAGTCAGTGGGATTTAGCCTCTGGGACCAAAAAATGTCTGGCCCAGACAAAAGTATTTAGATGGATTTTCAGCCCGTTCTCATTCTGAACTCAGAAAATAGAGCCTCTTTTTGTGTAAGAGCACAATACCAAAATATATACCAGCGCCTGCTGCGTCCGCTTGATATATGGAAGGTCGGTGTCACTTGAGAACATGGCCAGACAGAACTGGTTGCATGCGCATAACATGTAACAGTATGGCATCAGGTTAAAATGCTGCTTGTGACAACGTAATATAAGGAGCGTGAGGGCGCCTATTGGGTGGGCAGGAGAAGAGGTGGAGGGGTCCAACAAACCCAGACTTTAATGCAGCAGTCTTTTGTTTGATCCCTGTTTGAATGGGATGTGGGGTTTTTTCTACACTTTACCATGTACCTTGTCCCCGTAATCCTGATCCTCGGTGTCTAAATTGCCTAATCCTTACCATCCCTGCCTGCATGTGTATTTGCTTAAAAAAAGAAGTAAGTTAGAATGCAAATGGATCTCTCCAGTTGCATTCTCCTTTTGATGTCAGCATTGTACACAATGAATGCACTGTAAAATGTGGCAGTATTGAATGATTTTGGAATGAGATCAGGCTGGTGTTGTTCTTGGTTTACTGCTCCATAATGATGATGGCTTCTAGACTAATTTTGTCTGGGGGGTTTATGGAGACATTGCTGGACTTGATTTTTGCTGTGATGTGTTGAGGTAGTTCCATTGTTAATACATGATCATGCTTCACATAAAGAAATCAGAATGCATTAAATCGAACTGAGGGTCACACTGGAGGCTCTGAATAAATATTATATATTAAGAAGGTGTTTTTGTCCTTCAAAATGTGATGAACTTTTAAGACTACAGTGCTACTATTTTGTATATCAAGTCTACAACACGATCAGTGTGAGAATGACAGACCATGAATAAGTAAATGAATAAAAAAATTATGGATCTATATTTCCTGTCAAACTGTCCTGCCATTGTGGAGGAGCTGCTGGTGAGAGATGGAAATGAATGATAGTAATACATAGGCAGCATGGAGAGTTTCTCTGTGGCTCCAACTGGGGCAGCTCGCCTTGTTTCACCTCAGTGGAAGATTGATGACTTCTGGGTTGTGGGATTTGCACCTGTTTCCTCCTGCTGTCTCCCTCTCTCCCCTCCTGTCCTCCTCTCTGCATGCTGCGCTCCCTGTCCTCCTGTTGACTGGCTTTATTGTCTTTATTAAATATTGATGAAATGTTAGTATTTGTTACAGTGTAATGGATAACGTTCATTTTTAAGTTTGAACACAGAATGATCACATGTTCTGGCTTCTACAAGTTTCAGCAGCTGGCCTGCTGCATATGGACTACACGTATATCAGAAAGTTGTGCTAGTATGGAATGTCATGTCATAGACAACAGGAGGAGGATAGTGAGCAGCTCAAATCATTGTGGGACTTAAGGACATAGAATATATTGTAGGGAGTGGTATCAGTAAGCAGTGTTGTTGAGTATATTCAGTTTTCAATCTGAAAACAGTGAAATGTTGAACTTTTGCTGCTACAACGCAGTCACCATGATCTTTTTTTGTTCATTACAAGTATCAAACAAGTGATTTAAAAAAACAAAAAACAACATACCCTCCATGATTACATCTAACATTAATCACCACATCTGAAACTAGAAAAATATGTTGTCAAGTTTAAAATGGTGACACAGAGAGATGTGTGTGTGGTGAACAGTGATTAGAGTAACTAACATTTATCATTTCTGACCTACTGCAAATTGTAGATGCTAAGTCCACAAACACCATGTGAAAAGACATCTGGAAAACTAACATTTGGCAGCTTGTTAGTTCGTCAGCACCCAACCACTCCTTGTGTTCATACAGATCGAGGCTGTTTCATTCCTTTAATTTTAAAGACATCGTGGTCCTTTGCTTCCTTCTTCAGCTGCTCTCAGTAGGATATGTTGCACTTACTCTTTGGATGTCAATGCAGTTTTTGGCAGATTGCAATACCAACTTTTAGGTACATACTGCCGCCTACAGTACTAGATTCCTGTCTCCCTTGGAGAGGTGGCCCCCCAAAGAATGCCCAGAATACATTGTGCCATGACGTTGTGGCTTATTCTCAATTGATATATTAAAGGACAGCTGCACAGTGTTGTCAGTAGTCAGGTGCCTACGTGAACATTGCAACCTTGGTTTAACTCACTGTATATGGTCCTCGTATTCACGCAGGCCATATTCCTTCTGATGGGAGATAAAATCTGTATTATGTGCAAAATTCTCAACTTTAGCTGAATCTCATATGAAGCTTCAGCAGTCTGACTGGATCAGATCAAGGGACTATCCTTTTTGTTTAACTTGTCAATCCACTGCAGCTCATGCTGTCTGCAGCCACAAAAAGCTGGACAGTAACTCCGAAAGCTTCCTACTTGATTTGACTAACTCGTTCAAAGGACATATGAAGCCTCATATTAGTATCAAATACATCACTTACACTGGAAACATGTTAGACAGGGATTCCATAACAGCCTGTATGAACAGGAAGAATGGTTAGAGTGCAGTGCAGTGTAGGCAAAACTCATCACAAGTCATTTTTTGATCCTCAGCAGCAGTTTAAGTTCTGGTGATGATAGTGTAGTAGCAGATGTTTTAATTGTAACAAATACACGAATGGGTAGGAAATGATGCTGTTACATGCAGCCGGCTCGAGAAAAAGTGCTGCACCTAGCGTCTTTTTTCTGAACACGCCAACTTTTTTGTGCAGCTGGTCCTTCAAGATGAAAAAAGATAAAAAGAAAGGGCCTGGGGACTGGGGGGTGGGCCTTTCCATCTCTGGGGCCGAGGTTGCCGAGGTGGTCAAAAAGCTCCTCGGTGGCAGGGCCCCGTTGGTGGATGAGATCCGCCTGGAGTTCCTTAGGGCCCTGGATGTTGTGGGGCTGTCATTGCTGACACGACTCTGCAACATTGCGTGGACATCGGGGGCAGTGCCGCTGGACTGGCAGACTGGGTTGGTGGTCCCTCTTTTTAAAAAGGGGACCAAAGGGGGTGTTCCAACTATAGGGGGATCACACTCCTAAGCCTCCCTGGTAAGGTCTATTCAGGGGTACTGGAGAGGAGGATCCGCCGGACAGTCGAACCTCGAATTCAGGAGGAGCAATGCAGTTTTTGTCCTGGTCGTGGAACTGTGGACCAGCTCTAGATCCTTGGCAGGATCCTTGAGGGTGCATGGGAGTTTGCCCAACCAGTCCACACGTGCTTTGTGGACTTGGAGAAGGCATTCGACCATTTCCCTCGGGGAGTCCTGTGGGGGGTACTCCAGGAATATGGGGTATCGGCTTTAGAAAAAAACATTCAACTGAAATGGCTGTCTGCTACCTCACTAAAAAATGAAATCAAAACTAGACAGTGGGGGTGCTGTAGGTGCTGTAATCTTGGACTTAAGAAAAGCATTTGACACTGTAAATCAAAATGTCCTTTTATCAAAACTGTCAAGTTTTAATTTCTCTTCTAATTCAATCAGATGGATGGAGTCTTATCTCACATAGAGGAGGCAATGTACACTTGTTGGAGATAAGGATTTCATCATGTGCTGATTGCTGTGTTGGTGTCCCACAAGGCACAGTTTTAGGACCTCTTTTATTCAGTTTATATGTGGACAATCTGCCACTTGTTTGCCCTGAAGTTGAAACCCAAATGTATGTGGATGATACTGTCATTTATGCACATGGCAAGGACAGACAAGAAGTGGAAGCCAGATTACCTCTGACTGGCTCTCAGGGCTTTGCCTCACACTGAATGTGAGTAAAACAGCATGTATGTACTTTTATATAAGGAAAAATGGATTTCAACCTGATATTTGTGTTCAGGGTGAAAATATACAGACACTTTTGTATTTCAAATACCTGAGAGTACTGTTAGACTCACAGCTGTCCTTTAAGAAACATGTGAAACAGCTGTGTGACACTGTACGATTTAATCTCAGGACCTTCAGGTTTATAAGGAACCAGCTACCTGTTGATGCAGCAAAGCTGTATATGCAATCAATGATATGTACTCACATGTCGTACTCTATCACAAGCTGGTCTCAAGCTGGGAAAACAACACTCGCTCCACTCAAAACACCGTACAAGCAAACACTGAAGGTACTGGATAAAAAGCCAAAAAGCTATCACTACTGTAAAATCATTAAGAAGTACAACCTCCTGATCTTTGATCATTTTGTGGGTTTTGCTAATGCTTGTTTGGTGTACAGAGTGATCAACGGTTTAGCTCCTCCCCCTCTAAAAGAATTCATATCAATGTGTGCAAATAGTGAAAGAACAACTAGGACAGCTAACAGAGGTGACTGTAATACATCACAGATCATCTGGGTTTGGTCAATCAGCTCTCTCTATTAGAGTAACAGCCTCCTGGAACTCATTACCAAGTAAAATCAGAGAGTGTGGCAGCTTTGCAGAATTTTAATCTGGGATGAAATCATGGCTAAAATCAACTCAATCATGTACTCATAACACTTAACACTTGGTGTTAAAATGTTGTAATTTAATGTTTCCTCATTTTTAAAGAGAATGTAATGTAAATTGAAATATGTTGTTTAATATGATATATTGCTTTTTTTATTGTTGTTTTTTTTTTTTATTGTTTGTTTTGTATGTTTTTAGATCTTCCTGCCCAGGGACCACAGACGTAAATTAACTTTATAGCTAACTGTAACGGGTGTATGGAGGACCCAGATGCAGTACAGTACGCTTCACTGGCAGTTGGTAATAACCTTTATTAATACCAACACAAATGGTAAACAGGGTACAGACTGAGAGTTTGTTCTTCGGGCTGTGAGCCCAAGCAATGTCTCTGGGAATCACACGAAGCGAAGACACGAAGCTTGTACCCACTGTGGCTGGTGATGAGGAAACCCCGTAGCTCCGCGAGCCGACAACACGTGTGTGAGCGTTGTCGGGGATCGAGCGGAGGAGTGGTCGAGGGCAGGCAGGGGTTCGGTTACCGGGAAGTCCGTCCACGGAAACAACAGTACCAGCAGGGATCAGGCAGGAGAATCGTCGAAGCAGAGCAGAGAGGTCTTTACCAGGGAATCCGTCAGATTTCCGGAATGCCAAAACTGAGCACGTGGTCGGGGACAGAAGGCAGGTAGGTTCACGAGGAGTCAGGCGAGGAGAGCAGGTCGGGGACAGGCAAAGTCGGCAACGGAGAATCTGTTTGGCGAGTGCTGGAAAGACATGCATGCTGCAGAGGACGATCTGGCAATGTGTGTGTGAACAGGAGTGTCTTAAATACCGGGTTGATTGGTGATGAGCTGCAGCTGTGGGAGAGCAGGCTGCAGCAGTGGGCGTGGCTAGGAGGTAGAGCAGGTCAGAGGAAGGTGAGTGGAAAGTTACTGGCAGGGAGGGGGAGGAGGAGAATGCAGGAACCATGACACTAACTCTGGCTCAACAGCTGTGTTGCGCATTGTCCCTGTCAAATAAACAAATAAAATAAAGTAAAATAAATGCACGGGGGGAGCAGATGTGTTAACAGGGCAGCACCCTGGAGGAGACAGTTTTGTCTGTGCCGTTAAAATGTTGTTTTTTTAAAGGCTAAATGCCAATGAATATGGATTGCAGCACAATATTTATTTAGAAAACATGTTGTGACTCTTTTTACTTATTTAATTTGCAACACTCTGGAGTAGTTAAACTGTTATTGGATCACATCAGCTATGAGTCAGTGACAAAGCAATATCTTAAAAACAGTGAAGTTTGTGGACAAAGTGGCTAACTGTCCATGAAAAACAGATTTTTCTTCTTTCTTAGTTAGTTAGTTGAGCTAGCAAAGCAGATTTGTCTTTTATATGTAATATTTATTCAGTTTTGGAAATCCCTCCATCTCGACAGAGTGTGCAGGTTAGCTCCAGTTGGCTGACTCGAAATCCACTTGTTTTTCTTAGGTGGTTAATGAAGGTCAGCTTGCTTTTTGAAGTTATAAACAAGGTTTTATTCAGGTTGCTCCCACAAACTCTTCATACGTCTTCCTACAAAAAGCAGTGGGCCCAAATTTGTACATATCCTACCTATCCTGAAAGGCTGCGATCAAGTGATCAATGCGCTGATGGGAGTAAACAAGGAGGCAGTCCTGAGTGTTCTGTAAGGAGGCAGGCTGGGGTGATGGATGGGTCACAAAAATCTGGACATTCTCCTGGGACTTTCTTCAGGACCATGTTTCTTTAAAACCTAACCACAGTGACTTACTTGCCGATACCTATCCTCCGTAAGTTTACATTGATGATGTAGCTGTACATTAAAGATGTAATGTTACTTGCGGGACACTAATTCGCAGGATATCATACAAAATATTCCATGATGAAACATTGTTTTATTAAATGGAGTCAACTGATATGACTGATGGTTTTTTAGTAATCAGTCAGACTCCATGTATTTCTATGAAAACGCAGATAACACTGGCAAAAAAAGTTTTATTTAGAGAAGGAATTGCCCAAAAATATCAGTACATTTTGGTTATAATTTTTATTTTGTAGGTAACTGTTGTATAAATACAATATTACATGAGAGGGTAAACTTTACTGTCATTATTGGCGTGACAGTGATGTAGGTGGAGCAAGGTGCTAAAGAATCATTAGGTGGGTTCCGATGACAGATTTCTGCAAATCTTGATTGACATTTTTGAAAGGTCAATAAAATCTCACACAATTGTGGGATGACTGCATTTCCACTGAGTGATGTTCTGTGACTTCTCCTCTGGCAATAACATTCCAAGAAGCATGGTGATGGATGTTCAAAATATTAGCAGCTTTATTTATATTGTAGCCACCACACTAGCCGTCATTATTTTCAATCCAAGGCCACGAAGGCGTGTTATGGAGCCACAATGGAAAGACAAGCCCCTTATACATGGGAGTGGCTGCGTATGAGGTATTTCTGTGAGGTGATAGTGCATGATTTCATAGAGGAATTGTGAATTCAAAACTTCCTGATGAGCCGCTCAACTTTTAAAGAGTTATGTGATGCAATAACAGCTCTTGTAGCTCCTGCTGCATCATGAGGGAGCCAGTTCCTACCAACAATCACATAGCCATAGCATCATGTGCCCCAGAAAAGACTAAAAAGTGTTTCCATTGCGCTTGGTGTCAATTATGACAGTAAAGCTCACACTCTCTTGTAATATTGCTTTAATAAATTTTTAGTGCACACTATCACTCTGTAGTAAGTAATTATATTGATATATTTTATTTCAGTTACTGAAGACATACTATACACTGTGCCAAAATAAAGTGCTAGCACCAATTAATTTCAACATATATTATAAACTAGTACATCAGAGTCATCAGTAGTTTCTTTCCTATGCTCTCTCTCTCTCTCTCTCTCTCTCTCTCTCTCTGTCTCTCAGTTATAAATCATCCTCTGACTGTTCAGTTGAACCAACACAGCCAAGTGGCTTTGTGCTTTTACGTGCAAAGATCAGCATATATAGTACCTGGTTTATTGTTATGCAGAGTTGTTTTGTTTTTCTATTTAATTTTATTCACATATTTAATATTCAGGCATGGTGACTGTGTGCACCTCATAAATACTGGCTCTAATACTTTACATCAACATTTTTTCAATGTCAGAAGCCCATTTTAAAGCTGAACCACGTAAAGCATCAGCAGCCCTGTGTTGTCAGGAAGAACATCCGTTACATCACCACAGCTGCTGTGAGGTTAATTCCATGTTTGTAGAAGTGCTGATGAAATTTCATATTCTTATCAAGGAGCTTTTTGTGGTTGTCTGTAGTTGTGGTTTTTTTGTTTTGTTTTTGATGAAAGAAAAGCTTTCATCAGTCACTGATAGAGAGGAGTGGATAGGAAAATGTCATAGACACACTGGATTATGTCATTCATTTTTTGGAACACTGATTTGTTTTATTTCCCTTGTGGCTTTATCTAATGCCAATGTAGTTGAATTCAATGGCACTGAAAGCACAATGACTTTTGGTAACCAATTAGACACCTGTCCCTAATCACACACACACATACACACACACACAGACACGCACACACGCGCGCACACACGAACACGCGTGCGCACACACGAACATGCGCGCGCACACACACACACTGGACTTGGTCATATAAGGCTTTATGGTGATGACTAACCTGTCCTTGGACACATTCACTGTCAAATTAAATCAGTTTTAATACAGTGAACTTCCATTGCAACCCATTTTTTCATAGATCTAGCATTGTTTTTCATAGATCCAACAAATTTGTTTCCATTTTCTATGTATGTATGTATCATGGATCTGTTATAAATCTGGATACAGCCGTGGGGGCGGTGCCTCATTCATTCCTATGAGAGCTGCTCAGTGGCGCATGAAGCAGAGAAAACTCTTTTTCCAGGTTTAGAAAAGTGTAAAATACCCGGATCTACTGGCCCATAGAGCATGCGTAGAAGTGATTAACGGCAGCCGGACGCGGCCTAGTGCGGCCGAGTGTACCCGAGCATTGACTACGACTCACTGGCATGCTCACACAAGTTACCCGAATCGAGTCCTCTAAGCGAACAGCGCTCATTCACAAGCATTCCTCTCGTAGTAGCTTAGCTTATTAGCAGCAGCAGCGACAGCGGTGCTGTCGGTTTTAATATTTACGTGATTACATGACATTTATCTCTCTCTAGACACACACACACACACATAAAATATACATACAACTCATCAGGGAATCGTATCGAAATCATGACCGGAGAAATTAAATGAACAGAATCAAATCCCATCAATACATGTTTGTACTGGACTGTATAGACTGCTGGCATATCTGTCAAATCATTCTTATAAAGAACTGATCTGATATATATATATATATTTATATATATATATAATCCTTTGTGTGTAGTTTAATGAAAATAATTATTAATTAAAAGATATTTGATATTTATAATTAGGACAGATGTGGGTTAAAAAAAGATAAAATTATATTAATATATAACATTGATTTTGCCATAGTAGTAGTAGTTACCAATCTATATGTGATGAGATCTATGTTTGCTCTGTACTGTGCTGTAGGAACACCCAGTGATGCTGAACTGAAGCACGGCCGCAGTATAAATACAGAATGGAATGAAATATGCAACAAAATGTCAACTTCAAACCCTGCAGAATGTACAGTGTCTTTTCACTTATACTCTCTGACACAAACATAAACACACACACACACACACACACGCACACAGAGAGAGTACTCTTCTCTGCTCTGTCTTAGCTAAAAAGTTATAAATTGCTGCTGTGGCCTGGTAGGCGGCTGCTGAGCCTGAGTGGCTGTGACGTTGTCTGGGTCTGTAAATATCACTGCAGTGGAATGGTCCTGCTACTACAATGCTACTCTCACACAGACACACACACACCGATGTCTGCTGGCACACACAGCTATTTGACTTATATTTTCTTACAACGCCTTGTGAAGTGGCAAATAAAAGGCTCTCTTTTTTTTCATAGTTTTCATAGTTTTATGGTACTTACCATGTATTTTTTAGGTTTAGACATTAAAGTTGAAAGTTCATCATGAGTAACCTTGTTGGGTCCCTCACTAAACTGTATTAAGTACTTGGTTGTAATATTTTTCAGTTTGCTACCCAGTACTCCAGTAGGGATTAATGAGCATGCACATCTCTTGATGTATCTCTATCTGTATATCCATATATCATATCCAGTGACTGGGGTTTAAGATTAGGTGGGTGTGGCCAAAAATGGACATTGGTGGGACGTAAGTTGTTGTTCTCATACCAAATTGTCACATATTACCGCTTTGTCAGTGGACTTTCACGCCTACACACTATGGTAAATGGACTATACTTGTATAGCGCTTTTCTAGTCTTATTGACCACTCAAAGCGCTTTAACACTACATGTCACATTCACCCAATGACACACACATTCCCACACTGGTGGCCGAGGCTACCGTACAAGGGGCTACCTGCTACTCAGAAATCATTCACACACACTCACACTCTGAATTTGGGGTTCAGTATCTTGCCCAAGGATACTTCGACACGTTGCCCGGAGGAGCTGGGGATCGAACCGCTGACCTTCCGATTAGAGGTTGACCCACTCCACCTCTGAGCCACAGCCACCCAATTGGCAGAAAGAAAGCCAACAAATTCTGATGAGGGCCAGTGATGCAATGACACACAGCAGCAATTAGGGTAACAGTTGCTCACTGAAAGCCCGACATTTACCAACAGCCGACTGCTGGCTTGGTGTGTCAGGGCCTTTACAGGTGTTCTAAACCACTTAACATCAATTATATTTAATGGTTGTCACACTCTGTATCCTCTTGTGTCTACAAAAGCATGTGGTAGGTTTTTAGCTTTAGCATAAAACATCATGCTTTAGCTCTGCATTTATACAGAAAGTGTGCATACAGGAAGAAAAACACCACGCTCCATTCGTCAGTCCATCCGTTTTTTTCAGGCCAAGGTCGCGGGGGCAGAAGGCTGAGCAAAGTGTTTAAGACGTCCCTCTCCTCAGCAAAGCTTTCGAGCTCCTTCTGGGGGACCCTCTGAAGTTCCCAGGCCAGATGAGATATAAAATCTCTCCAGTGTGTTCTGGGTCTGCCCTGGGGTCTCCAACCAGTTGGATCTGCAGGAACACCTCTAAAGTGAGGCGCCCAGGAGGATACAGATCAGATGCCTGAACCACCTCAGCTGGCCCCTTTCGACGAATGAGCCACGGATCTATTATAAAACTGGATACAGCTGTGGGGGCGGGGCCTCATTCATTCCTATGAGAGCTGCTCAGTGGCGCATGAAGCAGAGAAAACTCTTTTTCCGGGTTTAGAAAAGTGTAAAATACCCGGATCTACTGGCCCATAGAGCATGCGTAGAAGTAATTAACGACAGCCGGACGCAGCCAAGTGTACCTGAGCATTGACTTAGACTCACTGGCTCGCTCACACAAGTTACCCGAGGCGAGTGCTCGAAGCGAACAGCGCTCGTTCACGAGCATTCCTCTCGTAGTAGCTCAGCTAATTAGCAACAGCATCTAATCGTAGGTATAACGACAGCAGTGCTGTCAGTTTTAATATTTACATGATAATCAGATAATGGTATATTTATCCCTCTCTCTACACACACACACACACACACACACACACACAAATATACATACAACTTATCAGGGAATCATATCGTAATCACAACCGGAGAAATTAAATTAACAGAATCAAAATGTGTTGTGCCCACAAAAATAAAATAAAAGGTGGTGACTTGTAACATTGCCCCATGTATTATTACACAGCTCAACTTTAAGTAAATACCACGTTCAGTACTGTTTAGTAACTGTCACTAGTGCTCCGCGCTGCTCACTGATAACTGTGTTTTTGAATAAAGACCGTAAACTGTATAAACGGTCTCTGATACAGACACGGTGAGACATCCATATTACAGGCTTTAGAGCCAACAGTGTATGGATGTGTTGGTAATGGTAAAAATGACCAGTCCATCTCATGCTCCCGTTTCGCAATCGGCTCATGGATTAATGCACATGTTAATGGGTCCAGTTCTAATAACATGCCGGGCTAACCCATCAATCATTGATTGTCATGTAAATTAAAAAACAAATAGGCATAAATAAAATAGTAAAGAATGCTGCTTTGTGTAATGCCAAAGCAATTACAATTAAGTTTTCCTAAAACTTCCTCAGTGTTAGATTTATAACACACACAAGGTGATGGCACATTAAATTAGGCCTACATTTCTTTCTTTCATTACTCTCTGCCACAAATTAGGCTCCGCCCACGAAACACATCATCTTTCTATACAAACACCAAATTGGTCTATATCCCCTCTGTAACGCCCCCATCTACGTAGTAGAACACCCACCTCATCAACTGCAACTTCACCACTGAGAGGAGTGCATGTGGAGAGAAAGAAAACAAACAAACAAACAAAAAACAATTCTGTGTTGAAATCTGCAGAAGGAGAGTTAGCTAACATTACCTCTATGTATCCAGTGACCAAAACTAACAGCTTACAGAGGTTGCACTGACTTACACTGTGATGCGTTCAAGCTCTTTTCAGTAAAAATGAGTATTGGGCGAAGATTAAATATATAGTTTTCGTGGTGTGTTCATTGTAGTTTTGTAAAATGCACCTTTCAGGGAGAAATGAATATATACAGCTGTTTGAAGGAGAATTTTTTTATGTTTTGACAGCAATGAAAACCAGGTACTAGAGTAGTAGAGTAAAACAGGTTGGTTAACAGTGGATAACATCATGGATGGAGGTCTCTGAAAACTTTAAGGTAGTTATTTCTTTTTTACATATTTACTACTTTTTCAGTGTCTCTTTCAAACTGGGTGCATACTAATTTGGATCGATGTTTGAGTGCTGCTTGGATGGAGATGGAGGGTATTTAGTGGTGTAATTGCATCTCACCAGTTAAGCAGCTAAAATGCATGTGTTCACCCAGGTGTTCTTCTGTCAATGCCAATTTGAGCCAGAGCGATAAATATCCTTGACTACTGCAGAGACATTTGACCTGAGTTTGAATGCCAGTTGTTTCCCTTTACATTAAAAGCCAGATATTATTGGGTATTATTATAAAAGGGACTTTACAGAGCTAATGAAGCAGGAACAGCACTGTGTCCTGAGATGACTCTGTAGTATGGAGTCTATCAAGCTGGAATGACATCGTGTGAAACTGAGGTTATATTAGTGATCTGAGTGAGTTTGATTGGAGTGTACAAGAGTGAGCGGAAGGAGTGATGGAGAAATGTGGATCAGTCCTCAGATCAGCTTCAACTCAGAGACATTCATCAGTCACACACGTATCATAAAACCATCTTACAATCTATAATATGTATTATGCAATGTAAATTTACAGCATAAAATGAATAAACGCTATAATCAAGTCAAAATTGGGAATTTGGATCGCTGTAACTTTTGATATCATTATTAGCCGATTTTATGTCTTAATTCATTCTAAATAACTAAATAAATAATCACATTAATGAACTTTATTTATAGCACTTCTCAAACACAGCTACAAAGTACTTTACATAAGCACACAATACATTTAAAACAAAGGGAGAATGAATGAACAAATGAAAATGATGGAAAATGTCACTAAAATAAAAGATAAAATACAAGAAGGCCAAAACTAAAATCAAGATAATAACTGATAATTGAAATTGATATGATAGCAATAAAACCAAAAGACAGCTCAGAAAAAAATCAGGATATACTTTCTGATAGAGGTACGTATGTTTTTAGGAGAGACTTAAACGAAGACAGTGAGTCAGACAGGCAGGTGGTTCCATGTCCATGGAACCTGATTGCAGAGCTGTGTCCCCTTTAGCCCTCTGCCTGGACTATGGAACAAACAAAAGAATGGAGCTAAACTGTATCTAAATGTGTTTATTACTCTGAAAAGTGTCCTGATGAATTGTTTATGGCCTCCTTGATGCCCCTGCGATATTTCCTCGTTCAAACACTCAGTAGTAGGGAAAGTTTCCAAATATGGAACACTGCTCCACTCTTCCCTGGGTGTCACGTTAATGTGTGATAGACAGAGTCATTAATTAGCTACTTAGTGCTAAGTGGTGCATGGAATATTACAGGAGACACCTGTCCATTTGGTCGAGAGTTTTTACCATATAAAGTGCGAGCAGTATAGTATATTCATGCTCCATCAGCACACTCCAGCAAAGAGACCATCCATCAGCTGCTCTGCGGTGTCTCCATCAGCCTCCGACTGACTGCTAAACTGGCTCATGTATGTGGGATGTATCGAGGTCATTTGCAATATTTACAGTCTTTCCATTTGCATTACAGAAACAAACCCACTGGAACTCAGTCAGATTTGCCAGGCTAACTATGGCCATACTTCCATGTATGTATTTTCCTGTGTACATATCATGTGTACCTATCGATTTTTATTGTAATAGAATGCACTGCATACAGTGCATCTGTAATGAGCTTGCTGCTGCACCTGTCATCTCCAGTTTTTTGGATTTATTGGTGAGCTGATGAAGTCCTTGAAAGGCACCATCAGCATATGGACTAAAATTATCACTATGTTTTTGCCTGGAGCATATGACTGACTGTGATTCAGATTGAGAACTACATTTCCTTCAGTTAGGCCTGACACGAACTGGACCACTTACAGCCTTAGGATGTTTTGTGAATGGGGTCTCTAGTGTCTTAAGATGTTGAACTGCTACTGCTACAACTGCCCTCCAACCCTGTATTGTTATTCCTAATATATTCAGAACAACATGCAAAACCATGAAAGCCAAGAAAGATACCGATCATATAATCGGAATCAGAAAAGTTGTTTTTGGTTTTTTTGCCAAGTAGGATTTCACTTGCAAGGAATTTGCTTTGGTTTTTGGTGCATATATTAAACATTAATGCATTACATTAATATTAAGAGGAATGAAAAAATAAGGCAAGGCACAGCAAAACTCCCAGGAAGAATATAAAAATACAATAAATATGAAAATATATTTTTAAAAGTAATTTAGCATGTTGGATGTTTACAATGTAGATTTTAGAATAAGTTGTAAAGTTTTGTGCATGATGTGAAAAAAATATCAAGTAGGGGATAACCTGTTTGATAGCATATTAAAGCATATCAATGAGCAATTAACTACCTTTTCCCTCAGTGCGCAATATTACAAACCAGAGTTTATCAGGCTGCAGATCCAGGTATAGGTGTAACCAGGCATGCAATAAGTATTGACTTTCTACAATTAACTATTTTCTACATTTTAGCCCTCTGTAAGATGATCAATCAATGATTAAAAACCCCTAAAATGTATGCTAATTTGCCAGTTATTATTTCTTTTCCATAGCAGTGAAATGATACTCAACTTATTTGAAAGCAACCAGATTACTCATAATGTGCTTATAATTTCAGAAATATATCATTTTGTTAACTGACATCTCTGCTCAGATCAGCACTCACAACCAAACGTAAACTCTGTGACTGTGTTTCACGGCTTTTCTTTGGCAGGATATTTGTGTCAGATTGTTTAGTTTGTTTAGTAGACGCTGCAGCGATGCTAAACTGCACTCTTGCTTATGTAGATCCTGTCCTTAGGACAGCTGTGCATTCAGACCCAGTTCAGGTTGTAATGCAGTCTAAATCCAAAATGTTCAATAATGCTGGAGTCTTTGTTTGATTATTCAACACGTTCTCATCCCAAGTCGTCACCTATAGCTGCTTTGTCAGTGGACTGGCATATCATACTGCTGCGATGGGGCCTTTGGCATTGGTAGCTTATGCTAAAATCACTGACAAAGCAGAGGTATTTTACTTTTATTTTGACTCTGGAATGTGTTATTTGGTTTTTGGCATCAGCCCTCAATTGTGAACACATCATAGACCGTGCACAGGAATGGATCATCTCAACATATCTCAAACCAAAACCACAATATAAGAAGCCACAGGCATGGGTCCAAAGAGAGTGAGGCTACTGGTGCCAGCCAATGGCATGTAGGCATTAGTCAAAACAGCAGATATCAGTAACACACTTTGAATTTGTTTAAACAGATTGTTACTTGTTACGTAGAGTGGGATACGTTACATAACAACAGGTCCGCAATACCATACTCTCAAGATCCTACGATAATTAATACATGGCAAGACAATTCATTCAAGTTTTCAGTCTGTTTATCTGACTTCACCCATTTGTATTACAGGAAAATGTGATTGCAATGCAGACAGTCTGACCAACAGTCTACAAATGTGTGAGGACTGTTTTTTGACTGCTATTATCACAGGGATTTTGAACAATGCAGCGTGTACAACTACAGCAAAACATTTCACATGCACATCACCTACTGGCAACACCCATGTCTGAGGTGTTGTCTGTTAGAACAACAAGGAGTTTGTCTGCAATCCCCCAATGTTGTGCTGCATTTTGCAGAAGGTATGCAACGTTTGCTCCCAACTTTTGTCATGACAAAATATTTGGTGTGATCCGTAATTGTGCTTAAGTCAGTTGTACAACATGCTTGGAAGTTCCATGTCCAACAAGATTTGTAAGTAGGTTATCCACTCTGAAGTGTTACTCCACTGGCATTTTCATTAAAAAATAATTTTAATACTTCGTTAGGTTATGTACCTGACTGGACTAAAGGCTCTCTGGAGAGAACATGCACGCACATGCACACACACACACAGACCTCTCTCAGGAGGCATTTTTAACATCTCTTGTTTCAGGGTGCACTGATCCATGGCAGCCTGGTCACGTGATGGTAGCAGAGGGGCAGCAGAGCTCAGAAACTACCGTCATGACCTAGAATGGAACATAGATTTTCTGGGGGAAAAAAAAACATAGTTCTTTATGCTAACTGTGTTTCTGTGTTCACTTTGATTCTATATTGTTGAGTAAACTTCATTCTGCTTGTGCATTATTTGACAATCTGCAAAGTACAGTACTGACACTGGTTTAGGATAGTAGAATAATAAAGTGGACCAGCTTTACAAAACCTGCCTCCAAGTGAAGCTCTGACCAATAGAGTCAAGCACAACTACAGTCTACAGCAGCAGTGAGGCAAGGCTGAACAGATGCAGCACTGCCCCTCACAGCTGATGATCCAAAGTCTGTGTTCACTGTTAAGTTTAGCTGCACCCCTTTGAATCAACAATTTGTATTTCATTCACCAATGGACCACATGGCAAACTGCCTCATATCACAGACCTGTAATTTAGGTTTATGTTTTCCCTAACATTGATTTTTACTGCCGTTCTCATTCTGAAGTCACCAAATACCTCTGCTTGTTAATGCTTTTGGCGGATGATCCTGATACCAAAAGCCACCTCTCACGTTCGCATGATATGCCGCTTGAGGGCATCAGCTAAGTATGCTGCTGCATGGAACCAGTTGTGGTGCTATTATTATTTTCTAGACACCACCTGCCATGGCACCATGATAACGGACGGCTTCAGTTAAGAACACTGCTGGATGGAACTTGAAGCGTGTGCAGAATAAGTTACAGAATGGCATCAGGTTGAAATGCTGCTGCTGATGATGTGAAATACATAGTGCGAGGCCTTTAGGGCCGATAGGAGGGCTGGTGGTTTGATTCAACAATACTTTAATGCAGGAGTCCAGTGTTCGCCCATCTGAATATACTATTTTTTTCTACACCTTACCACATACCTTCTTTCCCTGATCCTAACTATCAGCATGTCAGTTTGTTGACTTCCTGGCATTGGTTGCCATGTGCTTTTTTGCCTAATCATATGTAACTGGTGGACTTTAGTGTTGTCTGCTTTGTGTTGTGATGGAAAAGCCCAAACCATGGATATCTTTGGAGGCGGTCTCCGTTTATTTCTGACAGCAAGAGTTAAAAAACAAAATCCTCTTTTAATTATGTTGGCACAACTCAAGGCCCTCTCCCGTGGAGAACAACAGCAAAAGGGCCGTTCATATTCAGTGTAGTGCAGTAAAACACAGAAAACATACCTGACAGCAAGAGTTAAAAAACAAAATCTTCTTTTAATTATGTTGGCACAACTCGAGCCCCTACACAAATTAAGCGACACAGGAATATGTTAGAATATTGTAAAGCTAGTTTAGGCTGAAAAATGAACTTATAAACACAGTTTAACAGCGCTAAAACACCAACATTACAGCGAGAGCAATGATGCTTACCTCTCCCACGGAGAACAACAGCAAAAGGGGAGAGGTAAGGCGGGAGACGCCCCTCTATAGGAGGGGTACCCCCAAAGGTGAACGTAGGAGAACAGAAACTGAGTATCAAACGTTCCACATAATGACTATGGAGGTCTAAGCATGTCAGGTAATAACAACAGAAACAAATTTTGTGTAATTATAATACTTAATATTACTGCTGTATAAATGACCCTGTTACACATAACCATGTGCAGCGTAATCCCATCATGTGCTTGTGTTGACATCACAGTAGCGGCATCCTATAAAGTTAACAGCAGATGCAGAGAGATACCTAGAGACTAATATGGAAGCCCACTGCAGAATGACGACTTGGGATGTCAAGGTGTAGGAACTTTCCTAACCTTAACTATATCCTATTGAACTTATGAAGCTTTGGCATCAAAAATAATTCAGAGTCTTGCTAAAATGGTTCTATATTTATGTTTTAGTCAAGTTATGGGGTTGTTTTAACAGGCAAGGCAAAGCTCCTTAATTTATACCACACAATTCATACACAGGGGTAATTAAATGTGTTGTACATAAGCAAAGAAAACATAAGAATGAATTAAAAACAACTCAGAGTGCCACAAGAAAATGAAAGTGCAGTAGAGACAGCAATATATCAAAGGCATAGAGTTTTTCCAATAGCCAGTCTTGTGGCATATCAGCAATCATCAGTGAGTTGGTTCCATTTGTGCGCAGCATGGCAGCTAAAAGCAGCCTCATCTTATTTCCCTCCCTTATTTCCCTCTGACTAGAGGAGCTACCAGTTAACTGCTCAAGGCTTAAGATATCATTTAAAAACTAGCAGCAGCAGTTAAATACTATTCTTTAAGTAACTGGAAGATTGAAGAACAGGAGTCATGTGCTCAGTTCTTTTGTTTCTTAATATGAATTAATTTAAATCAGATCTGGGTCTTTTAAAACAACAAGATTTCTGACTTTTCATTTCGTCCTTATAGTGGTGGAATCAAACTGGTTCCCAAATACAACGATTTCTGTGTCATCATAACTTCAACTTAGAACAATAAGGTTCTTTCTGGCATTTTTGACAACTTGAGTTATTCATATATTATTTTTGTGTGCCAATTTATTGACATTATATGAGCTTTTAATTAAATTATATGCAGTTTCTGACGTTTAATTCAGAAGTCATGGTTTTATATTGCAGTCATATTGCAGTCAAAGTAGTGGAAAGTAGTAGTACCATACAATTATAAAACTGAAGGAAAATTAATTGCATCCAGCTATTTACTTGCTCTCTGCATTGACAGATCGAGTCTGTGGGGCTGTAATTGAAAGAGCAGGGTAAATCGGAGTGTCGCCTGCATAGGATTGATTAGCAACTTTATCTTCAGCTATGATTTGACATAGAGGATGTATGTAGGAGTTATTTTTATTTTTTTAGGATTTTTCTTTTTGGGTGGAGATTTAGTCTCGAATTGATAAGACAGTTGTTGAGTGTGAAAGGGGGAGAGAGAGAGGGCAACATGCAGCAAAGGCCAGAATCAAACTTGTGTGGCGCTTTTTTGGTAGTTTACTTAAAGCACAAAGAGGCACATTCACCCAGACACACATTCAAGGTGTCACCTGTTACTCATTCACACACTGCTGGAGCAGCCATAAGGAGCAATTTTGGTTCATTACCTTGCCTGAGGTTACTTCCACATGCAGACTGGGGGAGCCAGCCAGCAAATGGAAGACAACCCGCCCCATTTCCTGAGCCAATCATCTCATCCAGTCGGTCGGCAAGTATATAATTATAAACATAAAATGTTTTAAATCAGCATTCAGACAAATATCATGTACCACCTTTTTCAGTACAGTTTCAGTGCCATGGTGTGGTCTGAAACCAGATAAAATCTGTCCAAAAGTAATTAATTGTAAATATAATAAACATTTAAAAGTTATTGCATTGAATCAAAAGCTTTTCTCAATATTTTTTTCCAATAAAGTGAAGGTTAGAGATGGATCTGTAATTGTTCTCCAGGTAATGTTTCTTTACAACTGCAGTTTTCAGTGAACCATGAATAATTTTCAGCACATCCAAGCAACTGAAAACATTTTTTGAATTTCCCATCTTCAGGGTGTCAACACAGCAGGTGCATGAATTAAGATGCTTCACTATATGTTTAAATGTTCAAAGATGCTGCCACTCAAGATAACAAGATCAGTCTTGAAGAATATGCATCTTCTGTGACATCATATATCAGCACATGTGGTGATAATGTTGTGATCACAAAGACAGTGAGCTGTTCACTCACTGTTAGCTCGTTAGCTACTGTAGCTACTTTAGCTTTAGCTCTGGTAAGCGATGACTTCTCCCTCTTCTGCTGCTCTCCTGCTCGGTGTGTCTGATGTTTAGTGACTCCTCTGCCTCCTTTAGCAATAGTAGTACTTGTTATAAGTGTAGTTTATTTGCTGCGCTGGAGGCAAGGCTTAGCGACCTGGAAGTGCGGCTCCGTACCATGGAAAATCCCACTGTAGCTGCGATAGTTAGCAAGCCCCCTGTAGCCAGTGCGGACCAACATAGCGTAGCCTCTGCTAGCCCCCCCCAGCCGTCCCCGTGCAGCAAAGCATAGTAGCAAGCTTAAGCCCACGGTTCATCACCCATCCCCTCCTTCAAGTTCTCCCCACTCAGCGACACGCCTGCTGAGAACACAACTTTGGTCATTGGCAACTCTGTTTCGCGACACGTGAAGTTAGTGACACCAGCGGCCATAGTCAGATGTGTCCCTAGGGCCATAGCGGATGATGTCGAGTCAAATTTTAAGCTGCTGACTAACGCTAAGCATACATTTGGTAAGACTGTTATTAACGTTGGCGGTAATGAAACCCGGTTATGCCAAAAGAAATTAACATAGAGTCGGTGTGTACGTATGCAAAAATACACCGTCATTTCTCTCAACCCCTCCCCAATCTGACAAGGGATGACATGTTTAGCCGCATGTCATCACTCAACCGCAGCCGACTTTGGATGGAGCCGCTCTCCTCTCTAGGAATCTGGCCCAGTTTATTAGAGGCTCAAACACATGAGGATCCAGAGTTGGGACCACTGGGCAGAGTCGCAGTCTTACACGCTTCTCTGAGCTTCCTCTTGCACAGTCACACACCCATAGTGTAATAAAAACAGTGTCTGTCCACTGACCGCTTAAATTGCTTCAATTTAAAGGGGGGTTGTACGAGAAAATCTAATAAAATTAACACATCTGATGTCAAAGAGCATCACAACAGGATTAATTATTTTTATTTTAATTAAATGCAGACTTTTGAACATTAGATCCCTACAATCCAAAGCTCTTTTAGTTAATGATTTAATATTGGATAATCATGTTGATTTATTTTGTCTCACAGAGACCTGGCTTTGTCCTGATGAGTATGTTAGCCTGAATGAATCCACTCCTGGTCATGTAAATACTCACGTTGCCCGAGACACTGGCCAAGGAGGGTGAGTCGCTGCTATTTGTGATTCAAGCCAAACTAAATTACAATTAATTTGAAAGCCTTTTCTTAGTCTTTCTCACCCATCCTGGAAAACTCTACAGCCCATTCGTGTACCGTGCCCCCGGCCCATACTATAATTTTTATCTGACTTCTCAGAGTTTATATTAAGTTTAGTGCTTAAATCAGACACAGTTAGTCATTATTGTAGGTGATTTTAAAATTCATGTGGATATTAATAATGATAGCCTCAATGTTGGATTTTTCACACTATTGGATTCTATTGGCTTCAATAAGTGTGTACATAAACCCACCCACTTCTTCAGCCACACCCTGGATCTTGAGTACAGCATCAAAATTAAAGATTTACTAGTCTTCCCTGAAAATCCCGCACTGCCAGACCATTATTTAATAACTTTCCATTTTTTGTTACTCAATTACACACCTCTCTGCAAGAGTTACTATACTAGATATCTGTCCGATAGTGCAGTAGCTAAATTTAAGGAATTATTTCCTTCTGCATTGATCAGCTCTTGACTCCGTTGCACCTTTCAAGAAGAAAATAATGAAACAAAGAAAATTAGCTCCATGGTTTAACCCCCAGCTCAGAAATTGGTGTTCAACCAACCTAGAAGAGTCCAGTTCAGTCTGGCAGGACAGACTTAAACGTATGCCAGAGCAAACTTTTACTCATCGTTAATTGAGGAAAATAAACACAATCCCAAGTTTCTTTTCAACACTGTAGCCAGGCTGACTCACAGCTGTACAGAGCCCTGTAGTCCTTTGGCCCCACCAACCTGACCTCAGACACAGGTAATTTGGTTATGGCAGTAAGCCTAAAATCTATTTGAACTGTTTTTCCTCTATTCTTTCACTAACTCCCTACATTGATTTCCGCATCCAAGCCATTGTAGCAGTTATTAATAACTACGTTAGAATTTGGATTTTCCACCCGTTAAAGTAAAAAGGGGCACCACTCTCCATTTAGGAGAAAATTAAATTATATAAATTATAACAGTTTCAAAACATGTCATGACTTTAATCAATCTCACAATCTGTACAGTTTATCCTGTATACACTGATCTTGTTTCTCTCATGAAATAATATCCACAGACAACGACTTGGCGATAAATGAAATATTTTATTTAGGCTAATAAAATGATAAGTAAATAGAGAAGTAGTATGACATATAAAGGACAGTGAACACATGAAAGGGAACCTAAGTGATGTATGTTCAGGTAATGGAAATGATTAATTATGGATGATAGCGGGTAGAAATACGTAACAATCTAAAGCATGGATGCGCACTGAGCGGTAAATTAGAATTTAGAAATTTGGCATTAAAGCTTAGCTATACGACATCAACTCTGATCACTAGAAGATATTATTCTGCCTATGATAGCCTACGATAGAACTATAAAGTTGATTATGAAATTACGCATAACTAAGGCCACTAGATGGCAGTATGGCTCCCTCACAGAAAAGGAAAAAAATGTGATTTTACCTAACTCCCTCAAACTAAATAATTAAGACATGGGAGTTGGTTCTACTTACTCATTAAAACAGCGAGATGAACTTTGATCTACTAGGAGAAAGATTAGGGAACTAGGTTTACCTTAATTCACAAGTTTGTCCAAGTGGTCATGTTAAATGCTGGTCTTAACAAAAGAATGTAGAATGAGTTTACAACATGTCCTGCCTTTGTCATCTCAGCAGGGGGGAAGAGGACATGAAAGGGGAGAACATGTGTTTGTTTGTCAGTGTATGTATGGACTGAGACAACAAAGAGAAAGACAGAGAGAGAGAGAGAGAGAGAGAGAGAGGTAGACAGAGGATTACATTTCAGAATGAGGTTCATCATTTAATCTTGTGGACCCTTTTAAAATTCTTGGTAGGAATGTGTCTCCAGTCTTCTACACCAAACTTCAGTCCTTGTCAAAGACAGGTGACAAACGATTGTTCTTGTAGGTCCAAATGACCTCAGGAGTTCATTTGGATGTCTGAACACCCTGTTGTGAACTGGAAGAGACCCCACAAAACTGTTATCTCTCATGGCATCTTGAGCAGGAAAGCGTCAAAGGCTTTTAGTGACTTAAAAGCAGAACCTGCTTGCAGGTGTTAAGTGGGGAGTCTCAACAAAATTAATTTAGAACCTTCTAATAACTCCTGTGGGTTCATAAAACAGTTTCTCTTGACGTGTCCCCCATTTGTACAGGGAAAGTTGAGCTCTGGAGTTCCCCAGAGGAGAAATGTAAAGACCACGCCAAGTCAACTCTGTGACTTTCTCCAAGATAATATTTTATTCGAGGACTCAGTGTTCATCATAGTACAGAGACGGTACTAGTAAAAAATACTAATGACTTATTGATTGCCTATGATAAAGAACTGGTCTCTGTGTTAATTCTGTTAGATCTCAGTGCCACATTTCACACCGTCGACCATCAAATCTTACTGTACAGACTGGAACACTTAATTGGCCTTAAGCTGGTTTGTCAGATTGTTCTTAGTTTGTTCATATTAATGATCAATCCTCCAAGGTCTGCTTCGGAATACCACAAGGTTCTGTGCTTGGACCAATCCTTTTCACTTTATATATGCTTCTTCTAGGCAACAATATTAGTGTCAACATTTTGTCTTAAGGACATAAAAGCCTGGATGAGCCGCATTTTTCTTATGGTGAATTCAGACAAAACTGAAGTTGTTCTTGGCCCCAAACACCTCAGAAACTATTTTTCTAAGGACATAATTTCTTTAGATGGCATTACCTTGGCCTCTAGCACAACTGTAAGGAACCTCGCAGTTATATTTGATCAAGATTTATCTTTTGCCTCCCATATAAACAAACTTCAGGGACTGCTTTCTTTTACTTGCATAACATTGCAAACATTAGACATATACTGTCTCAAACAGACACCGAAAAATTGGTGCACGCATTTGTTACTTTGAGGCTGGATTACTGTAACTCCCTATTATCTGGTTGCCCCAGCAAATCTATGAAGTCTCTCCAACTGGTGCAGAACGCTGCTGCATGTGTACTAATGGGAACCAAAAAAAGGGATCATATTTCTCATGTTTTAGCTTCTTTGTACTGGCTCCCTGTAAAATCCAGAATCCAGAACTGAAGCATCACATGCTATCATAGAGTGCATTTAGTAATTTTATACCTATCACTATTGTTATATGACATGCTATTGTTACTATTATTGCTGTTGCATCTCTCCCCCTCTCTCCTTCTCCCTCTCTCTTAGTCTTTCGTTTTTGTCATTATTGTAATTTAATTGTTATTTACGACATCTATTGCACATCATCCCTCCTCAGTCGCTCATCCTGAGGTTTCTACCAATTTTTCCCCCGTTAGAGGTTTTGTGATAATGGGCTTTATAAATAAAATTGATTGATTGATTGATTGATTGATAATGGACTTCCCCACATGCAGACCCAGAGAGGTTGGATTGGCAGTCACACCTCCTCTACATTAATGCTCAACACCGGAGCCCCACAGGAGAACTCATAGGCCGTATTACAAACAACAATGACAGTTAATACCGGAAGGAAATAAACAATCTTGCAGAGTGGTGCACAGAAAACAACCTACTGTTCAACGTCAGTAAAACCAAGGAGCTGATTGTTGATTTTAGAAAGAAGGAGGCAAAGACACACATCCCTGTTTACATCAGTGGAGTTGAGGTGGAGCAGGTGAACAGTTTTAGGTGTTACGCCACTCTGTACCAAAAAGGGGGGGGGGGGTTGGACCCAATAGCAAACACACTGGACAAAAAGTGGAAAATGAACAGTGATTAAATGATGATATGAATGGAGGGAGGTTGGGAGTGGAGTTAGGGTATGGGAGCCAGGGAGCATCCAGGCAGGTGAGGCTGGTGTGGCTGATGGCGGAGGTGAGGCGAGGAGAAGCGTGAGCAGAGAGTGGAGTTGATCTGTGGTGGTTTGGATGTTGAATGGCTGAGCTTGAATGGCTGGGCGGCGAGGCACTGGAGAGCACAAAAAGAGTCCGAATGAGAACAAAAAAATCACAATCCAACAAAGCATGAGACACAAGAAAAGATCTCCAAAGAGACGGCCGATCTACCCCTGGTGAGGAGTGTAACAATCTGGTGCCGGTCAAAAGTGAAGCGGGAGCTTTTAAGCTGCAGGGGAGGTGATTGACAATGGGGCGCAGGTGAGGAAGAATGCACCAAGCTCCAGCACCCGGAAGCCACGCCAGTCCCTGCAACACAGGAGGACACACAGAGAAACCAAGCAACCAAGCATACACAAAAAAACAAAACCACAAGCACATACAAAGTTACAAGGCACCACAATAAGTTCTTTGGAATTACTATCACTGAGAACCTATCTTGGTCATCACACATCACCACCCAGGTTAAAAAAGCACAGAAAAGGATTTACTTCCTAGGTAAGCTTAGGAAGGCTAAATTCCAGAGCAAGATCCTGGTTAACTTCTACAGAGGAGCAATGGAAAGCATACTGATGGGAAACATCATGAACTGGCATGGTTCGTGTACGGCCCAGGACAGGAAGGCTCTACAGTGGGTGATTAAAACTGCCCAGAACATCACTGGTTCTCTAGGTCTTAAGAAATATGATAATAAATCTACCTTGTGCCCTATACCTTGCATGCTCTTTAAAGTTTTAGTATTGATAGCACTAAATGTAGAAGTAGATGCGAACTCACTCATTCAGAGATAAGTCAAGGGCTTATTGTGTTTGAAGTTTTGTTAACCTCCCAACATTGGTGAACAGGGCCCATGAATGATTGATATTGCTGTTGAGGTTGCCAGAGGAAAAAAATATACATTTGAGATAGATACATTTCCTGGGTGCTTTCAGATAACCAGAGATGTTTTTACCTTTTCAGGTCTGTTGGTTTTACCATCAAAATTATTGCAGAGAAAATCACTGAAGCCTGATGTTGAGCTTAATGGCCTCATTCACAAACAGTGCGTACACACAAATCTGTGCTTAAACTTTGCATACAAACATTTTAGTAGTTATCTGGGGTTCATCAATAGTTTCTTTATTAAATTGTTTTCATACTGCGAACAAATTTCGAACTGCCTCAGACCATGCATATGCACAAATGATGAAGGCCTGTTTGTCTCAGAAAATGTAAACACACACCTTCTACCTATATGCAGAGCATATTAAATCTGCATTCTTTAAAAAAGGCTTAAATAGCCAACAATATTTGAAACCATTAATTTTCTGACAAATGCACTCATTTCATCCTCATCAATTATTGGCATGATTGAAATATTTATATAACATTTATACAACAGTTAGTTCCAACCAAGCAATTTTATTTGTCGAGAGGCATTCCATGAGTGCTGATGTAGGAGTACAACATCACTGGGATTGTTTAGTGTCAGAGTGAAAGTGGGTTATGTTTTGAAAGAGGGATATGTTTAAAGAATGGTGTAAGCATAGGTTCAAACAGCTAGTTGACGCTGTTCATGTAGGTGTCAGTTGGTCAGATTAAGGAGAGAAGAAGAGGAGAGAGAAAGGAGCGGGGTTGGGGGCAAGAAAGGATAGTAATTTTGAAGTGTGGCTTGAGCTGACCGTATATGCAGCTACTAAAAGTTATAAGGAAGGCCAGAAGGGGGCAGCTGTGACAGACCTCACTGGGAGTAAACCAGCCATCACAGATGTTACAAGGATGTGCAGTAAGACAGGGACACTCTTGTCTCACACCAACCACAGCATGAGAGACACCGACACACACATAACGCTGTCTGATATGGGACTCGAGATGATGGAGATCACGGCAGTGAGTGGACACATTCTGGAGTGACGATCAGTCTGATCAAGCTAACTCATCTGAATCTCACAGGCCTCCAAAGTGTCTGTTAACATACTGAAAACACAGAGATAAATGTTCATGATACAGAGTATCTGGTCTGTGCATAACATAAAGACCAGGCTAACACAGATTAGCAAGCAGGTCTGTATAGAGGCTTTGTCCTTGTCGCAGCGGTAGCCTCTGCCCTTTGCTTGTCACACCCTCTCTCTTTCCCCCTTTCACTCTTGTACTGTCCTATCAATAAATGGCAAAAATGCCCAAAAATTACCTTTTTAAAAAGCAGTGTGCAGGAAAATGTTTATGTGTTGCTAGGCAACAGCTGTCATGTCCAGCGGTTGTGGAACTATTTGTGTCGATGGAGCCAAATACATCATTAACTAAACAAATAAATCATAATGTGTCGTCACTTGTTACCATTAACAAATAACGCCTATGACAGAATCACAGTCATGATAATATACAAGCACAATGTCACTCCCGCTTGTGTGATATTGCTCAAATAAAAAAACAAGTATCCAAGTCCACCTAGCACTGGACTATGTTGGAATAGATCTGCCTGGAATGATGGCTACGCCCACCAACTTTTACTGCCATGACATTAGACCTTATTACTACTTTTATATTATCGGGTATGAAAAATTCTGATCTACTTAATTCGCGGAGTATGCACATTTATTTGCACATATTAGTAATTAAGGCTCATTGTCTTGGAGATAGTTTCTATAAAACACAATTTTACGACAGAAACTGATCTAGTTTGGGTATGAGGAGAAACCAATACAGAAATGATTAAAATCCAGTGTGTGTTCTCAATTCAGTCTCACTTGGAAGTCGTCACATGGTGAGGCATGGTCAGGCATTGACCGTCCACATCAGCCTATAACGTGTTAGGAATCCCCACTACGTCAAGCTTTGACATTCTGAGTTCAGAGTAAGAATGGTTTGCGTAACCACATAATATTAATTAGCATGAGTGCATCTTTAGGGCGGGCAGGTGGGGGGAGGTAGGCAGGTGGGCGGCCCACAAAACCAACCAACTTTCATGTGGCAGTCTGGAGTTCAAGTCCCATGTGGATGTGTCTATGTGTGTGTGTGCGTTTGTGTCCCAACTTCATTTCCTGTGTGTGTGTGTGTTTTCTACACTTTGCCATGTGTCCTTTTTGCCTAAACGTAACCATTCGTGACTTTGGTGCTTAATCCTAACCATCATGACAGTCTGTGTTGTGTGAGTAGGCACCATACCCTTCATCTCACCACACGCGCATTTGCTGACATCACAGTAACAGGTTGCGTCATGCTACCACAATGTCATCCCACCACGTGCATTTCTGTAGCAGCATCCCAGCATGTCATATTTTGACGTGGGAAAGATACCTAAAACATCATAGGCTGACGTCGAAGGGCACTGACTAAACGTCACTTTTTGATGAGTTGGGAGTGAGAATGTGTTGGCATTCTTTATTGTTGTTGAAATTCGGCAGTTATTACAATGCAGTGAAAATTTGTTGAGATAACAGGGAGCAGTTCAGTAAAGTTGGGGAGGATCTTGGAGTTCTATAGTTAATTTTTTTATAATTGTTAACAGCATGATTTTTGGTGGGCTCTTTAAAAGTGCAGAGATAAGGAGAAAGAATCTACTGTTTGTACTGAAATGAGCCTCCACATATGGCAGCAACACCACCACCTGTCCTTTTTAGGTCAGGAAGCACTCAGAAAATTAATGTTTGAGAACTGGTGCACTGCTTTCTAGTCAGATTACTGTTAAAAAATATTTCCTTCACCAGATTAACTGCAAAAACATTCATGTGTGCACTGAAAAACCGGATAAGTTGATCTTACTTAAAATGATCTTGGAAACCGAGTGTCTTGAAAAAGGAACGTAAACATAACTATAGACCTTACTTTCTGTTAACTTTATATATAAGTGTTAGGTCGACTTTAAATTTAGTTGTATTTACTGATGGATAGAAATGACATATAGAGTGACCTTGTTCTTTCTAAGGTTAGCAACTTCAGTAAACCAAGTTAGTCTGACAGAACTTGATCGTATTTTACCAAAGTTATGAGATGTGTCGGTTCTGTTTGGTTAACATCTATAAGAAAGACAAATATGACTGTCTCGTTTGCAAACCAGCAGAATTACAGATATACAGCACACTAAATTTGGTTTCATGGTGTCATTTTTAAGTTGCAACAACTTACAACTAAATAAATATAACTACATTTGAAGTAAACTTAGCAGTTAGATCTAAAGTAAATAAAAATCAAGATTATTGGTTATATTTAACTTTTTTTTTTATATATGAGTAAAGGCAATTCATTTCTTAGATTTTTTTTAAAGTAAAATCAACTTGTCAGATTTTACAGTGTGAGACACATGTTGGCTGGGGACGTTTACCAATAGTGGAGGCGAACATTGAAGGGTGACATGTCTCATTAGGCAGGGCTGAGGTGGCTCTCTTTCAGGGTTTGTGGGTTTGCGTAAGTCTTGTTGTTTTGATTCCTCTTGTCTCTTGAGGTTAAATAGTTCAGAGGTGAACAATTATACAATTATAATAATAATTATACTCTCCTGGAGTGATCTCTGAGATCCCAGATAAAGTTGAAATAGTCAATTGAGTTCACTGAACATGGGGGAGATAAAGCTGAAATCCATATGTTCACTGCCAACAATCAATGAACCTCTCTACTTCTGTTCTGACGGCTGGTGGAGGGCTCAGTAAAGTGGATCAGTAAAATATTGTTTTAGTCCTGCTGATTGCTGTCTCACCATTTTATGCTCCATACATGCACTGTGATGCTTTCACAGATGGGTTTGCAACCAGAAACTGTTGAATGCAGGTCAAACTGTCAGTATGTTTCAGTGGCCCTTGACAAGGGAAACATACTGGAAACTAAAGCAGGTTCTGTCCAGGTAGACTTCATTGATGCTGGCATTAAAAATAGATGAGTTTTTCGGTATATATCCAAAACCACGCTCCCCTCACCTCCAAAACCAAAATCCAATTACAAATATAGCCCTAGTGTTTTTAGAAACATATCTTACATTTTTGTTTTCATGTGGACACTGCACTTGCAATGGTCCACTGTCCCACATATCTCATACAAAGACATTCTGGAGCGTGTTCACTTCACTAAAAGATGTGACTCATCTGCTCCTCAATCCAAAAAATACTATAATTTATCATTTTAATGTGAACATGTAGCAGACTTGTGGATCCATGTACAAATATGAACACCCAACTCATGACTTCCCCAGAGCTTTCCTGAATGTTTTTGAGAGGAACTGCTAATAGCTAATTTGACTAATTTCTCATAGGGTTTACATTGGCATTTACAATTCTTCATGTCAGTTTGTTGTTGCACGTGCAATATCCTGGTCCAAAGTGTCATATTGTTGTTGTTTTTTTGCTATTATTTGTCTGTTGGTTTAATTGTTGGTTAATTAGGCCTGTCAAATGATTACTTTTTGAAAATCTGGGATTTACTGGGTAATCATGACTGATCAAATTTTATTATCATGTTTTCAATTCCATTTTTTTGCATTTCAAACCAGTTTTAAAGTCAATATTTAAAAGAGTAAACCATTTTTACACGATTGTCAAATGACAATGACAGTAAAATCAGCATGTCTATGAAGGGGAGACTCATTGGTATCACAGGACCCATTTTCATTCAGATAAGTTGAGGTCAGAGGTAAACGGACCCCTTTAAAATGGCCATGCTGTGTTTCATTACCCAAATTCAACCTAACTTTGGATCATTGCCCTTCCTGAAAACCACCACTTAACCAGGTCTCGTAATTTGATACCAGTACCATTACTGTAGCTTTAAAACTAATTTCAGTACAGTCTTTTAAAGACAGTAATATTGGCTAGTGATTGACCCAATTAAAAATAAAAAAAAGTGTTATGTAGGGACCTAAATCACACTGCAATTAATGTGTTAATGCTGACAGCTCCAACTTTTATTATATGAATGACTGCAAAGATGCAGTGATGCCAAGGAAAATTTTCCCCAACAGGACATTCAAGTCTTTGTCATGTGGTGTCATGTCTTGTCATCTTGTCTTTTCTTGTCTTGTCTTCTCTTTAATTGTTCATTTCTTGGTATAATACAACACAATAGAAGACAGTCCTATTGCATTACAGAAATAATGAGACTTTAACAAAGTGTCCTGCGTAAGCAAACATCCTCTTCATCAACTCCTGCACATGCAAGTACCGAGCATCAGCTGTCACACTAATTTACAGAGGCTGTCAACTTTGCATGCGAAAGCCCTTCTCTAATTAGAACCCTGTAATCTGATTTGAGATCGGTGCTCCTTGGCCTGATATGCTGGTGAACATGACTGCAGCAGTGACAGCAGTCATTCACACTGAGTAAACACTAAACATCACTCTCAGACGTCTGGAATAAATGACGATAATGTGAAAGAGCAGACGTTGCGTCAGCTGTTCCCTTCCAGTGTTTCAGTGTTTCATAGAGCAGATGCATGTTTCCTGCTCAGCTAATATAAGGGTAAAGAACTGAGCTAATTATGTTTATTGGACAAAATGAAGCTTTGGCCCCAAGTGGAAAAATCTTGATTATATTTTTGTCATTTCACTCGGGCTCTGACATCACAGGGTCGAGGCAAGGACCAATCCAATCATTTGATTAATAATTAATTTTGATGAAGCAAAAAGTTTGTTGAAGATGTACTGATATTACAGCCTGGCAGTTACTCTGTGAAGGATAGCTGCCATCAAGACCCTAACTCAGTCCATTAACCCTTTGAAACCTGGGTAAATTGGCTTTATTTCTTTCAGAAACATTTGAAGAAGGCAATGAGCAATGAAAGGAGAAATTAATTTTGTACCAGAAAAATACCTGAAAATTAGCCAAATTAGCCAAAACCCTCCAAACAAACAAACAAACCAGAAAACAACGATGACAAAGTGAAAACAAACACACACAACATAAAAAACAAGGAGATGACCTGAAAAATCCTTAAAAATTGTAAATATTCTGTAAATAATTTAAAATACATAATTATGAGAATGAATATAGTTATCTGAACATTTTCCCAAGCTGTCTAAAATGATATTTGACATTTTTGAAAGAAATTGCTCCAATCCCCAATCCCCATCCTCCGGCAAAAAAAAAGACATATATATTACTCACCAATACCAACCCAAAGGTTATATCACTGGATCAAGACACTGACACTGAAACTGCTCACTTGTCACGGAGGTAGCACAGCTGTCATCATGAGACATTCTTTGTTGACATGACAACAGTTGGTTTTATGGTCAAATGTCTCCACAGTCAGTAATGAACTTTGATGCATAACATTATTATCTTTTTCTTTCATTGCAGGTGTATAATCTGAGGACTGAAGTGAAGAGAAGAAAAGGTGGTCCTCTTGGCTCCTCTACAAACTCCAAATATCACCTGGAAATCACAAAAACAGACCAAAGACATTTTATTCTCAACACAAGCCTTTGCACAAAACCTCAGACTGTTCACTGCTTCATCCAACAGAATGATCTGCAGCAACTCTCACACATCAGCAGTGGCAGGAAGTTTACAAGTTCCGTTCATCACCTTGGATCAGATTGGAATTTAAACACTTTATCAGATGCTCGCCTGCAAGGAACATTCAGGTTTGGATGCATGTCTATTTCCAACGTGGGATTAACCAGCATTTTGAACTTTCCACAAGCTTTTTTACCAGCGATCCTCCCTGATGATCACAAGGGAATATGTCACTCTGTTTCTGCTGGGCTCCTGCTTCCTGTTGGACTGCAGCTCCCAAAAACCCCTGAAGGTTCTGCCCCAGAGCAAAACCAAGGCTGCAGTGATGTCAGCTAGGGGAGGGGCTGGAGCTAAGCCTGTGAGATCATCTCTGGAGGAAGTGACATCATTAGAGGGCAGGACGAGGCTGAGGAGACACGGGAGGTCGAGGGTGCAGCGTACAAAAAGAGGATGGGTGTGGAACCAGTTCTTTGTGCTGGAGGAGTACATGGGATCTGAACCTCAGTATGTTGGGAAAGTGAGTAAATGTTCACATCTGACCTTTAAAGTTTGTCTACCAGCTTCAACTGTAGTGCAGCTTTAAAACTGAGGGGGCCATTAAAAGGTTAATAGAAAGGACACAGACAGGCTGTATGTAACATCATAGAATCACATAGTAGGATTGTAAAGTTAAATTCAGTAAACAGGAAATGCCTGCTGTTGTTCCGTTGCTTGTTTACCATCTGTTTTTGAAAATACATCAGTTCTGCCTGCATAGTTCAGACTTGATTTATGTCTACAAACTGTATGACAGTCCTGCCACTTAAAGGTGAAAGGAAAAAATACAAAGTGATCTTGCTTGATTAACCAATATTGTGTGGTGATTAACATATGGTATATTTTGAAAGTCAAGCCAATGGCCATTTAACATTGTATCCGCAAACCACAATTCCTCTGTGATTCACCTCCCAGAAATCCCTCATAGGTGGCTGCTCCCACTAAAAGGGGCTTGCCTTTCCATTATCACTCCATAACATGCCTACGTGGCCTTGGATTGGAAATAATGACTGCTAGTGTGGTCTGCTGCAATAGAAATAAAGCTACTAATGTTTTGAACATCCATGACCATGCTTCTAGGAATGTTATTGACAGAGGAGAAATTGCATAACATCAATGGAAATTATAGCTTTGGCTTTGGTAACACAGTTATCTCACAATCATGTTTTCAGTCATATTCTGTAACCGCTTGTTCTCATAAGGGTCGCAGGGGGGTTGGAGCCAATCCCAGCTGTCATCGGGTGGAAGCTGGGGTACACCCTGGACAGGTCGCCAGACTATCGCAGGGCTGACACATAGAGACAGACAACCACACATGCTCACAGTCACACCTAAGGGCAATTTAGAGTCACCAATCAACCTGACCTGCATGTCTTTGGACTGTGGGAGGAAACTGGAGACCCCGGAGAGAACCCACGCAGACATGGGGAGAACATGCAAACTTGTGTGAGTCTTCTCTGTGAAGACAGTGCCTCCATGATCAATGGCTGCATCGCTTAGTCATTCAGGACAACACTGGAGGTCAAAGGACCCAGTCAGGGTACACTTTTGACAAAAAGTTTATCCAGCCAAACCATTCAATAATATCTCTGGGCCTGTTTACAACCATTATTAACATGTGTCCTAGGTGATTACATTACAAGTGGGAAACTCTAAGTGCAGGTTTAAATGCACCCAATGTGTGCTCACCACATCTTGAGATCCAATCACTCAGTCCACATCCAAGCCTCATTCTCACTGCACAGAAAAGCTGCTATCATCCGGTGCTAACGTCTATATTGCAGTGTTAGAGTGTACAATCTACATTGACACTCGGGTCAAATGACTTGTCACAGGGGTTTATCGGCTCCATCTCTTATCTGCATTGATTGGAACACAACACCTAAGTGAAAGCGTTAACTTCAGCTCCTTAACCAGCAAGGTCTAATTATGCTATTACTTACTACTTACTATCCATCTTCACCTAAGCAGTGCTCGAACATCAATCTGAATAAGTCTGCACCAAGTCTGAAAGAGAGACTGGGTAAGAAAGAGATATCTCAAAAGAAGTAACCACTGCAAAGTCTTACAGACCTCTGTCCATGCAGCTTTCTTCTGTTAACAAACCTGTTTTCCAACATTGAATGGACACACCAAAACAATCCACACACACAGAAAGACATACTCATCTGCTGCAGAGCTGTGTACACAGCTTCCCTACTTATAATGAGAAAGCAGTCTATAGCCTATTTTTAGCAAGTTTTATTGTGTTTGAAAAAAGCTGCATGCACTTACTTTTGGAGGGAAAGGGGTATCAGAGATGGTTTCAGCCATATATTGCAGCAGAGCATGTCTATAGATGTTTCCTGAGCCACGTTGAAGTAGTGCCTCCTCAACTGATGTCACCCACCAGATAAGCATACTCTCTGTTGCTGGCTGCTGGTAGAAGGATGGTCAGTTCAACCAATGTCTGGTTGGCAGAAGCCAACACAATAGCAGCTGTTAAATAGCCTCAAGCAGCACACAACAGCATCGAAATGGCTTGAAATGTTTATGGTTTGTTTACGATTATGTAATGTTAGCTGTGTGATGCTAACAGGTAGCCTTTTCACTGTTTGTGTGTCTCACCAGCTGGAGGCAGAGAGACCACATTGTGTACTGGTCTAATGATAAACAGAGCGAGAGAGAGAGAGAAAGAGAGAGAGAGAGAGAGGGGAGCAAGGTGGGGGCGAACAAATGAATGTGTGCGTGCAGGTCTACAGTGAAGTATGTTTATACCCATTTAAAATATTAATGCTGTAAATGTGGTGATGGCATGACAAACTTTTCACCAGTTAAAAATAACAAAGCATTTGGTCTTTGCAAATGGAAATGATGTACAGGTTTTTGCATTTAGAGCAGGGAAGTAAGATCAGATCACAAGTGGTCAATTGACACACATGGAGAAATCTCATTTTTCACATATAACACATATCTATTGTGATTAAAGCAGCAGTTAAGAAAATGAATTAATGAGAATTGTAGAAATATGAAATGGCACACTCCAGGCTTTAATACTGTCCGCTTAAGCATGTAGGCCCAGTTTTACAATTGTCCAACGATATGAAGGCTTAGTGCCTTTGGAGAGTCAGGCAGGCTTCAGGCTTCTTGTGTCATTCAGAAAGCAGTACCCAAAGCTCATGGAGCTTACCGGTCTTTCTACAATACACAGACAAATGTGCATAGTTTGCATAAGTGCAGGATAAATCATTGCACACCCGGCAAAGCTGCATCCTGGAATACCACATATTAGATGGATTAATACAATCACAGTATTATTTTGTTAGCTGGTATAGGTTTGTTTTTAGAAGTTGGGGATACAATTAAGTCTTGGATTCCCCAACCAGACAAAAAAATGGTCGTTATGTCTTTCATAACTACTAAAAATGAAACTTGAAAATATTCTTTGCATCTCTTACACAGACCAAAGCTACAACTGAATAATTGCTTATTGAACACTTTCCTGTGCTGCCTTATGCCCAAGCTACACTGCTTGTTTGAGCAGTGTATGACCACCGCAGTGCTTATGTTAACAGGTCAGAGCAGCCACACTGCCTTCACTACAGTGCTGCTCAAGTGCTGCTGCATCTAGAGAAACGGAGTGTCACCATTTTTTCCACATGATGTGTGCAGTTTTCAACAGAAATAGACAGTGAACATGGTCGTTTGATAGTCATACTGACTTTATACCACCTCTCACTACAGTTTCAATGTCTTAATCTGTCACAGACATGAGGAAATACAAATACTCAACCTTTCCTGTTGCTGTTTTAAAATAAAAGCCTTGACAACAATATTGTTGACACATCATGTAGACCTCCCGACAAGCACTGATGGAGTATCTTGGCAGCTAATATCTTAGCCTCTGTGGCCTCAGAAGAAACTCTAAATCTAGGATCAAGAAAAAAAAAAAAACTCGGTGTTGCTGTGAGCTCATAAACATGATTGACTCAATGTCATTGGACATCCAGGGTCAACCTTTGGCTACGGAGTCTGTCTGAGAATCAGGGAAGCGTGCTCAGCAGACAGTGCAGACACACTCTTCATTGAAATAATGGCCTTGCTCTATACAGTGTCACACTTGACGGCAGGGTCATAAATATTGGGACAGGACTAATATACTGGAGCTGAGGAATAGACTGCTGGGACAGTAGGAGTGGCATCAATCTAAGTTGTCTGCTGTCCTGTTCTCAGTAAAATACTCAAGTTCAAGTTCAAGAAATAATTGAGTCATTGTTAAAGTAGTTTGGTAATTGAAGAATCTGTCAAACAGGCTAACATATATAAAATCACCACCTTTTTGTTGAAATCCACGTTAAAATCTTAGTGAGATCTGAAATAATTTGCAGCCAAGACAGCAAAATATTCTTTGCTGTGTTATTTCTAATCATCTCGCGAGAGAAGAGTCAGAGTTAGTTTTAAGAAGCTATTTCCCTCACCAACTCCAATTGATGTCCCTGACAGTATAAAGTGGAGCTCAGAACGGCTCTGTAGATGTCATCAGTTTTGCAGACATCTTTGCAACAACTCCACCAACTTGACCACTTCAATAGACTGGCGGCAGCTCATGAGCTAACATTACAGTGTGCGATTTGATGTGCTGAGAGGCTGTTCCCTTATATGTTGATAACTGAGTTAGCCTCATTTGACTGTTGTTGAATAATTGATTGATTGAGTAATAATAAGTCTTAGTTCTTGAAATATAGCTGAAGAATTGACAGTTGTTGGTGTCTTTATTCAGTGAACTTGATCAAGACCTGGATGAAGACTTCGCAAGCCGGAACCCACACATACACTTGGTCTTTTTTATTAGACAAGCCTAGATTCATTTAATTATGGTTTTAGATGAGCTTGTTTAAGTCATGGATGCATTATTCAATTAATGTGGTGTAATGATCACAATTTCATGAGACAATTAATAGTTAACAGATACTGGTACTGGTATATGCATACAGTCACATATACATGGTATATAGTCTACATATAAACAGGCTATCACATTTAGACTGTGATACTCTGTTTTTGGTTGTTATATCTTTGCTCTCTCTCTCTCTCTCTATCTATTTTCCTTTATTTGAAAGGACTATCTTATCTACTTTGACTGTATGCTTAAGTACCTCTTGTGGTTCCAGTGATTCACAATTGTCCAAAAAAAAAAAAAAACCTGACTCCTCACCCCTCTGAAGCAGCCAGAAGGGGCTGCAAGCTTTTTGGAAATCCGCTAAATACATCAAGCCCTTCTGTTGCAGGACGCAGTTTGGGCCTTTGTCATGGCTCAAAACTTACATCTGTAGAGAAGGTTGGCCTCAATTTGAACATGCAACATCTGCAGATTAATGCTTTGATTAAAGTTATGATCCACTAAAGCTAGGCATGAAGACACAAGCCGATAGGTGTTGGTGTATTTTTTATGTTTACAGCTCTAGGAATTGAAGGCCATTTATGTTTTTCAAAGTATCCTAAGTGCCTTACACTGGGTCTTTTACACCACAGTTTTTTGGTCCAAAGTTTCCCCTTTTTTGAAACCATTCTTTTGGACTTTCTTTTTTTTTCTTTACGTAGCCAAGTCAGTGTTGATACCAACTGTTCAGTTGTTCTGACCCAACAAAAAAAAAATTAAAAAAACCAGATGATTTCTCATGACAATAGTCCCCAAAGCTTGAATACATAGATACAACCAATCTGCTACAGCAAGAGAAGGATCCTTAAGCCATGCTAGCAGCAGGTACAGTGGAGTTTGAGCTAGAAGGTAGAAGGTAGATTTATCTCTCTTTCTTTTTTTTTTTTTTAATTTTTTAAAAATGTACAAAACAAAATTTCATTTGTCCTTGATCCTGCTACATCTTTGGAGTTGAAGGATGAATCAGCAGCTACTATGAAAATTCCATCCGGTTCCTTGTGCATGTTGTTGCTAGTGGCATCATCCAATTCCTGCAGCGCATTTTTTGAATTTGCATTTTGTGTGCAAATGGCTCCCAACAGGGTCTGTCTATTCAGTGCTACAGCTTGATCCAGGATATTAGGGGTTAACCATGTCCCTGTGAAGATGTGCGCAGAGTCTCTGATTTCCCGATGCTGAGTGAGCCTCAATCACAACTCGTCTGACTGGACATTAGCCAGAAGAAGGCTTGGTAGAGGAATAGCTCTCGGTCCAAGTCGGGTTAGTCTCGCCTTGATGCCAGCTCTCCTCCCTCTCTTCAGCACTTTTGGTTTCGTTTCTTCCCTATGGTCTGACTGGCAGCTCAGCGTATGCAATTGGTGGGGATCCTCTTGCAGTTTACTGCATTCAGTCCAAACTCCATACAACTTTTGCCGATGTTGATAGGTGCTTCTCTATTGAGAAAAAAAGACATGCTTCAGATCCAATGTGTCCACTCAGTAACACGTCTGTCTGTTTCTGCTGTGCTCTCACAATCAACAACAGTCTGTGAGGTTCAGGTCATGCCTGATCCAATCAGCACTTTATAATCAATGCCAGCACCTTGTGCTGTAGTGCAGACACTATTTGCTTCCTGTCCACAGCAGCTGTGTTCTGTCCAGCTCTGCCAGCTTCACACACATCAGCACATCAATACTATCAGAGCTCCACTGCACATGTCTCCTTTTGATATACAGTATGAGCCTCATATAAACATCACAGCTCACAGGTGAAGTATTTTCTTCAACAAACAGTGATTTATTTGTAATGAAACTGAATGTAAAGAAATGAAATGCATGAAAGTATTGATCAGTACTATGTCCCTGAGAAATACGGTGTCAAGTAGGGTTGGGCTGGTGTAAAAAAATTCAGACTGGTTTGATACTAAACTAAACACCACACCAGACCAGTTAATTGAATTTTACCAAGTGTCACAGATGACTCAGCAGACACTGTGTCCCAACAGAAAGTGAGTATCAAACTATCACACACCAGAGCTCTCTGTCCACACTGAAGCCATTAAATATGCACCTCTGTTACTTCATCTAAACAAAACAAGGTCGCTGCGTGCTTGGGATCAGACTGGAGAGATGTAAACACTTGAAATATGTATTAGCAGCCTAATCGCTGTCTTCCAATGTTGTAAATCGGAAAACACACTTTTAATACGTATGACTCTTTACTGGAAATAACATACAAGAGAGCCAACAGCAAGTATGGCTGAAACTATCCCACCTGTCACTGGGCAAGTAGGACTATCACAGGACACCTACTAGATCAACGTATATCCAGTTTAATGTCAGAGAGAAAGAGAACAGTTTTCTGTTCTCCTGCAGGCTGCACTTATTTTTTCTAAAACCCTACATATGTTATATTTGGATGTGTAGTGATAATAATAATAATAAAAATAATATGTCTTCTTCTGTCTTCTTTTTCTTATTATTATTATTATAATTATTATAAACCTTATTTATATAGCACCTCTCAAAACACAATAACAAAGTGCTTTACAATAAAATCACACATTTTAATCACAGGGAGAATTAAAAAAAAAATCAGTAAGTAAGTAATCAATTAAAATCAGTAAGCAAGCGATAAAATAAAGAGGCAACTCAGGAAATCAGGATGCTTTCTGATAGAAGTACGTTTTTAGGAGAGACTTAAACAAAGACAGTGACCCTTATCTCCTCAGCCAGGTTGTTACAGAACCATGGGACCTGACTGCAGAAGCTCTTCCCCCTTCAGTTTTCAGCCTGGACTCTCGAGCAGACAAAAGTCCCCTGCCAAAACATCTCAAACTGCAATGTGTTCTTTTGGTCCAGATGACAAGTTTGAACAGAGTTTCTCTGCTTCCTTGATAATCTTCCCACTGCTAACCTGCTAAGCTAATGAAGCAAAACAAAATTGATTTGGATCAAGGTTCTAAGGGGTTAAATAGAAAGATCCTTACAGCTAGTCCAACTGAAATCATATCCTGGGTGCAGGTTAGGGTGGAAGCTACCTCTATTTGTCTCTTTAGGGTAATTTTTTAATACATGATGATTTTCACATCATTTTTTTCTATCTTGCTCCTTAAAGTCTCAATCTGCAGTCACTGTTTAGCCTGATCATAGAACAGTTTGGATGATGTAATGGCTGAGGTGATTGAATGAGACTTTTTTCTGTTTTGGAACCATGAGATTGTTAATAAAGTCTATACCTCTGTAAACTAAACAGTCTGGAGTCATGCTGTAATGCAACTGCATTTCCTGTGTCATCTGTGATTCATTTACCATAAAGGTTTAAGTGAGTAATGTTTACCTCCAGCAGCGTTTGTACATCAGGTGGATGACTCACACATACATTATCATGATGATGAAATAATGAACTGATACTCAGCAAATGCTTCCTCCACTTTGTTACATTCTGTCACTCCATGTGAGGGAGCACAGCACCTGACAGTGATGTGTGAATGAGTTGACTTATTAGCTGCATATAATATAACTCGCCTCGGCAGCACACATGCTTTATGCTCCACCAGAGATCACAGCATAGAGTGTTTGTTTTTTTTTTTTTGTTATTTTTTTAGGATTATTTTTTAGCATTTTTGCCTTTATTAGATAGGACAGATCAGCAGTGTGAAAGTGGGAGAGAGAGGGGATGACATGCAGCAAGGGGCTGCGAGCTGGACTGTTTTATGTCATTCATTTCTTGAAAACAAATGTGAAGGACACGTGAGGTATCATTCACATAGAAAACTGTAAAAACAGTTCATGGCAGAGATGTGTCTGCAATTGAACTGCCATAAATATGGTACAACAGTGAAATCTGGAGCTGGTGATGCACAGATATCCTGATTTTAAGGGTAAAATTCTGAGTATGCAGGATTCTTACAAGGCATTGGTTGTATCCTCATGGCTGAAAGCACTTATTGTAAATATCAACTGGATTCACAGGACCTCACCCCAGCTTTCCTTTGTTTTTTTGTGACTTTCTTTTTATCAATGGCACAGATTTAAAACACTGGTGACTCCACATGCACAAAACAAACAAACAAAAACAACACACACACACCAGGACAGAGAAAGGAAATAAGCTGATGTAAAGAGCTTAGCAAACTGGCAAGGTCTGAGGGCTGCTTATTCTATAGTTTAGGTATGTGGAGGTGGAGGAGGGAGCATTTTTGTCACTGTCAGTAGGCTCACCTCAAATTCCATGAAAAGATCTCAGAGCTGTTCAGCTGAACTAGAAGCATGAGCTTGGAACATTACATTACCTACACTGACATCTTCGATGTATAAAATGTGACATCTTCAGGCTGATAGGTGTGCATGATTGTTACAACACCAGCTGTTTTGATTGAGAATATACATATTTGTGGTTGTTAGGAGCAGAGAGGGTAAGTTAACATGCAAACATGTTTAAGCTGTAAAGTCCTCCACGGCAGAGTGGAAGGGTGACACGTGCAAGGCCTGGGGAGCCTGTATGACTGAGTAAACTCGGCTCCACTCGGGTTCCTGATTAATCTGCTGTTGGTGCTAAACGCAGGGTCACAGCTTGATTATCACCAGAGGAGGCAGGGCTGCGTGAAGGGAGGGTGGCAGAGGGAATCTGATGACCTTATGCCACGTGGAGTTTGAGTCGGGGCTCTTAGTGCTTAAACCTCTGGTTGGATTTGTGGATGCAGCCAGGTGGAGAAGATCATGGCAGACCTGTCCTGCTCAGACCAAAGGATCAACACAATTACAACGTAACACATGCACAGCTTGTAAGTTAACAAGTAGCCAAGGTGGGGCGCCCAGTAACTCAGTAGGTAGAGGCTATGTCCGCATTGCAGGGGTTGAGGGTACAATTCTAGCCTTGACCCTTGTCCTTTCAAATAAAGGAAAACTTTTCTTATTTTAAATTGACTGTATATTGTGTTGGTCATTTTCAAAGAAAACTCAGTAAAATCCATTTAAATTGCAGGTCGTAATGCAACAACATAGGAAAATTGCATAGGGGCTAAATACTCAAATGCAAGGCACTGTTTGCTGGAATTTATTTTGGTAAGCTTGTTGGACAAGACAGTACCCCAAAAACTTCTATTAAGCTTTTAAAATCTTAATAGAATGAAGATATTCAGGAACCTTTTGTTCAGTTTTGAATTACAGACAGGCATATGAAGATGAGCAGGGCAGAAGTAAAAAGGAGAGAGCAGTAAGGGAGTGAAGAAGACTGTGAGGAAGAAAATGTAAAATGCTCAGAGCACCTCCACAGGAACCATTCCTTCAGTCAGGGCAGCACATATTCACTGCACCCTGACTGGAGACTGTGCAAAGGTCATGTGCTGCGGATGCGTGCACACACACACACACACACACACACACACACACACACACACACACACACACACACACAGACAACCTAGATATTCTCGGTAGAGGTTGAGGTGGAAGCTCACAGGACCTGTGTCTTCACAGGTCATCTTTGACAAATAAGGTTGTATTTCCAGAATGTAAGCCCAGCAGGACTCTGTGTTTATGTAAGTTGTATGTGTGTGTGTGTGTGTGTGTGTGTGTGTGTATTTAAATTGTGTTATCCAGCTCTTAACTCATTGAGTGTCAGTGCTATTATATAATGGAAAGTGGCTTGTGCCAGCTTTTCTGGCCATTTTGAGTCCTCTTTCAAGACCCAAAGAATGTTTTGTAAAAAGACTCTGAAAACATCAAATAGCTCAAATGAAAGAAGAAACTCTCTTTTTCGTCATGGAAAAAAAATGTTTGTTTGCACCTTGTTCCATTCTTGATTTATCTGAAATTAGAGGCTAGTTTCATCAAAAAGACCACTTTTTTTTCTAGAAAGCTGAGAAAAATGTATTTTTGTGAAAGGGAGTCTGTCAAGCAAAACAGTGATTTGACTGTTATGATTTTGCCTTCAGTGACATTAAAAACATCTGAAAATGGTATTACAAATGTTATTTTATTGTAAAAATAAATATGCAAAGTACAGCACAATGCAACAAATCATGGCCCCAGTTCAGAGAGCGAAAACCCACAAAATAGAACCATTCCTATTCCATTATTCCTACCTGCAGTGTTCGGGTGACCGGGCCTGCTTTGAACACTAATTTTTTCATTCGTATGTGAGTTCTTTTGTTTGCTTTTTATCTCATGTATTCATTTTTTTATTTAACACAAATGATTTTGTATTTTTGATAATATGTGTCTAAATTCATATTGATCATTATAAAACAAACAAAATGGCCCCTCTTGAGTATAAAAATAGTCTTTTAAAGGAACTTTACAGTCAGAATTTGTCAAAAGGAAATTACACTATACGATCAGACAAATATTGAAATGTATTTTTCTTTATGTTTTTGTGAAATAACTGTATGAATGTATTAAAACATGCATTAGTTCAGATGGCTAGTGGCCCTGCTGAGGAGAGGTGTGCATGTTTATACCCAGTCATATGAAGTTGCTTTACTGAATTTATTTCATTTTGTGCAGAGTTGGCATGCAAATAAATCCTGCTCCAGTGGCAAGAGAGCTATGGTCCCCGTTTCATCCTTCTACACAACACAACGCAGAGAATCATTGTAGTGAGACAAGAGTGTCAGGCCAGACCGGGCTACATAGGGCTGTTCTTGTCTGAATGTGGTCTATGTCTGGTCCTCAGTGAATTCTGGAGTGGTTTGTTGGTGGTGAGAGTATGTTCTGACCCTGATCTCACTAAATAGCGAGTTGTGCTTGTTGCATGCTTGACTGTGGATGAGTGGAACTAGCTGGCTGTGGAATGAATTGAAGTCTGACCTTGACAGATCATCTTGTTGATATCTGAGCCAACTGGGGTAACTTCTATCTTACATGGTGGTCTGTGCGTTCCATTTGCTGATGCCTTTGCAGCGGCTAGATTTGATTCCGGCCTGTGACCCTTTGTGGTGTATCGTTCCCCCTCCCACATTTCCTGTCAATCTATAACTGTCCTTTCATCAAAGGGAAAACTCTCCTGTAACACCCATTAATATAATAACAGCCCACAAACGTAATAGACCACAAACATAATACAAATCTGCAGCTTTAATTGTAATAATCCCGCAAATATAATACATTTCCCACAAATTTAATAACTATTACATTTGCAGGGATTTGCTACGGTTGTGGGAAGGTGAAAATCTTAAGCTTTCACAATTGTAATAATTTCCCACAAATGCAATATGAAAATGGAAAATTATTGGTCATTGTTGTTTATTTATTTACTCATAGACCTGCCAATGGGTTTAAGTCAGCTCACAGAAAATACTACAGGTTATTTGTCTTAAACTGTGTGGATTGTTCTTTAAGATAAACTACTGATGTTAGCACTGTTAGTGGATTGTCTTCTCCTCCTCACCCTGTTTATCTCTTCTTGACCTTGGATCATAAATGATTTTTAATCTACAACATGTAAACATGCAGCATAAAAGTGTCAGTTCTTATTCCCAACTCATCAAATACCACCGCTTGGTCAGTGATTTTGGCATCAGACACGCCAAAAGCAACCTTTAGCGTTGGCATGATAGATGTCAGTTTAAAACACTTCCAGTAATGATGTAATAAAAAAATCTAAAAAAGTCCCTATAGAGTGGGCAGGAGGGGTGGTGGATAGGTCTAAAAGACCCCGGACTTTCAGCCAGGAGCCAATGTTCACTTCTTGTGTGAATGTTAAGTCAAACCATGATGTTTTTTTGTTTCTTCTAAACCTAACAATGTTGCTCATATAAATACAAGGTGTTTTACCAATGTGCTTTTTTTAAAAACTGTAAGCTTCTAATGAGCAGACACTTTACATTTTCAGTAAAAGCAGGAGTTGTTTTTCTTTTTCTTTTTTTTTTTGTATTTTGTAAGACACTGTCTTTAACCCTTTGAAGCCAGAGCAAATCGGCTTGATTTCTGTCAAAAACACGGAAAGAAACCAATGAACTGATTTCAACAAAGAAATGACCCTCAAGAATTTGTAAAAATCAAATCAAATTAAAAGAAAGAAAGGCAAAAGAACAAAAAAAAGAAAATACCTGAAAAAGTGCTAGTATGAAAAATATATATATATTCTAATAAATATGTACTTCAGGTAACCTAACGCAGCAGAGAGAAGAGAGAGAACTGATGTAGAACCAGGTCTCAAAGAGTCAAAAGGACAAATTCAAATTGACACACCATCCCTGAATGTCAACAACAGATGCATGAGAATATCCGCACATCATATGTGGATGTGAAAGATCACTGGCCAAGTGGTGGTATGTGACAACTTTAGAATGTGTTGCATAAAACAGAAATGAATGAATAAATAAATAAACCCAAGTTACACAATGGCTTTAATTTGAGATCTTTCTCCTTATGGTTCCCTTCCTAACACAGCACAGTTGGTTGTGTTGGTGCAGTCACTGAGTTTGTTTGTCTCCCAGCAGGATGTGTGTGCAGCTCTTGTGGCCTTTTGGGGCAGAGATATATTACCTTCTATCTGTCATTACATATGACTGCCTGACCTTTGCAGTGGCACTCCCATCTGTCACTGCAGGCCATGACTGTTCAACTAAAGGAGCATTCCAGGTCAGATTGTCAGGTCATCAGCATTCATCACAAGCAAGCATGACTTTAAAGTCAAGATTATTCACATGTAGAACTACCAACAGCAACATATATCATAGTGAGAAATACGTGCACTTATTAAAGCACAATAAACATTTGAAATACTCTTGAATAAGTGATCATTCTACTGTGTTGTACCCAATCAAAACCAGGATAGCTGGGTTTTTTTTTTTAATTTTTTTTTTTTTTAGCAAAGTCAGCACAAAATATCAGGATTCATTTCTGAAATCATTCCACAAGCGTCCAGCTCATCACTGTCCCCTCCTGTTTTGACTGACTCAAAGAATAGATGACGCTGATTAAACAGTGAGATGAAGTGATGTAAGTTGGTGTAAGGATGCTGCTGCTTTGAGAGACTCCTAATTAGATATGTGTCAGAGCTGCTGTCTGTGCTGCTGTGTGAAGCTGATAATAATAATTTATTGAATATCATTTATTAATGCAATGATCCATTCCTTTCAGGGTGAAATATTGAAAGTCATTAGTTAACTATCCTTCATATTAAAGTTGTTTGCATGACTTGCGGTCTGTCTCAGTTGCAGGGAATGTTGCTCACTAATACAACACACAGGCTCACCTATAAACATCACGTAACCCTTTAAAACCTGAGCAAAGTTTGATTTATTTCAAAAACATAGGGGGAAGGCAACAAGCAATTTAACAAGACATGGGCCCAAAATTGGCAAAAAACTTTTATTATATTTTTTCTGTAACATAACTGTAAATATAAAGATATTATAAAATAATCATAGATATAGTCCTATGGATATCTATAATTATTCTTCTTGATTATTTTTTTATAATCCCCCCTATATTTAAAAGGTTTTTTTAGGTCAAGTTTCTTTAATTTTTAGGACTGTTTTGCCAAGTTGCTCTTTTTTTCTCTCTGTTTTTTCAAAAGAAATCAAACCAATTTGCTCACTTTTCAAAGGGGACAATAGCTTGTGAAAGGCACCTGAACTGAAAACTGATGTCAATCCAGGTTTCACAGGGTTACAGTTGATCATTTTTACATAAAAAAGCTCAAAATCCAATTTCACAATTGAGAGTTTCGTGTACAATTTGGAACAAACTGCCACAAATTGTTATTCATCTATAGATAATTTCCACATGTCCCAATTCAGTCCACCAACGGGAGTTCACTAATGACTTGGATTTGTCATATAAAAGGTAATGAGGCCTTTCATTATGAAGATATGAAGATCCTTTGGCAGTTTAGGAAAACCTCCCAGACAGCTAGTGATTATTAAAGGAAAATTCACTGTGACCTTGTTGTTTAGTTGATATGTTTGTATGCATGTAATACAGTCAAACAGATCCAGTGGAGTTAAATGCACACACTGCAGTGAGCAGTACAATATATGACCTGAAAAAAAAAATAAAATAAACATGTTCCATAACAGGTGGTTTTCAAGCCAATTAATCCAAAAACCAAACCAAAACAAAACAAAAGTCTAAATTTGAATGAATCTGTATCCAGAAATCTGGGGACAGATATGGGCAGGTTCAAGGTACACTCCAAAATACACCACTCCCAAACTGCAACTGTTAAACAGCAAACAAAATGTTCAATATGAAAACAAAGCTTTATGTTTAGTCAGGAATTGACAGTTTTTAGCTTGCTGCTTTCTTGCTGAATTGATGCTTGAAGATTAAACTCTGCTGCGTCAATCAGTTTGTTTTTTTGTGTTGTTGTGTGTTTTACAAATAAAAGCGATGGATGCAGCAGTAGAGCAACAGCCACTGTGTTCAGAGAGGTAAAATTACTGCTTTGAAAAGAGAGATACAGATAAGTTTCACTTTTAGTTCAGTTCCCTGTCAGAAAGGTCTGTCTGTTTGGAAGTGTGGAGGTACTGAGCACACCGCTGGATAAATGAGACTCGGATTCTACTACATGAGCTCTAAGAGTTTGTACACAGATGGTTTGATATAGTTGAGCTGCTTTTTAACACAGTCAGCTATGACTTCAATTCATCTATACTTTACTCTGTTTCGTATTCTTCATTCATATGCAGGATGTGAGAAAAACAAAGAGAGTAAACTTTGGATAATTTGCCTGCTGCTCTAATCAGATATTACTCTAACGCATAAGTTTAACCAGAACTCAAGCAGTACCAAAAGCAGCTGACATGATTCCTATTGTGTTTTCACTTTCCAAAAGATCTCGTTCCATTGTATTGAAGGGGCATGTGTTAGTTAACCACCACATGCTTTACAACACTGACATGATGACTTCCACAACAGAAAATGTGCATAAAATATGTCTTAAGCCAAAAACATACATAATAATAAACAGAATAATCGGTAGGTTGGCAGTTTGATTCCTGGCTCCTCCAGTCGACATGTCAAAGTATCCTTGGGCAAGATAATGAACCCCAAATCGCTCCTGATAGGTGATCCATTGCTGCTTGACTGTGTGTGAATGTATAAAAACTGAGTAGCCAGTGGCACTTTGTATGGTAGCCTCAGTTATAAGTACTGTATGTGATTGGGTAATTGTGGTGTCAAAGTGCTTTGAGTGGTCAAAATTATCAGAATAGCACTATGCAAGTGCAGGTTCTTTTACAGTTTATGTTCTCATCCCAAGTTGTCACATATTGCCACTTTGTAGTTGACTCTCGTGTCTACATATGACGTTTTAGGTCTCCTGTTTTTGTTGTGGGATGGCGCTACCATGATGTCAACGAATGTACTTGGTGGGATTATGCTGCATGTGGTTATGATTAAATACACAAGCACATGGCAACCAATGCCAGGACATCAACAAATGCACATCCTGACACTGACACTGAATTTTATGCAGACACAACAGGTTCCATTTGGCTGTGTTGTCAAGACAAGGCATCTGTGTGGGTATGAGCCCATATGCCAGCTGTTTGCTAGCATATATAATAACACCGCAGCCAGTGACATGGTTTGGTGTCGCAATCTTACACTAAAAGTACTGTCAAAGTGGCAGCATTTTATGAGTTTCCAATGAATCTGAAATGTTAATTAATTTTTGGTCTCTGTGGTGTTTTAAGAAGCTTCATTAGAGAAAACAAATGCTGAAAATGACCATAATTATTTTTTAACTGTTGAAGGTATTTAGTAAACACCACATGACCTTGACCTCATAAATAAATAATGTTTTACAGTGACTGATTGCTGCTGTACAGCAACACATCCAGGAGCTGTGCTTTAATGTCCTCTGCCTCTCTATGTATGTTTCCTGCTGCAGCTCCACACAGACATGGACCACGGAGACAATGCAGTCAAGTACACTCTGTCAGGAGAAGGAGCAGGGTCCATCTTCACCATCGATCAGACTACAGGAGACATTCATGCACTGGTGGGGCTGGACAGGTCAGTGCTCAATAATAACAAAACAGAAATACTTTTCAAAGTGTAATGTGGGTCTTCTGAGAGGGAAATAAACATCACCTAATTTTCACAGATTTATCTATATTATGGATATATGACTCACTGGGCCTCATGCAGCAACATTCCCTTAAATTTATCTTATATTTTCTCTTAAATATCTGGTGAGAGAAAATATAACAGAAGTCAACTCCAGATGCACCAAATGCTCATGACCACCCAAATCTGCTCTGACCAGCTGTTCTCTATGATCCTATTGATCATCACCTATTAGCACAGGTAATGCCCCCTAACACCATATAAGGGCAGGATAGTTGCCATGTGCAAAGACGCTAATTTAAACAAAGTAAATGTGACTTCAGGGAAATGTATTGAAGTATTAAAAGTAAAATTACAGATGCAAAAAGTAGTAAATCACAAATTAAATTGCCTAATTAGAAGAAAAAGCAACAAGTCATCATACATACAGTTCATATAAAAAGCTGGAACCATGGAATGGTTTTTTTTTGCATGGAAAATGACAAGTTTATAAAAAACAGTTGCCAATTAATTTTCTAATTAATCGGCTTACTGTTTAAGCTAAACTTTTGTGTTTTCCTTTTTTTTGTCTGTGAGCAAAAATCATGATTTGAAAAGTAGTTACCTAATAATAGTAGTGAGTCAAGTCAAGTCCATTTTATTTATAAAGCCCATTATCACAAAACACGGTTTGCAGCAGAGGGCTTTACAGCATACGACATCCCTCTGCCCTTAGACCCTCACATCACCTAAGGAAATACACCCGAAAAAGAACCCCTGTGACGGATCCCTCTTCCAGGACAGACAGACGTGCAATAGATCTTGTAAATAACAACTGAAATACAACCATGACAAAAAGGAAAGAGAAAGAGAGAGGGGAAGAGAGGGGGAGAGATGCACAGCGATAACGGAAACAGACACACGTCATATTACAATAACGATAGGTGTAAAATTACTAAATGCACTCTAAGATAATATTGTGGGTCTTGATAAGAGTCCCGTGTATAGTGGAGGCGTGGCTCATAATAATGGCAGTAGATGGTTGCGTCAAGCATGATCATGGAATTGGTGCAACCAAGACCCACAGCACAGGCATAGCCTCAGACAGGACTACAGCAGTGGCAAAACCAAGACCACGATCAGGACAAGCTGGGGGTACAGTATCAGTGCAGCTACAGCACGAGCACGACCAAAGGCACGGTGACAGCACCAGCACAGCTATCACCACGATCAAGTGCAGCCAAGGTTGCAGCCAGGATCCAGGAAAAATTAGGAAACAAGGGAGCAGGAATGCTTCGGAGTGGCAACAGAGTTAGCGTAATGCAGTAAACAGACACGAGGGGTTTCAGATGGAGTAAGAGAAGGAAAAGGAGCTCAGTGTATCACAGAAAGACCCCTGGCAGATTAAACCTACGTCAGCCTAACTAGGGGCTGGTCCAGGCAACCTGAGCCAGCCCTAATTATAAACTTTATCAAAGAGGAACGTCTTCAGTCTACCCTTAAGAGTGGAAACGGTGTCTGCCTCCCTGACCGACACTGGAAGATGGTTCCATAAAAGAGGAGCATGGTAGCTGAAGGATCTGGCTCCCATCCTACTTTTGGAGACTTTTGGAACCACAAGTAACCCTGCATTTTCAGAGTGTAGTGATCTTGAGGGTTCGTAAGGAACTATAAGCTGCAACAAATAGGCTGGAGCCTGACCATTTAGAGCTTTGTAAGTAAGGAGGAGGATTTTAAATTCAGTCCTGGATTTAACAGGGAGCCAGTGCAAAGAAGCTAACAGGAGAAATATGGTCCCTTTTCTTGGTTCCCGTTATTTCTTCCCGTTCCCGTTCCACAAGTTGGAGAGACCTAACAGATTTGTTGGGGCAACTGAATAATAGGGAGTTACAGTAATCCAGCCAAGAAGTGACAAATGCGTGTACTAATATTTCAGCATCTGTTTGAGACAAGATATGTCTCATTTTTGCAATGTTATGCAAGTGAAAGAAAGCAGTCCTAGAAGTTTGTTTTATATGGGAGGCAAAAGATAAATCTTGATCAAATAAAACTCTGAGGTTCCTTACAGTTGTGCTATAGGCCAAGGTAATGCCATCTAGAGAAATTACATCCTTAGAAAACAAGTTTCTGAGGTGTTTGGGGCCACTTCAGTTTTGTCTGAATTCAACATTTAAGAAATTACGGCTCATCCAGGCTTTTATGTCCTTAAGACATGTTTGGTTTCAAAGATAGATACAGTTGCGTATCATCAGCATAACAATGTAAATTAACAGAGTGTTTTCTAATTATGTTGCCTCGGGGAAGCATATACAAAATAAAAGGGATTAGTCCAAGCACACAACCTTGTGCCACTCCGAAGCAGACCTTAGTATGCACAGAGGACTGATCACTGATGTGAACAAACTGGGAACGATCTGATAAGTATGATTTAAACCAGCTTAAAGCCGTTCCTTTAAGGCCAATTAAGTGTTCCAGTCTGTGCAGTAAGAGTGGTAAAAGGTACAATATTTCCCTCTAAAGTGTAGTGGAGTAGAAGTGGAAAGTGGCATGAGATTAAAATACTCAGGTAACAGAAAAGTTATCTCAAATTTGTACTTTAGAACAGTTTTTGAGTAAATGTACTTAGTTACATTCCAGCACTGGTCAGCAGAGGGACACACAGTAACTGAAATACAGTAATTAGGATCAGTGCACCAAGTATAGTAGCCCTGAAAGTTACTAATCCAGTCATTCTAATTACTCTAAAACATAGTCTAATTTTGATTAAATAATATCCATGCATTTTTTAAATATTCCTCAAATGTATAACTTATTTTTCCTCGTGTTTGACAACAGTTTGTGGGCTGTGAAAGCAAGATGTTTTTCTCCTATTTTGGTACAAGCACTCTGGACCAAAGTTTTCTCTTTCCTAAGAGAAAAACAAAAACAATACATTGGTGAATCCCAGAAATCAATGGGATATGAGCAAAAATAAGAGAAAATTTGTTCATATATTGTTATCTTGCATAAAGCTCGCTGTATATTATATCACTAAAGCTACAAATAAAAGAATTCGTGTGGTGGCTGTGGCTCAGGAGACAGAGTGGGTCGCCCTCTAATGGAAAGGCTAGCGGTTTGATCCTCATCTTCTCCAGTGAACATGTCCAACTACCTTGAGCAAAATACTAAATCCCAAATGGCTCCAAATTGTGATTGCGTATGAATGTTAAGGAAGAAAAAAACAAAACAAAACAAAAACAAATTCTACATCCTTATGTTTCCATAAATATTTAATACGCTCTATGCTCTTTATCAGTCTTTTGAAACAGATGGAATTATTGCAGCTCCTCATCTTTGCTCACTTTGTGTGTCTGTTTAACAAAGATAATAAAAGCCACGTTTAAATAATGAGAGTGTGTAGCATGTCCAGCTAACCTTGTCGATCCTGCACATTAGTCCAGAGACTAGCTGGTATAATAAAGCTAACATCAGCTGGTTGAGCATGTTAATACCATGCTGCTTGCTGTGATGACTGTGGACAGCTGCTGTATAATTCACACATTAACAAGCTAATAGGCTTAAACAATCAGGCTGATGGGAAACAGACGAAGGTAGGAGGCAAGTTGTCACATGGGAGGAGAAAGGGTGGGAAACTCACTCACTTCCTCATAAGACCAAACAGTTCTCTTGTCTTCCAAAATTGGCCTTTATTGTTTTTCCAACTTTTTTTCTGTTCTTAGTAACATCTCAAAGGTTGGTGAAGTTGAGGTGACAAAAGTTTGGCTAACATAAACTCTGGATTGCTCTCCTCTTCCTCTCTCTAGGAAATCTGATTTTCATACCAACTGGTGGTTGATAGTTAAATCAGGCAAACATTACTTTTAAGTTGCATCCAGTAAGTCAGTGGTTAGCTGACTGAACGTACGAACGACTTGTTCCCCTGATTTCAGTCTTCCCTCAGCAGGCTTTGCTGTCTCTCTCTCTCCCCTTCTCTCAGTCATCATGCACAGATTTCTGATGTTAAACCTTGCCACCCCAATGTCACTGTTTCAGAGCAGAAGTCTACAAAGGCAAGCTCCACGGAGTCTGATATACCCGTTCCTCAACCCAGTACATCCTAAGGAGCTGCATTGCAGCCTAGTTGCCCAAGCACGTGCATTCAACCCGGCCTGGTACCATGGGAGACCGAGGCTTAAGTACTCTACATGGCTTGATGCGTGCTTCTGTTTTTGCTGTCGCAACTTCGGCACATCTGATGACAGAGATACAGTTTTCACCAAGCAAGGATTTAATAATTGGAAAAGTGCACTGGAGGAAGATAAGGGATTCAGCACGCATTTTGCCATGATCATGTGAAGAGTGCTGCAGCCTGGTCTTACATGCAACAAAGGGAGATCAACTGGCGAAACTATTGAAAACTTTCTGGGGCACACCCAGATTGAAATAATAAGATATTATGTGAAAAGTATTGCAGAAGTAGTGAAGGTCCTTGCTGTTAATGAGCTTCCTCTTCGTGGCAGCTTGGAAAGGGCACATAACGATGATGCTGAACAGGATTTTTCTGCTAGCCTCTTCCTAAAACATTTTTAAATACACTTTCTGGAAGGACCCCAAACTTAATGAAATTACGAAAAGTATTCCTCAAAATGCAAATTACACATCCAAAAAATTCAAAATGAAATAACTGACACACCAGCTAATTTAGTATTAAATGAGACTAAAATGAAGTTTAATAATGCAGATCATGAAGGGTTCAGCTTTAAAAGTGATGGAACTACAGACCGATGCAATGTGGAAAATCTGTCAACCATGATTAGGTTTGTGTGTGGTGGTATTCTCGAGGAACACCTGACTGGTCTGCTTGATCTGAGTCAGCTGGATAAAGAATTTATATCAACTGATATTCAAAAGCATCTTTCTGACTCAGGCTACAGTGCAGAGCAGATCATCAGTCAATGGTATGACTAGCTGCAGTTATGAGTGGATGAGGGCTGGTGCTCTGGCCTTGCTGCAAAAAAAGATAAGGTAAAAATATCCCCTATATCCACTAATTCAAGCATCAGCTGCACGTAGCAGTGTTCCATGCAATGCAGGCAGTCATGTGCCATTTTTTTTTTTTTTTTTGATCAGTCAGGATCACTGCACTCCTTTTTCCAACACTATTATGTGGCCAAAAACTATGATTTCCCCTCCCTGAAAGGCCTGCTCAAGATATGGTGGACAAGTCACCATGATGTGACAAAGTGCCTCAATGAAAATCAGGATGCTATTCTCGGAATCCCCTCTGAGATTTTGGACGACAGTGCAGCAGCAGTGGATATATGCACAGAGGAAGCAGAGTTGTTGATGATGATGATGAGAAAGCACTATTTCTTTGAAATAGGAAGAATTCTCCTAAAAGTGCTTTTTGCCTTGAGGCCTGCAAATGCCATTCTACAGACACATTCTGTTGACCTGTGCCATGCTGGGGAGGTAGTCCGTGCATCTCTGCAGGCTCTCAGGGAGATTAGAGATGATGGCTCACTGAGTTTTGCGATGGAGAATTCTGCTCCAGCAGCCGAAAGGAAGAAAACAATGAGCTCTCAGCTCACAGGCAGTGTTGTACTGTTCACTGTGGGCCACTCCGAAACCACTGAGACTCCAAGCCAAGCTCTGAACAGAGCTCCTTTCAATATTCTGGACAAGGCCTTTGTGGAGATGGAGACCAGGTTTTCTCCCCCAGTCACCCTCTTTTCTTGATGTTTCCTTGTTGAGCCCCTGCAGATGCTGGGAGGTACTGCATGCAGTGACAGCCTTTCTAATGAGATCTGTGTTGAAAGTCATGTTGGAAAAAAAGTTAACCTCTGCTGTTGCAGACCTCTGCACTATTAGCAAACATCTCCAGAAACCTTTCCTGAGCTCCACTGTCTCTTTGTAACTGCACTAGTGGTTGGAGTATGTAGTGGACTGCCTTGGCGTGGTCTTTTCATTTTCCCTCTGGAAAACTCCACAGCTCAACTATCACTATACAGTTTTATGAACCCAGAGAACTTAACAGAGGGTTGTAAATTAACTCTGTTGAGACTCCCCTGCTGACATCTGCAAACAAATTCTGCTTTCAAGTCAGAAAAAGTGTCAAAACTGAAGCTTTGACACTTTCCTGTTAAAGATGTTGTAAGAGATGAGTGTTTTTGGAGGTCTTATCTATCACAACAGGGTGTTAAGACATCCAAATGACCTCCTGGGATCACTCAGACATGCAAGAATAGTTGTTTATCACCTTTCTTTGACACAAGGACTGACGTTGGGTGTAGAGGACTGAAGATACATTTCTACCAAGAATTTGAGCAAGTACAACAAAATAGATGATGATCCTCATTCTGAAATTCAATCCTCTGTCTACCTCTCCCTTTGCTGTCCCAATCCACACATACACCGTCTACCCTCTCAGGTCCTTTTTCCCCCCTTCTGAAATGACTAAAGGCAGGACATATGGTACACTCACACTGCATGAAAAGTCAGATTTTTGGGCCTGTAAATGCCCACGAATGTCCCTGATTCCTGGCAGTTTTCTGCCGTTCACTGCAAAGTTCACGGGTAGCAGAAACAGACTCCTGTGGGGGTAGGATGGGGGTGGGGGTCGGAGGGTGATTGGCTCTAATTAGCATATGAATGACACTCACATCTGACCCGGCTGGTTCCCCACAGACAACCACTGGATGAAACCAACCTCATTCGAAATGAAAATCACCTGTGATTGGACACTAAATCCCTCACTCATTGTAATCATCATTATTATTATTATTATTATTTTATTAATAGCAGTAGCATTACAATATTATCATTATTTATTTATTATTATTGTTATACATTTACTAAAGACTTTGGTCAAGACAGTACAATTCGTACTGCTCTATGGTGTGAACACAACACAGATATTATGGATAGACATTTCTGATTACATTCAGCACAGTGCATTCAGCTTTTTTCTTGAAATCTTACTTGCATCAGGTCATATTGCCTGTTTTTTCCCTTAGTCTTGGAGACATCGCACAGTTTTCTATAAAATACAAAAAAACAACATCAGAGTCACTTTGGTGAACAAATATATCCGGGCTTGAGCAGCAGGCATAGTCACTGTGGCGCATTACACATTTATATTTTTGAATTTTAACATTTAATTCACTCAGAGTCACTCACCTAATGTCTCCTCAGTGGTCGCTGTCCTGCCTGTCCTCCTCCTGCTGTATCACCTGTTTGTCATGAGAATCAGCTGCAGTGTCACAAGGCCGCTCGTTCAAAAAAATGATTCCAGCGCCTCTTCAACTGTTCACCATCATTTTGCCATCTTTTTAACCATGCTGAGCTCTGTCTTGCTGCTCTGTTATTTTGGATATGTTTTTTGGATATGTATGGTGGGCTATTAGCAGCTGTAGAAGAAGTTATACTGTTCTCTAACTAATACAGACTAGTGCAGGTGATGAAGAGTTGCAGGGTTGCAAAGTTGCATTATAAATTACGTTAACCCCCCCCCCCAAAAAAAAAAACACACACACTTTTTTGGTGTATATATCAATACCTATGTACCTGATTAGACTAAATTCACTGTTTTACTACACACACTACTACTACACACACACACACACACACGCACACACACACCATTTGCATTTGTAAAGGTCATTTGTAAGTTGTCATTTACATGTGATTTATGTCAGTAAAGACATTCTTGGATTAATTTTAAGTAAACCCAAGATAATAATTTAAAAGTGCCTCCCTCTGTCCAAACGAACTGAATTACCTTGTTTTCCTTTCATTTGTTTAACTTCATTTATATGCCATATTTCTTCCTCTATTTACTCACCATTTCATTAGCCTAAATAAAAGGTTTAATTTATTGCAAAGTTGTCTGTGGATATTATTTCATGAGAGAAACATCTATGTATACAGTATAAATGGTACAGATTGTGAGATTGATTAAAGTAAGAACGTGTTTTGAAATGGTTATAATTTAAAATTAATTTTAATATAGAATGGCATCCTTTTTTATTTTAATGAGTGCAAACTCAAATTCTAACGTTGTTATTAATAACCGCTCCAAGTATCAGCAGCATGTGAGAGCTCTTTCTTCACTTTGTCCCCTGTCCTTACCCTGCACAATGTTGCATGAGAGAAAGAGACACTTTGTGATTCTGGCTCATGAGAAGGCCAAAACAACTGAGCTGGATATGGATGAATTTGATTTTTTTTAACACAAAGAAACAGAAGACTGATTTAAAATGAAATAAACTAGATACTGTTTAAAGTTGACTGTGAACATATTACTTTAGCTTTAGGTAAAACCTAGTCACTGGTGACTTATCCTCATCTCTTGCTGGCCCCCCATTCAAAGCAGTCTAGAATGGGGCCTGATAGATCACAGTGCTGGAGCTTATGCCCTGAAAATTTTGCGTGTTGCCTCGAATAAAATTTTAAAAGGGAAGGTTGTGAAGCTCGATAAGAAAATATCTGATGGTCACCACTGACTCAAGTTACAGCAGAATAAGCTGAAGGGAAAACAAAAACCTTAACCTTAACCTTCATTCCCATTACACTGAGAGCCATCCATCCTCATCTTCAGTGTCTGTTCATGCAGGGCAGTATGTGTGTGTTGTTAGTTGGTTTTTGATTTGAGCATCATTTGTAAGTTGGTATTTTTCTGCTCATTTATTGTCTGAGCTGAACACGTATAGAAGATAAAATCCACAGTGTTAGCATCAGCACAAGCTCACATCCAAATTATGTGGAAACCTAAATACCATCAACAGATACCGTGAAGCCTCTTCATTTAATCACCATGTAGTCTCTGCTGAGAGGACATATTAACATCAGTGCATGTGTGGTGCATGTTTACAGGGAGGAAAAGTCGTACTACACGCTGACTGCCCAGGCTGTTGACATCCACTCAGGCCTGCCTCTGGAGCCGCAGTCTGAGTTCATCATCAAGGTGCAGGACATCAATGACAACGAGCCACGATTCACTGATGGTCCCTACAGTGCCACTGTCCCCGAAATGTCTCCAACAGGTAAGACTGCTGAGACATGAGGACAAGAGCTGTCAATGAGTTTACATGAGGTCCCTCCTGATGTATGTATTGTTATCTTCTACATGAGCCAAACATTCAATGAGCTATGTCTATTTTCAAACAGAAAAACTGTGATAGGCTACAAAAATCTGTAACAAAATATCAAGTAAAGACAACTTGTCTCATTCCCAGCTTTGTCACCATGTGCAAAATGATGCTAAAGAAACTAGGAGTACTTCTTTGGCTCACAGGGGAACCTATTTTGGTGCTAAATAGCATCCATCTTTTAATGGTGTTATACAGCACCTTTGTCAAATAGTGTTATAAACCATTGGAGGTTCCACATAGAACTATATTGTGTTTTAGATGTTTGAGCCTGACAGCTCTTGAATGATGACAGATAAAACAGTTAATATGTTTACAATGACACTATAACTCAAAATGTGAACGTTTATATTATATTATATTATATTATATTATTACAAAGAAATGGTACCTTATGAGATTCAGAATCCTGTATTAGGTGATTACTATGAAACACAATACATAAGCTTTTCAAAGCTGGAATATTCCCATGCATGTGAGGTGAGAGCAACTGTTTAAATGTATTATCCTCTGGATATTAAGAGCTTGTAGGCTATTGTAGTTGTTTTATACTTTCTCCAGTAAATGGAACTAAACAAAATTAATTAAGTAGTTCTTTGTGTAGCAGTGGTGTAATAAAGCACCTCAACTCGTGCCTGAAAACGGCAGAGAAGCCATAATTTTTCTGTCTGTATCAATGCAAAAGCAAATGCAAATGCAAATGCTTTAGCATCTTTATGGCTTTATTGGATGCACCTTTTAACCTCAACACTACGAATGACTTCCAGGAGAGACTGATAATGCGCAATGTTCTCACCATATCTGAGGATACTACATCTTTACAACGGTTGCCTTTTTACCAGCCTTATTCAACAAATGTGAGCACTTCAGATGTTCTTATCCTCTGAGGAGGGTGATGAAACTTGATAATACACCATTTCCACAGGGTGTCAACAAGTGGTCGGTCTGTATCTGGATACCTTCTGTAAAGAAGACCCAATGTGGATCTCAGGGAGGTTTAAATAGTATCTATCAATTAACCACATTGAAAAATGACATGACAATGACTTTTTTTTGGATGTGTGTTGTTTCTTTTTTTAAAAATCCCTCATGCAGGGAAAAAAAAACAAACAAAAAAAATTGCTACCTTGCTGACCTGCTGAAAGTGACCTATCTGAGTAATGAAAAAATTCTGTGCGCTCCGCTGCTCTCTCTAGTCACAGATGTGTCCTGCTGGCACAATTATTTACTGCCTCTTGGTCAAGCTTCTGAAGGGTGTGAAAAACAAAAAAAAATGTGTTCAGAGAGTTTTAATGACAGACAAAACATTCAGAGACAGGGTGCAAACATGATTGACGCAACAGGACATCAACAACATCTTTTTTTAGGCATGCAACAGTTTACGACAATTAAAATGGACATGGTGCGTAAAGGTTCTCCAGCAGAGAAGCTCTTCCTCTGTTAGTCAAAATAAGTTGATTTCTCAACAGCAGTTTTGTCAGAAAACACCAACAGCATTAGCATTCATCCCCGAGGGCAACAAACATCCACAGCAACTGTCATGGAAAACTGAACTTTGCTGTGCAAAAGTATAAAATCTCACATGAGGATAACTCCAGAGGAAAGAAGATGCAGTGACCGTCATGGTCATTTTGTGCATTGGTAGCATCAAGGGAAATGTCTGAGGGTAACAAAGTGCATTGGGATTCATTCTCATGGGACCTTGAATACACTAAACATATTAAAATGTGACAGGTATTTGTTGAGAAATCTTATTTTGGTATGTGTTGGATGAACTGAGAAGATGGCATTGTTGTCCTAATGGATCCACACCAGAGGGAAACAATTGTGAACAACAGCAAAAACAAATGTAAAATAATTTCGAAAGCAAACTGCACACAGATTTTTGATTATATTATTATAAAGAATGTTTTGTCTGTAATCAGCTGTCCTTTTGTTGATTGTTTAAAAGTGAGAGAAGCTGAAATCACTCGAGGAATTGTTGACTAAAGTCACATTTATTGAATTCATATATGGTTTTATTTTCTGAGGTGTTTGGTTAAGCTCAGTTCTTGCTTCAATTTGGATTTATTAAGTTGTATCTGCTGCACACACACACACACACACACACACACACACACACACACACAGTGCACTAAGGCAGACTTAGTAGCCCATCTGTCTGCTAAATACCATTACTGAGAGGTAATTTAAGTCAAGGTCTTTAGGCCTTAAGCTGTTAATGCTTCAGCTGAGGCCCAAAGTGCTCCAAGAGAACACAAGTGTGACCCCATTATGTCTCTGTTGCACTGGAATATAGCAACAAACTGTATAGCGGATTAGCTATGCCAGTAAACTGCACAAGTATCCATATAATAAAAAAATAATCCTATCTGAGAGGAATGAGCTGCTGGGAGCAGATGCAGACATGTTTTCTCCGTGTAGAGTGGAGGTGCTGTTTTCTCATACATAGCCCTCTTCCACCAAATTGGCTCTCATTCTTGAACAGGTTGGAAGCTTGGTGCTGTCTCGTGGACCAGCTCTGGTTTCTGTCACTGTTTAAGCAGGAGTGTCAAAGTTTTTTTTTGTTTGTTTGTTTGTTTTTTGAATTGTTATTCAGATTTGAACTATACATTGCTACTGCAAGTGGAAAGAAAAAGAAAACAAAAAAATATTTAGTCACAGTTCACAAACAAACATACAAATTGTAAATCATGTATGTGCATTCACATAAAGAGGAGTCTCCTGAAAATACTGCTTAAAAGAGTAGAATAATTCAGTAAAAATAGTTTTTAATATAAAATAATGATAAATCTAAGTATAGTTCTCTGGAAAGGTTTCCCTTGCTTTTTTAAAAAACAGTTATTTTCTAAATCCACTAATTTCTTGCCAAGTTGCTTATTGTCTTTTTCCCTTTTCCCCTGTGTATTTCCCAGAAATCAAACCAATTTGCAGGTTTTAATACTTGTAAAAGGCATCTGCATGCAACATAAGAAAAGTGATGGTGATCCAGGTTTCAAAGGGTCAAAAAAATTATTAATTTTAAAGGTGTGTCTAAACTTTTTATGTGTGGTGAGAAAACTCCTGGGGGCCAGCCATCAAATGGGTAACAAAAAACAAACAAACAAAAAAAAAAAAAAACACAGACAAATGAGGCAAATGCAGCTGTTTCATCTTTATGTGAAAATGCATTCAACTTTCCACCGCTCCTGAAAGCCACAGACTCTGTTGCTGCTTAGCCAATAGCACACCAACATACCCACACCTAAAGCAGAAAAATGAACCACTGTGCAACGATGGATGTTAGCAACTAAGACCTGTGTGCATGGACAGCTCAAAGCAAACACCCACAGCAGTGAGCAGAAAGATCTGCTGGGTAGCCCATTCAGGCTGAAATGTGGCTCAGAGGTAGAGTGGGTTGTAATGTAAGGTCAGCGGTTCAATCCGCAGCTCCTCTGGGCAACATGTCAAAGTATCCTTGGGCAAGATACTGAACCCTGAATTGCTACCAATGCATCGGAGTGTGAGTGTGTGTGAATGACTACTGAGTAGCAGGTAGCACCTTGTACAGTAGCGTCGGCCACCAGTGTGTGAATGTGTGTGTGAATGGGTGAATGTGACATGTAGTGTGAACGCGCTTTGAGTGGTCAATAAGACTAGAAAGTACTGTCCATTTACCATTTACCATTTAACCAGGGCCATAGGAGAATGTTTCTAGTTGGGGGTGCTGTGATAAGAGCTGCATTTTGTGTTTGAATATAATCAACATGATGATCTTCTTGAATATGGATCGATTTTAATTAGTTTTTTTCTAAAGGCATGTATTGTGAAAAATCCCTTAATATTGTAACATTCTAATATAGAATGCACTACTGCTATATGGATCAAACATATGTCACCACACTCCGTTGCACATAGTGAACGAGAAGATTTTTCATACTATTTTAGGTTAACTCAATCAGAACACTGCACACATATCCAAAACACACAGTATTTCAACCATCAAAAAATACATTGCAGTATTTAAACCTCTGGCTTCATGACAGGGCACAGACAACAGCCGCGCATGCATAAACACACACACACACAGATATGCATGCACGCACACACTCACACACACACACACACACATAAATTATCATTTCCATATTCACTGAAGCCAGAAAAAAAGTGTGCCAGTCTTTAAAATCTGCCTGTTTAGTAAAATAAAAACAGGCCATCAACACATTCTGCACAGCAGACCAGAACATATTCAAATGCACAGTTTCAAGCAATCCAAAAGCACAAAACAACAAAGCCAAATAATTTTTTTTGCAGCACAGTTATCAACGTAAAATAACTGCCCAACTTAATGGAGCAGACTGTACCTTGGCTGCCTGTATGCTTCACTTATATGACTCCAAAAGTGGCTTGGTGCTCAGGTGTTGATGAAATAAAGTCACTCATGAGTGCAGAGGTGCATTGATTGCATTGATTGAAACTGTTCAAAATGTCTGTGTGCACATTCATCAGGGACAGGTGCATGAGTCTTTTCTCTGACGTTTTGGATAGTAACAAGGTTTTCAATCTCCGCAAGTTGGAGAATGAGCCCTCCGATGATGCCACTGATATAGGCACACACAGGCACAATTGTATGAGTTTTCCTGCCTCTGCAAACAGGGCTCTCATTTGCGGATGGAGCTTTGAGACACATGAAGCTACATCTTTCACTGTGTTGCATCGAGATGCTCTGGTGACATTGCCAAGCATTTTCAGCTGGAGATCAAGGTGGTCTGCATCCAACTCCTTGGAAAGCTGAATGGGCTCCAAATCCATAGTTTCTCCTCCTGTAGCCGCAATAATTGCCCTCTCTCGGTTTGCTGCTATTGTCATACTCTCTTGATCAAACCGTCTCTGCAGCTCTGCTGACACCAAGTCTACAGCCTCGTAAATCTTGCATTGCCAAATCACTGTACCTGCACAGCACAGCCTCTGGTTCCATGCTTTGGCAAAAGCGCCTGGGCGTTCTGCTCACTCTTGCAGTGGTGTCTGGCATTCTTTGATCCAGTGCCCAAGCATGTTCTTCAACTTTGTGGACCATCTCCCCCACTATCTCATAAAGGGACTGGCAGCAAAAAAGTCCAAAAAATGTTATCCCTTTTTGGGCCTGGTTCCACAGACAACATATCTTTGAACTGCTGTGGGAGACTCTGCCAGACGTACCCAGCAGACCCTTACAATGCGTTTGGGTCTGCTGGGAACGTCTGGCAGAGTCTCCTGTCAGAAGGAACTTCAACTCCCACCTCCTGAAGAGCCTCGACCATGTCCCGTGGGAGGCAGGGGACATTGTCTGAGTGGGTCATGTTCCGTGCCTCCATTGCTGAGGCGGTCGGTAAGGTGTAAGGTGGTCGGTGCCTGTCGGGGCAGCAACACCCGAACCCGCTGGTGAACACCAGCGGTAAGGGATGCCGTCAAGTTGAAGGAGTCCTATCGGGCCTTCTTGGCCTGTGGAACTGAGGCAGCAGACAGGTACCGACAGGCCAAGCGGAATGCAGCTACAGCGGTCGCCGAGGCGAAAACCTGGGTGTGGGAGTTCGGTGAGGCCATGGAGAACGACTTCCGGACAACTTCGAAGAGGTTCTGGACCACCATCCGGCGTCTCAGGATGGGGAAGCAGTGCTCTGTCAACACTGTGTGTGCTGGGGACGGGGCGCTGCTGACCTCGACTTGGGACGTTGTGGATCGGTGGAAGGAATACTTTGAAGACCTCCTCAATCCCACCGACACGCCTTCCGGTGGGAAGCAGGGCCTGGGGACTCGGGGTGGTCTCCTCCATCTCTGGGGCTGAGGTTGCCAAGGTGGTCAAAAAGCTCCTTGGTGGCAGGGCCCCAGGGGTGGATGAGACCTGCCCAGAGTTCCTTAAGGCCCTGGATGCTGTGGGGCTGTTGTGGTTGACACGACTCTGCAACATTGCGTGAACATCGGGGGGAAGCGCCTCTGGACTGGCAGACTGGGTTGGTGGTCCCTGTTTTTAAGAAAGGGGACCGGAGGGTGTGTTCCAACTACAGGGGGATCACACTCCTCAGCCTGCCTGGTAAGGTCTATTCGGGGGTACTAGAGAGGAGGGTCCGCTGGAAAGTCGAACCCCGTTCGCAGCCAAGTGTGAAGCGGCCGGGATGAGAATCAGCATCTCCAAATCGGTGCAGCGTCCGCAGTAATGCGGACGCTGCACCGATTTGGAGGGGCTGATTCTCACCAATCTGTCGTGGTGAAGAGGGAGCTGAGCCGAAAGGCAAAGCTCTCGATTTACTGGTCGATCTTCGTTCCTACCCTCACCTATGGTCACGAGCTTTGGGTAGTGACCGAAAGAACAAGATCTGAAATGAGCTTCCTCCGTAGGGTAGCTGGGCTCTCCCTTAGAGACAGGGTGAGAAGCTCGGTCATCCGGGAGGGGCTCGGAGTTGAGCCACTGCTCCTTCGCGTTGAGAAGAGCCAGATGAGGTGGCTTGGGCACTAATTAGGATGCCTCCCAGACACCTCCCTGGTGAGGTGTTCAGGGCACATCCCACCAGTAGGAGACCCCAGGGAAGACCCAAGACACGCTGGCGAGACTATGTCTTTCAGCTGGCCTGGGAACGCCAACAAATGTCAACAAATGCTAATTGTGGGATTAAACAGCATGGTCCTTATGTTTACAATTCACAATTCATTCACCATTGTTAGTATAAGGCAACAAAGTCATGGATGTTTAGGTTGAGGCAAAAGAGGTACATGGTTAGATATAGCAAAAAAAGAAAAAAAAACCTAACATCCACACAGGAAGCAAACTCTGGACTCCCACACAAAAGTCTGTTGTTAGTGGGATCCTTCCATCTCCCTACCAGACAACTCTATAAGTGCGCTTGTACTCCTTACATCACGTCACTACCAGCAGTATTATTACCTGATGCTGTCCTTCAGCATTTAATGCACATGCAACTGGTTTATACCAAACTCAACGCTCACACACAGGGGGTAAACCAAAAAACACTGCTGTATTTCTACAGAAGGGGAGGGATTATGTTAAGTATTGGTCCAGGGTGTCATCAAAAAAGGGTTTTAGGCCCACCCAAAACATCCTTGACACAGAGATGATGAAAAGCAGTTGAACAGTCTACCTCCACATTGCAAGTACTTGTTGCCAGTATTTTCACAATTTTAACAAAAAAATTAGAATATGAATTTTAGCTTAATCAAACTTTAAAGGCAAAACCATGCAAAAACAAATCGTAAATAACAATCAAAAATGTCCAAACATCCCAAAAGCCTTACACTTGGACATGTCAGAGTTGTAGAATAGTGTCTTTTGTGGCTCAGAACAGGGGTTTCCACAGTCTGAAAAAAAAAAAAAAAAAAAATCTGATGAGTCAGAAAATATCCTGACGGGGCGCCGCACATGCTATGCCATGCCATGCAATGCCAAAACTTACATGCCAATGTGTCGCAGTTAGGTATAATATTTACCATTTTCACTATTAGTTTAGCATGTAAGCGTGCTAACATTTGCTAATTAACATTTAACATTTGGTGTGGCAGAGACTGATGTAATTGTGAGTAATGTCATTAGCTCTGCAGGTATTTGGCCACATACCAAAAGTCAAAGGATTGCCGTTGTCATTGAAATTTCAATTGAATTCATGGTAACCCGAGACATTTCTTTCCAACTACATGTTAAGCTCACAGTGGTGCTAAAGGAAAGGGAGTTCAAATTGATCATTTGAAAAATTAATTGAAACTTTGATTGGTAAGAATATTAATTGCTGAAAAATCCAGCTAAAAAACAGCTCACGCGGATAGCTGGTTTTAGTTGGTTGTAGCTGGCTGAAGATGGTCCTAAACCAAGTCAGGACCATCTAAGATGGACATGCTGGTGAAACCAGCCTGTCGAGTTGGACACATTTATCTTTATGCATAACACATGACATCAGACTGAACTGGTTCACACCCTTTGCTTTTCATACTTCTCCCTCATGACAGTGTTTTTTTTTCTCAAGACTGAGGGACATGAGTTGGTCTCAGTTTTACAGGAACTTCAATAGATAAACCAGCCAGAGTGATGATCATATGCTGTTATCTTTTTGAGGGGTTTGTCTGCTGTGGAGTACCAAGCAGCAACCTAGATTTCTGCACTGTTGCAGTAAACAAAAAACACTAATACATGCAATCACAATCCCCAGTGTCCTACTGACAAACCTCGAAACCTTATCCCCAGTCCATTAAAAACTCATACACTCTTACATTGCATGTACATGTGTGTGCCGTTGGTTTAGGTTTTTCAGACAAAACAAGTGTTATATCATTGCTACCATGCAAATTTGATTTTGTCTGTTCTTCATTAGTTTGGATTTAGTGGTGTTCAACCACACATGGAAGATAATCAGCTTTTCTCTAAAGCTCACTGTTTTGGCATTAACACAAGCTGTCATCTAAACCATACTGCCACCTAAAAGCCATGTAACAGATAGCTTAAAGCAAGTTTTAGCAAGATATAACCCTCACAATTATGTCATCAGTATCCCCTTTCCACTAAAAGTTGAATGCAACAGCAGTCCCACTGTGTTCTGTGCACAGTGGGGTATGATATCATAGTGAATCCCAATGAGCCACACATCAACAAATCTGCAGTCATATACAATGCTGCACAATGAAGACTACAAAGCGTAGTCAGCTATGTTGGAGTTGTAATTGTGAATATATGACACATGTAACAACTGAACATTTCATATATCAGAGAAAGATTCAAAACAGTTAACAGTGAAAAAAAATAAGTATAGACAAGGAAATCTTAATTCTGGTTAAGAGTATTTTCTGAATGTTGTAGCAAAAAAGTAAACAAAATAAACAGACAAAAAAAAAACCATCTCAGCTGTACTCAACTTTTTTTGCACTGTACTCAACTTTTACACCAACAGTATGTCCTTTCTGCCTTTTCTCAATCAAAACAATAACAAAAGATGGACTTTGATGATGCCATTAGGTACATCTGACATGACCGAGATTGAAATCATGTTTTCTGAGGCGAAAATGTATGAAAGTTTTATTCATGTTACATTTAGTCACTTTATGTCATTTCATTCTGGTGAAGTAGCCAGTCAGTCACGTTAACATGCTAACATCCCATTAACATTAGATAAGTCCACTTTCCAGCTACAGTAGCTAAGGTTATGTGGCTAATTCATCACGATGTGACATTATCAGTTGTCAAAAGAATCCGACTAACGATAATGTAAGGCACATGCTGAATGTTGTTGTCACATTATAACATTGCTGTAAGTGGCAGGCAAAAAGTGGCCGGTCTTGTCTTCTTCTTCTCCTTCTTCCAGTTAATAGCGGTGATAACTGGCATTTAAAGTGCATTACCACCCCCCTCTATGGGTGTATGGGTGGTTTAATTAGATGTATTAAAACTATCACTGTTAATTTCAAAAAATGGTGAGATAATTATCGTGAAGGTTATATTGCCCAGCCCTAATTCCCCTTTTTCATGTTAGTATTGTTTACCTCTACCTGTACCTATTGCAAAGGAGTTGTTCTGAACTTGTTTTAGTGTGTGCACTAATTGTGCTGGACTAAATCAAGGTAAGCACACTGAAACTAGTGTGTGTAAAACAGGGTGTGACTACATGTTCTGATGTACGTATGATTAAGAAAGTTATCTCCTGGATCTGACACTGCATCAGCCAAGACAGCAGCGCCTGTGCTGTGCATACTAACATGATAGAAATATCTCATTATCACTAAACAGTAATAATCTGAGGTCTCATGAATTAATGGAAGAATATAACCCTTTGTTTACTTGTGAAAATAAGATAATACATAATAATTTTGCATTGATAAGATGATCGAGATTTTGATTTTCAATGCAAAGAGGATTTCATGTATGTTTCTGTTGAGAAGGGAGACATAACCATATAACGTGTTTATATGTGTGTGTGTGTGTGTGTGTGTGTGTGTGTGCGTGTGCGTGTGTTTGCGTGTGTGTATGTGTGTGTGTTTTCTCAGGAACTTATGTGACCCAGGTGACTGCCACAGATGCAGATGACCCCACATATGGCAACAGTGCACGTATCGTCTACAGCATACTTCACGGCCAGCCATACTTCTCTGTGGACCCAAAGACAGGTGAGAGGACAACAACATTTATGTTTGCACTTTATCATTACAACTTCCATAATAACCCAAGGATTATTCATATAGTTGTATGATAGATATGTGACTTCTGAATGAACCCACAGCTCGCACTCAGGTGTTTTAAAAGCATGAAATTCAATCAGTCATGACACAGCGAGTGGTTCAGAGAGTGAGCCTCTCCTCAGTCCTGCACCTGAATGCTAAAACAAGCTCTAAAAGGGACATACGGATTTTCAGTCCTTTAACAGACTTCGCAACCGAGCAGTAATTACTCTGAACATGGAGCGCCATGTTTCAGTTTCACCCCGAGAAACAGCGAGCCTCACCATCCTGCCTCTGTATGAGTAGAGACTGCATTGAACACAGGTAGTATTACTGGTGAAAACAGCAGAAGAATGCTGGAAACCACCAGCAACTGAGACCAGCTTCCTTTTTCAAATGGGACCTTTACAAGCCACCTAACCTTGTGTGGCGACGTGGTGGTGGGAACTTTTATATTATAAAGGGGCTGTAACAGAATGATACAAATTGCAAGCCAGACAACGCCACCTTGGGACTTTCACCCAAGGAGTTTTACCCAGTTCTAAGCAGTAAGGCAAACACAGGTTCAAGCACTACAAGACAGAGACGTGGTTCAGAAGCAAATCAGAATTTATTTATTACTAATTATTTAAGCAAAAAAATAAATAATCATTAAAACTGGAAGTGTCTGTGGAGGGAAAAGAAGGAATTAGTAGTGAGCAATGAATGCGGGTCAAAATTACAGGAGGAGGTATGAAAATTTATTACCATTTATGCTCTTAACTCTTTTCAATTAATAAAAACACTTCCAAAGTAAATTATTAAAACTATCAAAAAAAACAAGGGAAAGGGGGAGTGAGTGGAAGCTTGCAAGGGGGAGGCAAACTACCAAAGGAAGTGTCCCAGGAGTGCACTTACCCACCACTCGTGAACTCACAGCAAACACACAGCAAATGGGTGCAAACTATCGTGTCCCAGTGCCCTTATCACTACAACAGAAAGGTGCTGGGAACCACCCTGAGTGCCTAGCCTCCACCGCTAGCCAGCAACCACTGCACTGTAAGGGGGACAAAAGGAAATATTAATAAAGAAATGGTTAAAACTGTATTAAACCAGTTGGTTCAAGCTAAAAAGGCAAATTTTAATAACACTTACAAAACTACCTAAAACAAACACTCATCTCAACAGAGCAAACAGAACGAAAACAAAACAGCCCAAAACAAAACAGCAGCTGATTGTGTCTGAGCAGGTACTACAATTACCCTGATGTCCTTCAATCAGTCTGGAACAATTCACCACTCAAATCCGTTTTAATGGACACCACCACAACCAGGCCATCAGTGCACAACAGACAGTAAACTCAGAGACATGACCATGTGGCAGCCACCAGGCACAGACAAAGAGAAAGGCAGCCTTCATGCCACAGGTGTCTTAAGTAGGCTGCCGATTTAAGGGGGTTGGGAAAGGGGAGGAGCTGACCTACTTTTTTCTAACTCAGATTCTCTCTGCTACACTTGCATTCTCTAACCTGTGTAACTACATGAATTCAACATCTGACATATCTGTTTAAATGGATTATATACTGAAGTGATGAAAACAACTATCCTTGCACAATGTTAGACACAATTGCGATGTTAGCCTTGTCTCAGTACGTGGGCAGAAGGTGGCCAAGATCACAGCAATCCACATCAAACAGTGAAAGATCAGCAGGAGCACAAAGAAAAAAGAAGACAATCGGAGTCCAGGAGGTATTTTTTTTATATGCTCTAACTGTGCTCAAATGCACACAGAAAGAGACAAAGCGGACACGAAAGGCTTTGGACTGGCAGCTAGGATGAGTTTATTCTGCATTGTTCTGTGTCCTTCCTTCTTTCTGTCCTGATCATAAGTTTGACACCAAACTTGTAGTTTGTACTGTTCAGTTACAGTTGACACTCCCCATACCATACTTCTCTTCCCAGTTCAGCTCATAACAACTCACCACTAAACAAGATCAAAACATCACTGTGCCTTAGAAAGTCTCATTAGAGGTGAGTAGCGCAGCCTAAAGTAAAAGTACTGTAGCTTTACCATATTAACACTTCACTTTATTTTCACTTTATACCCAAAAATCAGCAGCAAAATTTTGCCACAGCCTCAAACAACTACAACTGGGCCAATGTACTCGCTTGTGAAGATGTGGACCCTGCTTGTGATCTGTTGAATAGGTCAGTCAAAGAGCTCATGGGACATTTTTCCATTAGAAGGAGGCTAGGAAAAAGGGAGGTAACTCATTACCATGGGTAAATGAGGATTGCAGGAGGCTTATCTGTAAGAGAGATGCATTGTTAAAACAATCTTTTAAAACTCTCTTGGTCACTGATTGACAAAAATTCACATCCATACGAAACAAATTAACAAACTCTGAGAAAGGCCAAGGCTGATTTTTTTCTAAAAATCATTGAGCCAAATGGTAATGGTAAACTGATATGGCAAAACATTAAAAAATTTACAGGTCAACACCAACAGAACAAGAACAAACTGGAACTTAATATAAACAACACCCTGTTCAAGAAGCCTGTCATCTTAGCAAATAGTTTCAATACTTTCTTTGTGAACTCAGTAAATGAGATCACTAAACTCTTCACTTCTCCTAAATGTACCAACAGTCCTCTCAATCACAATAAACCTGTTTCCAGTATTACTGACTCATAACTGACAAATAACTGACTCAGATGTGGCTAACCTGATCACAGGTCTAAAAAACTCCAAAGCCATGGACGCCTTTGGTCTTAGCACTGATGTTGTAAAAGAACATAAAAAATGTTTAGTTAGCCCCATTACTCATCTTGTCAACCTGTCCTTCAAACACTCATGTCTGCCATTAGTCTGGAAGGTGGCTGCAATAACCCAATTTTTTAAATCTGGGGAAAAGACAAATTTATCCAACTATCAGCCAATCAGTATTCTGCCGATTACAACTAAAATTGCAGAAAAATGGGTCGCTAAACAACTTGTGAAACATCTCAATCAGGGTCATTCTCCTTTACACCCCATGCAAATTGGGTTTACTCCATTACTCGACTGAAACGACCATATGTGTGTTTTTAGAAAAGACAAAAAATGTGTTGGACAGGAATGCAAATGTTGGGACTGTTTTCCATGACTTAAAGAGAGCTTTTGATACTGTGAATTCTGTGAAGTCTTATTATCCAGGCTGACTCAGTTTAATCTCTCAGAACATAAAATTCACTGGTTTGCCTCATACATGAGTGACAGGAAACAATACGTGACTGTGATAAATCTTCCTGCCTTGGTAGTTGTGCCAGGGTTCCACAGGGGTCGGTCTTTGGGCCAACTTTATTTTCTTTATTTATCAACAACTTACCAAGTCTATGTCAGAATATTCAAACCATAATGTATGCGGACGATGTAGTGATCCTCAGTGAGGCTGAAAACATCAGTGAAGTCAGAGGTACCCTTACACTGGCCCTGTCCATTACCCAAAACTGGCTAACCGAATCATGTCTTCTGCTGAACACAAAAAAACCTCTCCAATTCTTTAAAGTTTTATTTACAGAGCTTCAGACATATTAGTAACAACTTGGCAGGCAATGCAGCTGGAATGTTTTTAAACTCCACGATCCTATCTGCATAGAATACTGCTTAACAAGCTGGTCATTTGCCAGTACGACCACCCTAAAACCAATTGAATCAATCCATAAGGAAGCCTTGAAAATATTTGACAGGAAGCCATCAACATACCAGTATTATATACCTCATGTTACTCGTTAAACATGAACTGTTGACCTTCAATCCTCTCATCCATTTTAAACAAGTTTGTCTGGTATACAAAGTCTCGAATGGACTGGCCCCATCCCCCTTAAGTAAATTCATAAACCGATGTTCAGATAATCGTACATCCACCAGCATTACAAGAGCTCTCTCGAGAGGAGACTGTGACATTCCCTATAGGCGTACCACCTTTAGTCAGAGTGTTTTATCTGTCAAGGGTGTCACTCTGTGGAACAGCCTGCCACTCACAGTCAGAGTGTCCCACCTACAGCCCTTTTAAAGTCCATCTAAAGAACTAGCTACAATCTATTCAGACCTGTACGCATTAGCTATGCAAGAAGTAGCACTTGATAATGCATCTATTGGTGTATCATACCTAGGAAATGTGCAATATTGTTATGTTCAGTATGCTGCAATGCCTACCTCTGCTGAAATATCTACCTCTCCAATATACTTAGGGAATGTTCAATAATATGTTATGTATGTGGAAATGTCTACCTTTGTTCTTTCCTTAGATGTAAATTTTTTGTAATAAATGTGCTTTTAGTTCTTTCTTTTTAGGGAACATCTACCAGGGACAACAGATAGAAATTAGCCAATGGCTATAATCCGGCTTGTTTACTATACCTGTATGGTGATGTACATGAACCTGCACTGTCCGCTCTCAAATTAATTAATTAATCATCTCTGCCCTTGGGCATCAATGCTTAAATATGATTTCAAAACCAGATTGGAGATATCATCACCATCATCATCAAGATCAAATGTTCAACAAATCAGGCTTTGTTGATCCTATAGAACTCAGGACAGCAGCATACCAAAAATGTGCATATATTTAACACTTCACTAATAGTCATCAAGTGTATTTTTTAGAAAAAGAAATAGGCCCTCATGGTGTACAGATGCACAAATATTCAGTCCAGTTTGTTGAATTTAAAGAACTATAGTGCGATTCTTACAAAATACAGGGCAGTCATGGCTCAGGAAGTAAAGCGGATCGTCCACTAATTGGAAGATTGGCTGTTCAATCCCAGCTCCTCAAGTAAGCAAATATGTTACAAAGTGATGTACAAAGGAAAAAGTTAAAACAACAAAGCACAAGCACAACAAAAAATATTACAAAGAAAAACAATTAGCAACATTACAGCTCAAAATACAGTACATGATTCATGCATAAAAACACACAGATCTCAAGAGAGTTTTCTGTTCAGAGATGTGAGTAAATGGTTACTGAGTAGCAGGTGGCACCTTGCACAGTAGCACAGGCAACCAGTGTATGAATGGGTGAATGTGACATGTAAAAGCGCTTTGAGAGGTTTGAAGACTCGAGATGCATCATACAAGTGCAGCTCTATTTATCATCGGCATAAATCTGGCAAAATGCACCATGATTACACAATTCTTCACATACAGTTGAGGATAAATAGGAGGGCGTAGATACCCACATTGCTATGTTTAATGTGCTCCTATCAAAGGGGCCAAACTCTGCTGCTATCTTTAAAGCGGACCCAGAAAGGTTTCATTGTGCTCTGACCCCAGGAGTTCACTGTTGAACAGTAATCTCTTAAAGTAAGGAACTATGGGGCAGGAGAAGCATCCATTCTGTCAAAGCGTCTTGACCTGTGCAACAAAGAAAGCATCTACATTCTGCATTCTTTTTGTGATCCTCGCTGGGTTTTCCAATTGATAAGTCCTATGATAAATTCATGGTTCCGTGATGATGAAGTTTGCATTAACAGCAGTAAACTAAGCCAGTCAGCAGAAGGTAATGTTAAGGTGAGTGTCCTTGGCACAAACCAGTTGTTTTGGAGTTGGCAATTAAGTAAATCATGGTGGTGACAGAGCACGTCCTTCACTTAATTCCAAACCTACATACTAAAGCCGGATATTTTCTGTATTATAATAGGTCCCCAGGGTGCAGAATCCCGAGGCAGTATCCCGAGGTACGCTGGTTGCTCATAGTCCCAACAGGCAATCCATCACTTGTCCCCTCGATGGTCATAGTCACAGCAGGGCCAATGTTGCAAGCTGTGGACACTGCTAGCTCGGTCCATGTATGTGCTTGCCATGGCAGGCTGTTAATGTTAGCTGTTATACTGGGTGACAGAAAAGCTGAGCTGTCATTCATAATCGCTGGTGGCTTCCTCAGCAGAGTAATGAAATAAACTAGTCTGGTTTTTTTGGGTTTTTTTTTTTGTTGTTTTCCTGTTCAGAATTTTCAATGTTCTATTTTTCTGTCAGACTACGTCAGTGACCATGATAAGATAACTTGTTAATAGAGTTACAAAGACTCAGAGGTAGAGTGGTTGTCCTCTGATCACAAGGTCAGCGGTTTGATCCCGGCTCCTCATATCCTTATGTCAAAGTAATCCCTGGGCAAGATACTGAACCCCAATTTGCTTCCGATGTGCATGTATATAAATGGTTATTACCTAGTAGGTGCCACTTTGTTCGGTAGCCTCTGCCAATACTGTGTGAATGGGTGAATATGACATGTCCTGTGAAAGCGCTTTGAGAAAGACTAGAAAAGCGCTATGCAAGTACAGTCCATTTACCATTTACCATAAACTAAACACCCTTAACACATCCCAAATTGTCACATATTGCTGTTTTGCAGTGGACTTCTCTGTCTACATATTATGCTCTTGCCCTCTGTGCACTCTTTAAAAAATTTACTTTGAAACCCCTGGGTCCCAAAATGGGAGCTTCCCTAAAACTGCTTTAAAAATACTATTCAGTAATATTATTTCCCATTTTATTTTAGTTAAATCTTTTAAACAGAAATTATAAATACCAAATAGCCATTCATTTTCAGGATTTTAACCCTTTAAATGCCAATGCCATTGTTTTTTAATGAAAAAAAATGGATTTATTGTTCTTATGCTAAATGCTAAGGAGATTTTTTTGGGAAGAATTATAACAGTCTGGGATATGTCAGAGATTAGCAACAACACTGACTTCTATGCATTTTTAGTTTTTGTAGATATTCAAATAGTCACAAAAACTCCCTTTCAGACCCCTAGGTCCCAAAATGGGACCCTCCTAAAACGTCTTTAAAATATTATACAAAAATATAGTTTTTTTCAATTTCTTTGGTTTAATCTTTTAAACAGTTTCAGACCTGTTCATTAATACCACATTAATACCAAATGATTATTAATTTTCAGAATTTATCCCTTTAAATTCCACTTTGTTTACACAATGCCATGATTTTTATGAGAAAAACACAAAAAACATAATTATTTCCCATATGATACATGCTAAAGAGAGTATTTCGGAGGGGATTATTGCATACTGAGATATGTCAATGATTGGCAACAACACTGATTTCTATGCATTTTTTAATTTTGTGCAGGGTCAGATAATTACAAAAACTCACTCTTATACCCCAAGGTCCTCAAATGGGATCTTTCTGAGAACTGCTTTAAAAATACTATACAGTTATATGTTTGTTTGTTTTTTTATTAAATATCTTAAACAACTTCAGACCTGTTCAAAAATACCAAATAATCAATAATTTTCAGAATTTTACCCTTTAAATGCCAGTTTCTTTATATAATGGTACTGTTTTTTAAGGAGAAAAACACAAAATAGAGTAATTATTTTCCATATGCAAAATGCTAAGGACATTTCTTTGAGGGGGATTATTGCAGTCTGGGATATGTCAGTTATTAGCAAAAACATTGATTTCTTTTTACACAAAAAAAGAGAAATATTTTCAATATTTAAATGTATTAAAAGCCATATCTGCACATATTTATACATTTGGCTGTGCCAGCACTTGTATCCACTTACTGATGGTCTCAAAATCTACTAAAAAAATTGCACAATTTGTTTTAGTACACCCCACTTTGTTTTGGTGCCCCGCTAAGGTGGCACATTTGATGTGCTGCAATATGCCCAAGACCACTGTGCATGTATTTGTAAGTGGGTGGAATGATGCACTTGTCTGTGCACACAGACAGAGTGGGAGAGAGACAGCGCGGTGGGAAATATGACCAGCAGTAGAATAGCCTATAGCTGAAAGCAGGGAATTAGCATGTATTTGTTCTTCAGGTCAAATGTGAAGAAAATGATTCACTAAAAAATAAAATTTTGAAGCCAGTACTTCATTTTTAAAGTCTTAAAAATTGAATGATTTTATGCTAAAATGGCCATGGGTTCAAAAACGGTTTTCAGCCATGTTTCTCCATAGGGATTTCAGTGTCTGTATTTTGGTCCCCCCCACACACAAAACAATGTTTCAATACACACACACACACACACACACACACACACACACACACACACACACAACAATTGGTCAATACACACACACACACACCACACTCTGGCATCCCTACCAACACACTCACATCATTTTGGTTACATATATTTATTCAGTGGGCTTGCAGTGCTCTACAATATGTTGAAAAAGAACATTCTTAACCATGCATCCAATTGATCTATATCCCAAAAATGAGAAAATGGTGGAAAATAACAAAAAATGGTAAAAACAAAAACTTTGAAGCCAGGAGTACAGGATGACAGCCTAACATGTTAAAATTCATGAATTTATGCTGTCACGAAAGAGAAGTCAAAAATTGCAATTACTGACACTTTCCAGTGGTGTATCATGCAGATGCAACAGGTTCCATCTGACTGCTTTCTCAATCGGTGCTGCCCATCCGTGTATCATACTGCTGTGTTCTCAGCTTATGCAACCCATGAAAGTTTGTTTTTGGCATTGGGATATTATGCCAAAATCACTGCAAAAGTGGCAGTATTTGATAACTTCATGATGAGAATGGCCTGAACAGGAACACTTCTCTCTGTGCTGTCTGTCAGTTCAGCCTTTAATGTACCCACTGACTTCAGACCAGTCGTCATTCTCACGGCTCTCTGCACAGTGGACTGCAAATATTAGCTGCTAGCATTATTTGACTCCATAACTCCATAATTGGAAAACAGCAAAAGGTAGGCCAGGAGTTAAAGGAGCTAAATGTCTGCTGCATTACTCCAGCAATTTACTCAAGTTACTTAAGTCCATGTAACAGAGTCACTCATTACTTCCTACCTCCAAAACCTCTGCCAGTGCAGAGCAATTGTTGAGCATAGAATTGTAGCATGAATGTGACCCAGAGAAACCTCTCTCTTCGCAGCTTTCCATGAGCATTACAAGTCCAGAGGTGATAAAATCTCTCAGGTGTGTTCTGGGCATGCCCCCAGGTCTCCTCTGAGCTGGACATGGCCGGAATCAACATTTTAGAAGTGAAGTACTGCAAATGGATCCTTTTATCTCAGAGCCTTGTCCAGATGCAAATGTGATTACAGCTCTTACACTTTTGTTCTCTTCACTTTTTATACTTAATCATTATGTCACCATTTTTTGGTGTTTATCAACTTCTGGACTGATACTTGTTTAACATTAAATTATACATTTTAGGGAATAAATGCTATTACTTTTCTTTAACTCAACAATTGTCAGTGGTTTCATATACTTTCATATACATTTTTTTAAATACAGCATTACAATTTATAATTGAGACTCTATGGAAAGAATGTTTGAAAGCTGAAATCTTAACAATTGCAAGTGTGAAAGTATTCATACGTTATGGACAGGTGCCCTCTCTGGACATGCTTAACACATTAAAAGATGGTACAGACAGCGCCATCATGTGGTTGGTTATAACTTGTTTTATGCGATGGCTTTTAACTCATGAACCATCAGAAGTAATTAAACAAGTGTGTATGTTGGATTATGCTGATTCACCTTATATAGACCCTTTTAGGGTCGACTTCACAATGACATCGCGATATCAACTGGAGGGCAAAACAAAGGAAAACTGGAGGGAAACATGAATCACCACCACAGGGTTGTAGGCTACATAAGAGTCTTGATGTTGTGTTGTTGAGTGCCAAACTAGAAGACTGCTACGGTAAAATCCAATATTCCTCATAATACCTCACAATTTCTGATAATGTGATCACTTTAAATCGCATTCTGAAGTGAACATTAGACTCCCGTATGAAAGTCCAGGGTTTGTTGAACTCATCCACCACCCATCCCACTATAGAGAACAGCCTGCTCCCTATATTATGTTGTTATCAGCAGTGAGTTTCAATCTGATGCTGTCCAGTGGCTTGTCATGCAGATGTAACCAGTTCTGTTTGGCTGTGTTCTCAGCTGATGCTGCCCGTCTGCCTATCATGCTGCTGTAGCAAGTGCCGTCCGGCCGTCTGCTTGTGTATCATAACATCTTGAATGGTTTTGTCTGGCTGCATTCTCAGGTGATGCTACATGTTGGCATATCATACAGCTAGAGGGTTGGCTTTTAGGATCTTACAACGAAATAATTCCAAAATGAACAGCATTTAACATCTTCAGAATTAAAACAGGCTTTTTCAGCCCTGTATGATTGGAGACACAAAAGGGTGCCCTGTGTATTAAAATGTATATGTTACAGTTTCAAGAATGAGGTTTGTACTGTTTTTTAGGATATGCTCTAGACTTTATGGTAAAATCACTTTGTGTAATAATGTTTAGATACAGATAGTTGCACAGGTAAAACATACCTCAATGCCTTACTTGCTTATTTGTCTGATAAGCTGCACAGAACACGGCGCTGCATTTCTCTGACCACTTCATTAAACCAAGAAATCTCTGAACTCAACTCAACTTACAGTATGTCCTTCACTTGGTCAAAGAAACCTTTAGGACACTCCGGTCCTCTCTCCTGGAGTGCTGAATCTTTGCCCTCGCCTGAATCAATTCCATTCCTTCTTTGACTCCTCTCATGTCTTTGCTAATTTTTTAACTCTAAGCTCTCTCAGTCCTGATCAAACACTGATAACAGAGAGGCAGGGGGCACTTAGGCCCAATTAGTCGTGTGAGGAATGAAACAGGACTTCAGCAGGCAAAGTACTGTACAATTTTGACCTAATGAAGGTTAAATCCAGAGTACCCTGTATCTGTCTAAATATCATGATGAGCAGCCTTTTCAATCCCCCTCTCCTCCAGGAGTGATCAGGACAGCTCTAGCCAACATGGACCGCGAGGTGAAAACAGAGTACCAGGTTCTACTTCAGGCAAAGGACATGGGAGGTCAGCTAGGGGGGCTGGCCTCCACCACCACCATCAACATCACCCTCAGCGACGTCAACGACAACCCACCACGCTTTGCTAAGAGTAAGAAAGTCACAACGATAATGTCTGATTGGCTGGTTGTTTGGATAGATGAATGAATCTTTGCTTTGTCCGTAAAAATGCATGAATGAAATTAGTCCATGTTCTTTCTTAAATTAATTGCTTTTCACTCCCTCCTTCTTCTCTCCTTCTGTCAGGTATTTTCCATCTGCGGGTGCCAGAGTTAGCGTCAGTTGGCTCAGCAGTGGGTCGGATTCAGGCCCACGATCTGGATGCTGGCAGCAATGCAGAGGTGGATTACACCATAGTTCCAGGAGATGAGGGCAACATGTTTGACATCATCTCCTCTGACCAAAGTCAAGAGGGAGTGGTAGTCTTGAAAAAGGTACATTCACTCATCATCAGCTGCATATTAGCTCTTTTTTTACACAAAGACATATCTGTGCTGCACCAGCATGGTATGCATGATGATCCATTGGGTTATGGATTTTCAGCATGTTTTCATTCCAAATGTGTAAAATACTGAGGCTTTGACAGTGCTTTTGGTGTAAAATCATGTAATATGTAGACATAAAAAGTGCACTGCAAAGGGGAAACATGTCATGAGTTGAGATGAGAACGTGGAAATTTGTTGACATCCTGGTATTGGTTTATGCCGTTGTTGCCTGAGCATAATCACGCGCAGTGTAATCCCAACATGTGCTTGTATTGACATCACGGTAGTGACATTCTGGAAAGTAAAGATCAGATGCTGAATGATACCTATTAAATGATATATGTAGACATGGAGGGCTATTTGACATCATATTGGTATTTTCAAAATATGACCAGGATTCATGCATCATCAGGCTAAACCAACTGATAATCATTCTAGCTAATGAGAGCTGATTGTTTAATCCATGATGTATAGATTCAGCATATTATCGAATCTGTCTTTGTCTGAGTCCTGATTTCGAAAGACCATGTTTGTTTGGTGGTGACAGAGGGATATCATATGATGTAAAACCCTCTGAGGCAAATTTTGATTTGTTATAATGAGCTCTATAAATAAAACTGACTTGACTTTTAGTCAAATAAAACATTGTATACTAGTTTCAATCACGCCAAAGAACGAACCTTATGTGAAACACAGTTGATTTTGTCTGATGTGATTAATTCATTCAGATATGAAATTTGCATAATTATCTTAAACCAACACAATTCAACAAGTAAATGAGGCCCCATGATGAATGGAGCATACCAACTTTACAATAGACACCTAATGATAAATTATATTTATAATAGTTTGTATCTACCATTTTGATACATATGGAAAGAAAATACTTGAAGCCCCTAACCATTTCCAACACAGAATACTGATGCATTTTGATAACAGTAGGTGTTGCACATCTATTAAATTCAGCTGTCATTTAAAAATGACAAGACCTGACAATCAAAGTGTTAAGCAATTACATTTTGCATACTTTATCATTCGTGCATTTAACACCCCAAATTAAACAAACTAGTCTTAAATAACAGCTTAATGTATCCCAGCTTAAAGCTTTAAGTTAAGCTAGATAACCATTTATTGTCCACTATATGTAAAATAGTAATATGTAATATTAAAACACTGTCGGTTCTAGCTAAGTTGACTTAAGTTAATGAAAGTTCTATTATTTTATATATAAAAGTAATTTTACTGCTTACCTCAGTTTCAGTGTAGAGTGAAGTCTTTTTGTAATTCTCCTCCTAGCTATTCGGCATGAATTCTTTCCATACTGTAACTCTACATCAAGCTCACTTTTTCTGTCTGCGGCTTTACATTTCAAGTGGCTTGAAGTTAGCCATGTGAATCAGAACACAGTTTATTGACAATTAGGTTTTTACATAGAAGGAATTTGGTTTGGTCTCTTCTTCTAAACCTAAAATAGTAAGAGAAAATTTAATGCAAATAAAAAAAAATTAAGTATTGCAATAATAATAATTTAATAGAATAAAGTAATAAATAAGGACCAAAAGCAAATTTTGCTAACACCAGCATTTTGGCAGGATTGTGCTGATCTGGCAGTGATTCCAATCATTCTCCCTCTTAACCTTCCACTGAACCAAGCTGTTAGACTAGATAATGCCTTACATACTCATGCATGCAACGCGCACTCTCCTGCACACAAAACAGACCTGAATTTGCAGTGTCAGCCTTTGGATCCCCCTGATGATTGAAGATGTGTGATACATATTAGAAGAATGGTGAAGAGAAAAGAAAGAAAGGAAAGCGTAGAGAATAGCCAAAGGAACAAAAGAGAAGAGGAGGGAGACAGATAAGAATTATTATTATTATTACTTTTTCTCTTCAAGCGTAAACTTGACCATATGACTCCGGCTCCAGACCGAGCACAGCAGCTAGTTTCACTGATTTTATGTCTCCTCATAAAGGTTTTAATGAGTAATCAGATCTCAAAGCGGAGCTCTTCCAAAAGGAGTCATCTGAGGACTTGACAAAACTTAATCTTGGTTAAATGCTCCATCCACAGGGAGACCATCTCCACACTTACATACACACCCACTGAGAAACACACACTGGAACACACAGCGCACATGTCACATCACATCAAGCAGTTTAACATCAGAGGGCTGCGCCTGCTTTTATGTCAGACTGTCCTCTAAATCAGAACAGACACGGCAACTACTCTCAGAGCACGAATCTTTGCTACATCTCTTATTTTAGAAATGAGAGAGGCCAGAAATCCACAGCTCTGTTCTATTCCTGCTTGTTGTTTTAAAACAAAGAGGCAGTCGTCAAGCATAAGTGGACATGATTATGAAACCGTTACATTACTTTCACATATTGCCTTCAGACTGTAAAAGTAAGGGGGATTAAAACAGTTGAGAAAACCCTGACTTTAAGTTTGACTCAAAAGCTTTTTCCAAATAGGTGCCTCCCCCAGATTCTATGTCACTCCATGTGTGTATGTGTGTGAACTGTGTGGGAATTTTTCAATCAGCCCTTGGAACTGGATGAGATACTGTTTCTCTGAATGCAGGGTATTATTACTGGAAGGGTTACAAGGAGCAGAGAGGAGTAGGGGTTAAAAGGTAGGCTGGGATTATTGTATAGACTGTATAAATTAATGTAGCTACTGTGATGTCACCCTCTGGTTTGTGGTTTGGCGTTTAAAAGCCATGAGTTCAGCATTTCACCCATCGCCATTTTGGTTTTTGAGCATATTTGGTCAAGAGGGTGGAGCTGTCACTCAAGCGGCCCCGCCCTTGAATATGTGTGACTCTGGGCCTTAATGACATGTAAACAGGTGAGTTACATAAAAATGGGGGACGTATGTGTCGACTAAATAGAAATGTAGCATTAAATGGATATCAAAACAATGAAGGTAGTATGTGTTTAACTGTGCTAAACTCTTCCTCCATCTGCCTGGATATCCCCAAAGTGAATACTGGACAAAAGTCCCACTTGGTTGGACCCATCCACCACACCTCCAGCCTGCCTGCACAAAAGGGGCCCATGCTCTCCTTATAATATGTCGTTACCATCAGTGTTTCAACCTATGAATCTGGGGGAGGCACCTATTGAAGGTACCATAGGGCCAGCTGCCAGCACATAATAACACCATGAACAGTTCTGTCTGCCCATGTTCTCAGCTGCAGCTTAGCGGTGTATCATGCAGATGTGAAAAAATGGCTTTTTGCACTGGGACCTGACGCCAAAATAAGTGCAAAAACAATGGTATTTGATGACTTGGGAATGAGAATGGGCTGCATAACAGCTGACAGAAATGTTTCAGTCATGATAGGTCTAGTGTAATCATTTTAAATGTATGTGCAAATATAAGTTTTGCATACTGGAGGCCATGCTTTACTATACATTTCTTGTATACATTATAATATTTCATGTAGATTCAATACAACATGTCCCTGGTGTGTTTGTACCTGTTGCAGGTGGAAGTCTCAGTGTCACTGTGTTTGTGTGCATCAGACTGTTTGAAGCAACAGGAATTTATCGAGAGGTTCAGCTAGAGCACTAAAGGAGATCTGAGTGGCAACAGACACAAACGGGCTCTGAGGAGACACCTGATGCATTTTCCCCCAAAACACTTTATCATAAAAAGGGAAATGACATTCAGCAGGGTTACAGAATGAGGACATGGAGCTTTTTCATGTGCACTGAACTACTGAAGAACTTGACATGACTGTAAGTTGATCCAGTGTTCAAAAGGAAAACATTAAGTCACAGTTTCAGATTCAGTGAGCCTTGAGACTCGTCGGGCTGACAGGCCGGCTTTGTTATTTACAGGCTGAAAGTTTGATTCGGGAATAAATATGAGCATTGTTTTGTGAGTCTTCCTAAAAATAATAATAATGTTGGAATGCAAAATATTCAAAAAGCATCGGATGTGATCTTTAATGAAAGAGTGTGGCAACACAGCGGACTGATGTTCAGGCCTGTTGATGTCCTCTGGTGCTTCTGATATGATCGAAGCAGTCACTTTTTTTTTTTGAGCTGAGTCCAGGAGCAATATTTAGAGTCTGTGTGAGCTGTAGCAGGCTTTCCATCAACTTCTATGTAAACCCATCTGCACTATTTTAGACACTGTAAAATAGAAATGGACATAGTTTAAAAAGAGTGAAAGTCAGATGAGGTGGTTAACAGCGAATCCTGGTTTATATTTGTGGTCTGAGAGAAACAGAGAGCGGGGAGTTGAGTGAATGCATTGTGCACAACTCTGAAATGAAACAATGAAATAAGATTAATCAGTATGTATGAAGTGCATACATGTGCCTGTGGTCATCGGTTTGAAAGGGGCCTGGGACAGGAGAATGCTGCAGGAGGAAAGTATATTTCCAATTTTTTTTCTCCTTTCTCAACTTTAAGGACTAGCCATTAACTAACGTAACAAGATTCCTTCTTGGATAATCTTACTTTAATTAGCTAGTTTTGTTAATATTGTAGCTACAGGACAAAATCTAAAGAGTTTGAAATGTCTCAGAAAACTGAGGGTGTTTTTTTGTTCGATTTTATTTATCTTGTTTTGTTTTCGACTGGGAACATGGGAACATTTTCTGTAAGGACGCACTCATTTGCATATTTGCATAAATGCATTTTAGCCTCTTTCAGCTTATTGTTTTAATGCAGTGCTCCAAAATTTGTTCAGTCTCATAGCTCATGGTCAGTATTGTTTTCAGCAGCAGCTGTTTTCAGGTAAAGCCACTGTCCTCAGCATACAGCAGACAGGCACAGTGAGACTAGCTGGTGTTTAAAGAAACAGATGAGTTTCTCAGAAGTTGGCAGCCCGTTCTCGTTCTGAATTTTGTAAAATACTGCTGCTTTAACAGTGCTATTGGCAAAAGATTGCAACTCCAAAAGCCACCTTTTACATCTGCATGACATGCTCCTGGACATAGTTAGGTGAGAACATGACCAGACAGAAGCGTTCATGGTGTTATTATAAACTAGTGGAGGGCGGGACAGCACCTGGCTTCTCTGCATGAAACACTGCATAACAGCTTCAGGTTGAAATTCTGTCAACAATGACAATGTAAGGAGCGCAAGGGTGCGTGGAAGGGGTTGTTGATGGGTCCAGCAAACCCGTACTTTTATGTGGAAGTCAGATGTTTGCTTCCTGTCTGAATGTGATGGGGTTTTTTTAAACCATGTGCCTCTTTCCCCCAATCTTAACCATTTGTGTCAGCATGTGCATTTGTTGACGTCCCAGCATTGGTTGCCATTTGCTTGTGTTGTCTAAATATAACCATGTGCAGCATCAGCCCATGTGCTTGTGCTGACATCACAGTATCAGCATCTTGGAACGTAAAGCGCAGACACAGAAGAATACCTAAAACATGAGATGGAGGTCCACTGCAGAGCAGCAACGTGTGACAACTTGGGGTGAGAACATATTGTCAGTGGAGAGATAAAAGAAGAGTGAATATTGGACTGACATTCATCAGCTGGACAGAAACAAAACTGAAAATGAATGCTTATGTTGCTCTTTGTGCTGGAGGTGTAATTAGGCATCTGTTTGCCAAAACATATCAACGTTATGAGGTGATAACACGTCAGTGTTGTGTTTACGGCATGTTGCACTGATTCCAAGTGGTCAAAAAAAATACTTGCAGGTTACGCCATTACCTGAGAGTAAAGCTTGGTATTGGGCGATGAACAATCAGAGTGTGACTTTAAAGGAAGCAGAATGTTGACATGTAGCCAAGAGCTCAAAGGCAGCCAGCATCCATAAAGCCTCCTCAGGTGTCCAGAGACAACAGACAGCTAATCTAGAAATAGAAAACAATGCTAGTGATGGTGTGATTTAAATGTCTTTTTTTGCTCTTTTCTTCTCTGATCACTCTTCTTGCTCAGTGGTGTTGAAATGGTTCCGTAGCTGCTAGCATCATCTCACAAAAGCTAACTGATGGTCCACATGACCGGCAACAAGAATATTAAGGACAAGTGGGCATACCTCTGAGCTGAACACACAGGCAGCGGAAATATCATGATACAATAATTATTTTTATTTTTTTTTATTATTGTAACAATTTGTGTGTTGCTGTTCTATCGGATAGTTCTATCAGACACTAACTCCTCTCCTCTCTCTGTCTTCTGTTCCTCTCCTCTCTCTGTGGCATGATGCCAATCAGTTAAATCCTGCCTGGCTCCCTTGCTGCCAATCAGCTCTCTTCCCTTTCCCTTTTCCCTAACTTAACCCTACAGGTGTGTGTCGGCTAAGTGAAAAACAGAGTGAATTTTATCGATCCTGGAGAGGTTCTAACTCTCCGCACTTTTATCATGTTACTGGTCTACACCAGACAAATTCAGATCAGTCAGGAGACACTTTGTTCCTCTGGAGTGCAGCTATTTGAATCTTTAGGAAAGAGAGGACATTTTTACTCAGTCCGTCTAGGTCTGTCTTCCACTTGGTGTCTCTTTCATCATGTGAAGTTGCTCTGCAGCGTGTCTGCAGTCCCTCAGTCTAAGAGGATTTGCTGACTGTAATGAGTTCAGAGGGATAAACACTGAACACAAAGAAAGAATATAGTTAAAAGAGAGACAGGTGAAGAGTCTGTATGCCACAATGCCAAAAGCAGTGAACAGCAAACTTCTCAACACAATAAATTGAACATTTCATTTTTAAAAGTTAATATTTGACTTATCATTTATTTAAATACATTTGTTAAAATAAATAACTTGTCCGATCCTTACTAGAAAAAATCATCTTCATTTACAAGCTGTCTGGATTATGACAAAATCATAGAAACAGAGGTGTTGAACAGTGGTAATCAGGCTCAATGTTAAAAATACATTGGCCATTGGCCCTCTTTGCCAGTCCTCTGCTTTTTTCTCACAAATATACAAGGTGCAACTCCAGTGAAATGTGATCCCATCAGCTTCTTTAACCTGTACACTGTAATTCAGTCTGTTTTGTGACTTCTTACATCATTGGCTGCTGCTTTATAATTGCAGCAGGTTCCGTGGCCATGTTCTTAGGTGCTTTCTAGTCGTCTGCTGGCGTACAAAAACACCACGACCAGTTCTGTCCAGCCACGTTCTCACCTGAAGCTGTCCAGCAATGTTTCATGCAAACCCATAACAAGGCTTTTAGTATTGCATTCGTACGCTAAAAGCACTGTCAAAGTGGTGCTATTTTACGAGTCTGGAATGAGAATAGGCTTGTGATCCACAGCAGGAACAGGATAGCACCTTACAATGCCACCATCACACAGTCCTTATTCACCGTAAAGCACACCTCTGTTCTGTCAGATGGACATATAGAGAAACAACTGATTGTGTGATTATTTGGACATCAAGTTGAGTAGATGGGGGGAGGTGAATGAAGCTGGGCCGCTCACACTGTGTGACGTGAGATGGAATTGCTCTGTGCTGTCTCCACGTGTTTCCAAATGTCATGAACGGTCGCTGTTATAGGAAAGATGAGGACTACGTCGACTCACTTCGGCGTTTATCTGTCCATTTATTAGCGGGTAACAGCTAACGGTACACCTGCGTTATTCCTGTGTAAACACACTGATGACGTCAACGGCGCGACTACGGCAACCCGTTTGTCGCGTATCATCACATCTCCCCCTTAAAGTGGTTAACCCCACATACTTTAACCAAGATGCATATCTCACACATAAACATGAATATTGAGAACACAACAGCTTCTGCCCTCAACAGTTGCTGTTCCTATCAGAGTTTGCAGAACAGTCCAACAAGTCCTTAGATGGTTGCTGTATTACACCAACAGGGATGTGACCTTTAAAATTAAGATTTCACTTTCTTTTAACTAAAGAATAATCACATTGCCTCAAGAAATAACAACAAATAATATGTCATATGTATACTCAAATTTGACCATATAATTCCTTTAGACTGTCAAATTAAACAAGAAATTATCCTGTACTCAAATTATCTCTCACACAACTGATGAACTGAACTTAGTGTGAAACTGAGCAGGTCTGAGTCTCTTAGATGTCTCTATATCTGAGAGGAACTCTGACCTCACGACCTCTGGAAGTCACCTGCACGGTACTGCATGGAGGTGAGCTCTGTAGTGCACACTCTGCAGCTGAGTCTGACTGTCTCTGATCAGCAACCTGGTTTCTGAGGCCAGTACAGACCACAGGTATGGGGCTTTTGGGCTGCTGCACAGGAGACCCAGGTGGCAACGGCTGCTGGTCTGGTGGGTCAGCAGACTGTGGAACAGCCTGCAGATGTCTCCGGTTGCAACGCAGTACGGCTCCGTTGTCTGTCTCCACCATGTAAGATCGTGGCTCTCTGCACCTCCCGAGGACTCTAGCGGATGTTTTCCACCCCTTCTCTCCATCCAGTTTTACTTTGACGTCCTGCCCAGGGTTTAGAGCAGGGAGAGGCAGTGCAAAATGATGATGGTCGTGGAAGAACTGGTAAGCAGACTTGGTCTGGAAGTCCTTCTGCTGGACTTGCTGTCGGTCCACAGGAGCAGATCGCAGCTTGTTCTCCAGCATAGGAAGTGTTGTTCGGATTTCTCTCCCAGCCATGACCGAAGCTGGGCTCACCCCTGTCGCAGCACTAGGGGTTGCTCTGTAGCACATCAGAGCAAGATGTGGGTCAGGTTGCTTTAAGATGTGTTTTGCAGTCTGTATGGCATGCTCCGCAGCGCCGTTAGCCTGGGGGTAATGGGGGCTAGATGTCGTGTGTACGAACCCATACTCCCGGCTGAAGTCTTGAAACTCTGCGGACGTGAACTGAGTGCCGTTATCACTCACTAGTTCCAAGGGAATGCCCCACCTCACGAACATGCTCTTGAGCCGGTTAATGACTTGATGGCTTGATGTTGTAGACAGGTGAGCGATTTCAATGTCCCGAGAATAGTAGTCTGTCACGATGAGATAATCCTCCTTTCCTGATTCACACAAGTCAGCAGCAATACGCTGCCAGGGGCCCTCGGGCAGGGGTGTGGTCAGGAGGGGCTCATGTCTGTGAGCAGGTTTGTTTTCGATGCAGAATTCACACATGGATACTGTCTGTGTGATCTCAGCACCGATGCGCGGCCACCACACAGACGTCTTGGCACGTGCACAGCACCGTGTCAGTCCTTGGTGTCCCTCATGCAACAGTTTCAACACATTTGCTCTTAGTGCAGAAGGGATGACCAGCCGGTTCTGGTATAGCACTAAGCCATCAGTCTCTGAGAGGTGTGCTCTTGCATTGTAAAATCCATGCAGCGATGGTGACAGCATTGATTTTGGCGGCCACCCGTACCTGATGAAGCGCACAATCCTCTGCAGGTCTGTGTCATGCTGTGTGGCTGTGCGAGTTTTTGTGATGAGACAGGTGCATTTGCTACGATGGACTCGACATATGCTTGCACCTCCTGATCTGTGCTCTCATCTCTCACGTCAGCCAGCGGGCTCCGGGAGAGAGCATTGGCGACGACCAGCTGTTTCCCTGGAACGTGCTCAGCTACCACGTGAAACCTTAAGAGCCGTATCAGGAGTCTCTGGTACCTCGGAGGTGCTTTGTCCAAGTCATATGTGTTTATGAGCGGCACCAGGGGTTTGTGATTCGTTTGCAGGCGGAAGCCATCCATGCCCTGCACATAGTGTGCAAACCGCTCGCACGCCCACACGCCTGCCAGACACTCTTTTTCAATTTGAGAATATCTCTTCTCTGCCTCGGACAGCGTGCGGGAGCAGAATGCCACTGGCTTTAAGCCGTCTCTGTGTTCTTGCAACAGTGCTGCTCGTAAGCCGAAGCTGCTTGCGTCGGCGCTGATGACAGTCTTTCTGTTTGCGTCGTACTAAGCAAGAGCTGGAGCTGACACCAGCATGGCTTTAATAGCGGCAAATGCCTGTTCTTGCGCGTCACTCCATATCCACTCGCTGTCTCTCCTCAACAGGCAAGTGATTGGATGCAGTTTCGCGGAGAGATCAGGCAGGAACCTCCCGATGTAGTTGATGAGACCCAGGACCTGGCGAAGCTCCTCCAAGTTGGTCAGACTTGGCATGTCAGTGATAGCTTTCGCTTTAGCAGGGTCTGGTTTCATGCCCTCAGCACTGATGATGTGACCGAAGTATTTTATCTCTGACTTTGCAAAATAGCATTTTGCTTTATTCAGTTTCAAGCCGCTGTCTTTCACGGTCCTCAGAACTCCGTTCAGACGCTTGTCGTGCTCCTCTTTATTTGCTCCAAACACGAGTATGTCGTCCATCACCACAACAACTCCCTCATGACCCTTCAGCAGTGTTGACATTTGTCTTTGGAAGATTTCTGGAGCTGACGTAATTCCAAATGGCAGCCTTCGGAAGCAGAATCTGCCAATCGGGGTTATGAATGTTGTCAGCTTTTGGCTGGTTGCGTCCAGAGGGATTTGCTAAAATCCACAGGAAGCGTCCAAGGTGGAAAACACGCTTTAACGGTCACGTTTCATGGCTTTGTTTAAGCGTTTGAGATCGACGCACACCCTCACTTTGTCTCAGTTCCTCTTTTCCACTGGAACCATCGGGGCACATCCCCATGGCGAGCATGCACTTCAGTTCTGTCTCCACTTTTGACAGAAGAGGAAATGGGATGCGTCGTGGCGCTATTAGAATGTAGGGCTCGGCACCTGCCTTCAGTTCAATTTTCACAGGGTTACACTTTAGCAGGCCGATGTCCCCAAACACGTCGGCTAACATGTTTGTGTCGACGCCATTAATGTGCTTGACCAACCCCATCCTCTTGGCAACAGTCCCTCCCAATAGGTTGTGAGCATACGGGCCCGTTATGACAGTAACCCAGTAGTGGTAGTTCTGTCCTTTAAACTGAGTTTTGGCCAGGAATTTGCCAATACACTGTACTTTACCTCCAGGACTGGTGACTAATGGTATTTTCTTTGCTGGGACCAATCTTGGGCTCTGGTGCAGTCTGTTAAATGCAGTCTGTGACATTACAGTGATGTCAGCGCCTGTGTCGATTTTAAATTCGACTATGCTGTCATTTACAGGCAGCTCCACAAGCCACTCATCGTCAGTGTCTGGCTGCTCGATTACAGCTGGCTTAGTTTCAGTCACTGCACCAAGGAAAAACATATCCCCGTCCCCCTCTGATGTGTTGTCAGAGACCACTGCCACTTCTTTCAGCATTTTTGTTTGACAGGCTGCTTCGAAATGTCCAATTTTTGTACACTTTCGGCACCTCTTATTCTTAGCTGGGCAGGGTTGTTTTTTTCCATGTGGTCTAGCACAGCGAGAACATGCAACAGGGTTTCTTTGCTCACCTTGCTCTTGTTTCTGCCACTGTTGTCCGTCATTGTCACTCTTTTTAGCGCGAAACTGCTGCTTTCTTTGTCTCACTGCATCCACTGCACAATCCGCACGCAGGCTCACGTTCTGCTGCTTAATTTGTTCACTCTGGCGTGCTATTTGGATAGCTCTTTCGAGCGAGAGGTCGGGCTCGAGCTGCAACTTTTGAGAGACTTCGTTGTCGGATATGCCAATAACAATCCTGTCTCTGATTTGTTCATCTTTTGTCCCTTTGAACTCACAATACTGTGCCAACTCATACAGTCCTCTGACGAAAGCGTCAACAGACTCACCGGGCTTCTGTACTCTCATGTGGAAGCACGCCCTGTCATGAATAACGTTCCGTTTGGGCACGAAGTGGTCGCTGAATTTCTCCATTACCGTTTCGTAGTCGAGCTCTGGAGGACACCCGCCGGCTCCCTCCTCTTCTTCGTCGGCTCGGTCGTACACGAAAGAGTCGTAAATGGCCTCTGCCTCCTTTCCCAAAGCGTAGAGAAGCGTGTTCACCTGCACTTCACCGCTGTCTTTATCCAGCTTTGACGCCACTCGGAAGCGGTCGAATCTCCGGCGCCACATCGGCCATTCAGCCGGGCGGGTGAAGTCAAAAGGCTCTGGCGGTCCGAACTTTGCCATTATTCACACTGTGCAGGCATCCTGTCGGCCACTTCTGACACCATGTCATGAACGGTCGCTGTTATAGGAAAGATGAGGACTATGTCGACTCACTTCGGCGTTTATCTGGCCATTTATTAGCGGGTAACAGCTAATGGTACACCTGCGTTATTCCTGTGTCAACACACTGATGACGTCAACGGCGCGACTACAGCAACCCGTTTGTCGCGTATCATCACACCAAACAAAAGCAACCAATTCATACCACGGTGAGGTGATTTCTCTGTGAGGCTTTTAGTGCTTGGGTGAGCATATCGAGGAAAGCAAGCAGGCAGGCAGGCAGGCAGGAATGCAGGCAGGCAGATACACAAGTGGCTGGAGCGCAAAGCATGGAGTTGAGGTGACTCTGAGGCAGGAAAAACACAATATATGAGCCACACAGGCAAAAAAACAAAAACTCGAGAAACGACAGGTAAATATACTTTGAGGCCGTAAGGAACATTTACCACATAGTAGGAGTAATACTCTGGCGACAAATAGGTCTGAGTACTCCACCAGCTCATCAAGAGATTGCCTGCACCTGGCCCAGCCTGCAGGGAAAGACCGCGCCCACACTCACACACACACACAGGTTAGGAAACAAAAGGATATGCAGACAGGAAGAACACACACAGAAGGGGAGGAGGGAGGCTGCATGGCAGCCAATCATGACAGATTAATTGGTGCTGCTCAGGGTTTAGCCAAGTTTTGTCATTCAAAGAGTATTACTGATGTCTAGTGATGTGGCATCGAGTTATTTTTTTCCTCAATGTATACTGATATTTACATTTTAAAACCTCGACCTGGCTAGCTAGCTAGCAGCAAGCTAAACGTTGATAGGAGATTTTATAGACTGTTGAGTTAATCTCCAGTGATCCTTGGAGCTCAGTTGTCGGGGGCTTCATGCCCCTGGTAGGGTCACCCATGGCAAACAGGTCCTAGGGGAGGGACCAGATAAAGTGTAGCTCACAAGACCCCTATGATGACGACAGCCAATGGTCCGGAGTTCCCCTCGCCCGGACGCGGGTCACGGGCCCCCCCCCCTGGAGCCAGGCCTGGGGGTGGGGCTCGATGGCGAGCGCCTGGTGGCCGGGCCTTTACCCATGGGGCAGTTCAGAGTATCCACCCTTTTTGGAGTCCTTAGAGGGGGTGCTGGAGAGTGCTCCTTCTGGGGACTCCCTCGTTCTGCTGGGGGACTTCGACGCTCACGTTGGCAAGGACAGTGAGACCTGGAGGGGCGTGATCGGGAGGAATGGCCCCCCCGATCTGAACCCGAGTGGTGTTTTGTTATTGGACTTCTGTGCTTGCCACAGATTGTCCATAACGAACACCATGTTCAAGCATAAGGCTGTCCATATGCGCACTTGGCATCAGGACACCCTAGGCCGCAGTTCAATGATCGACTTTGTAGTCGTATCGCTGGACTTGCGGCCGTATGTCTTGGACACTCGGGTGAAGAGAGGGGTGGAGCTGTCAACCGACCACCACCTGGTGGTGAGTTGGCTCCGATGGTGGGGGAGGACGCCGGTCAGACCTGGCAGACCCAAACGCATTGTGAGGGTCTGCTGGGAACGTCTGGCAGAGTCTCCCGTCAGAAGGAGCTTCAACTCCCACCTCCGGGAGAGCTTCGACCATGTCCCGGGGGAGGCCGGGGACATTGAGTCCGAGTGGGCCGTGTTCCGTGCCTCCATTGCTGAGGCGGCCGACCGGTGCTGTGGCCGTAAGGTGGTCGGTGCCTGTCGGGGCGGCAACACCCAAACCCACTGGTGGACACCGGCGGTAAGGGGTGCCGTCAAGCTGAAGAAGGAGTCCTATTGGGCCTTCTTGGCCTGTGGGACTCTGGAGGCAGCAGACAGGTACCGACAGGCCAAGCGGAGTGCGGCGGCGGCGGTCACCGAGGCAAAAACCCGGGCGTGTGAGGAGTTCGGCAAGGCCATGGAAAACGACTTCCGGTCGGCTTCGAAGAGGTTCTGGACCACCATCCGGCGTCTCAGGAGGGGTAAGCGGTGCTCCATCAACACTGCGTATGGTTGGGACGGGGCGCTGCTGACCTCGACTCGGGACGTTGTGGATCGGCTCCTCTATCTCTGGGGCTGAGGTTACCAAGGTGGTCAAAAAGCTCCTCGGTGGCAGGGCCCCGGGGGTGGACGAGGTCCGCCCGGAGTTCCTCAAGGCCCTGGATGTTGTGGGGCTGTCGTGGCTGACGCAACTCTGCAACATTGCGTGGACATCGGGGGCAGTGCCCTTGGACTGGCAGACTGGGGTGGTGGTCCCTCTTTTCTAGAAGGGGGACCAGAGAGTGTGTTCCAACTACAGGGGAATCACACTCCTCAGCCTCCCTGGTAAGGTCTATTTGGGGGTACTAGAGAGGAGGGTCCGCCGGATAGTCGAACCCCGGATTCAGGAGGAGCAATGCGATTTTCGCCCCGGTCGTGGAACTGTGGACCAACTCTGGACCCTTGGTAGGGTCCTTGAGGGTGTGTGGGAGTTTGCCCAACCAGTCCACATGTGCTTTGTGGACTTGGAGAAGGCATTCGACCGTGTCCCTCAGGGAGTCCTGTGGGGGGTTCTCTGGGAATATGGGGTTTCGGACTCCCTGATACGTTCCCTGTATGACCGGTGCCAGAGCTTTGCCGGCAGTAAGTCGAACTCGTTTCCGGTGAGGGCTGGACTCCGCCAGGGCTGCCCTTTGTCACCGATTCTGTTCATAACTTTCATGGACAGAATTTCTAGGTGCAGCCAGGGTGTTGAGGGGGTCCAGTTTGGTGACCTGAGGATTGGGTCTCTGCTCTTTGCAGATGATGTGGTCCTGTTGGCTTCATCGGGCCGTGACCTTCAGCTCTCACTGGATCGGTTCGCAGCCGAGTGTGAAGCGGCTGGGATGAGAATCAGCACCTCCAAATCCGAGACCATGTTTCCCACCTGGAAACGGGTGGCGTGCCCCCTCCCGATCTGGGACGAAGTCCTGCACCAAGTGGAGGAGTTTAAGTACCTCGGGGTCTTGTTCACGAGTGAGGGAAGGATGGAACGGGAGATCGACAGGCGGATCGGTGCAGCGTCTGCAGTAATGCGGACTCTGCACCGGTCTGTCGTGGTGAAGAGGGAGCTGAGCCGAAAGGCAAAGCTCTTGATTTACCGGTCGATCTTCGTTCCTACCCTCACCTATGGTCACGAGCTTTGTGTAGTGACCGAAAGAACAAGATCGCGGGTACAAGCGGCCAAAATGAGTTTCCTCCGTAGGGTGGCTGGGCTCTCCCTTAGAGATAGGGTGAGAAGCTTGGTCATCTGGGAGGGGCTGGGAGTAGAGCCGCTGTTCCTCCGCGTTGAGAAGAGCCAGATGAGGTGGCTCGGGCATCAAATTAGGATGCCTCCAGGACGCTTCCCTGGTGAGGTGTTCAGGGCACGTCCCACCGGTAGGAGGCCCCGGGGAAGACCCAGGACACGCTGGAGAGACTACGTCTCACAGCTGGCCTGGGAACGCCTCGGGGTCCCCCGGGAAGAGCTGGACGAAGTGGCCGGGGAGAGGGAAGTCTGGGCTTCCCTGCTTAGGCTGCTGCCCCCGCAACCCGATCCCGGATAAGCGGAAGAAAATGGATGGATGGATGGATGGATGGAGTTAATCTTTCAACCTAATGATTGACCCGCAGCCACATGCCATCACTGTGCAAGCCAACAATAAAAAGCATCATGAACATTTGTAAAATAGACATAAGGGCCTAAATTAAGCACATATTTGGTGGACCTAAAAAAGATGGAGAGCAATCATTGACCAACATGTCTGTAAGACTGATGTGCTGTTTGAATTAGAATTCTCTGTATACAGTGCACAATAGGCTTTATGAATGTATTTGGCTCTTGAAAATATTTTGCGCATTTAATTACTCCCTCCATCTATAAAAAACATAAACACTGTAAACAAAATTAAAATAATTTTCTCCTTATATGCGAAAATCTATTTGCACATGTTTTCTACTCAATAGCTGACCTACTCTGCCTATATGTAAGTGTGGAGCCACAGGAAAACACTGACACATGCTCGTCATGACTGACAGGGGGCTGTTTGTGGGAAAGCACAATATGTTTCTTTCCCACAAGGTCACTGGGTGAAAGGTGTGTTTAAAAGCAGAGATGATGTGTGTTTGTTTGTGACATGATTATTTTCTCTCAGCTGTCAGAATCAGAACCAGCTTTAATGCACAAATAAGTGAAATAAATTTGACTCTAGTTTTTGTGGCTTTCAATGTAAATACACAGTAAAATATTATTAGTACCACTACATATATATTCATACTAATGAAATACATGTTTAAAAGCTTCTTGTACTATTAAACTCTAGCTAGATGCTGGTACTTCACTTTACAGTAGTGCTTATACTGTACAGAGACACAGAGGAGCTCAGAATGTGAATTGGTTTCACATCATGAAGTGATCACTGAGTTTGATATGTATATGAATGTGTCTCCGTACAGTTGCGGCTACATTTCCATATCAAAGTGGCTGTCTCCTGCATTTCTCTCCTGTGCATTCCCAAACAGATAAGAATGGGATAGAATGAGAAATCAACCCCTTCTGTGTCCAAATCAATGACTGAGCGATGCATATTTCACACTGATTGGGCATTAGTAACCAAATATGCTGCCCTTTGAAGTGTCTACTGTGAAGAAATAATTTATCAAGAGGCAGTCATGTTAGGGATGCAACAATAAGGCAGGTTATCATGGTATCACAAAGGAAGTGTTCAACAGTGAGGGCCGATCCACAGCTTTGTTTTTGCTGTAGATAGCAACTCATCTGTTGGACCAGGTGCTGTGTAGATGCCTTTAAAATGTCTTTTTTAGGTGGCATTTTCTATGCATCCATACTGGCTAAAGCAGTAGCTGGGGGCATTATGATTTCAGGTTATCGCCCTGTCCCATTCACATCAACGCAGTGGAATTTCTTAAAATTTGGCACAAATATCAGCTCTAACTCAGGGATGAACCCATTAAATTTTGGTGGCCATAGGTCAAAGGTCAAGGTTACTGTTACTTTCATTCCTGTGAACACAATATATCAAGAACACCTTGAGGAAATGTTTTTAAAGATTTGGCTCAAATGCTCAGTTGGACTCAACAATGAACTGATTAGACTTTGGGTAAGGTCAATGTGTCCTGATATCTCTTTCTTTTTTTTTTTCAAAATTGACACCTACGTGTCACCTATGGACTGAAAAATAAACTGATTAGAATTTTTTCTTATGCTAGTTATGACAGAGCTTTAGACAAATGTTTTACAGAACATAGAAGTGATGACATTTTATATCCAAAAGGTCAAACTTCACTATGTCCAGGATGATGCTACCATGATGTCAACACAAGCACATCGTGGGATGATGCTGCAAAAGGTTATGTTTCGGGAACAAAAGCACATGGTTACCAATGCTGGGACGTCGATAACGTATGCTGTTATGGATGGTTAGGATTAGGCAACAAGGGCACATGGTTTTATGTAGAAATAAAACATTACATTCAGTCAGGGAGACTCCCACATTAGAGTTTGGGGTTTGTTGGACCCCATCACCTCTCCGCTCACCCTATAGGCACCCTCATTCTCCTTATATCACATTGTTACTGGTAGCATTTAAACCTGACACTGTATCACAGTGGACACAACAGGTTCCATCTGTCCAACTGTGATATGGCCTCAAATCAATATCACGATATATTGAGCAGTTCACCTCGATAACGATAAATTGATAACTACTCCACTGCGCCCCCTGCGCAAAAAAAAGTTTGGCCATTAGATAGAGGTGTGGCAGTTATATTGATAGTATGACTCCCCTGGACCTATTTATTGCAATTATTTTGCCACTTTAAATGACTGTAAAGGACTGTAAAACTACAATGTCTGAAAATAAATGAAGAAAATACAAATTAAGTACTTTGAGTTGTTAAGATTTATTGAACAGCTGATAAGCACAGATTACTTGAAATGAGAATGACTGAATGCATTTAAAAGTATAAAATAACTTAAATTTCCTGCAAACACAAAGTATTAAACCTACAATCTCATAAACAAATTCTAAAAATGGATATTACAAAGAGCTTAGAATGGAGGATGTGTAGGACAGGCTTCACAGATGAGATGGTGACATACTCTTCGCCCGACAGCGAGAGCGAGAGCTTTCTTTACGGCCTCCAAGACATCCAGGTCTGACCATTTTGGAACAAGATGCCTTGATGCCTTGTCATCAGCGGGGACCTATAATACCTATAATAATAATAATTATTATTATGATTTATTTTATTCATATTGCGCTTTTCATCTTAAATGACAGATCAGTGCAATTACAACAAAGTCTAAAATCATTACATTAGCCCAGCTACTAAAAATACACACAATAAAATAGAAAAAATAGCTGTAGCCATTTAATTGTAATTCTATAGCTAAAACGTTACTGCTGTAGCTCTATTATGTGTCGAAAAGACATAATTTAATAATTTAATATGTCCTACATTATACAACTGAACACACAAAAACACAGAATATAACAGCAGGTCAGTACCAAAAGATATCCCCATTAAGATCTGCGCACTTACCGACTGCCAGGTGCAGCCAGTGCCCAAAACATTGCACACGCGTCCATTCATTGAGCTGGGCAGCTTTCACAATATTGGCGCTGCTGTCAGTTGTTATGGCGACAAGGTCCTCTTCCCTGATGTCCCATGCAGACAGCATCGTTCTTAAGCCCTGTCCGACCATCTCTCCAGTGTGATCAGATGGAAAATATGCTGTCTCGAGCACTCTGGTGCGCAATTTCCATTTTTCGTCGATGTAATGTACTGTCAGACTGATATGTGGGTCCATGGTGCGACTGGACCAGAGATCGGATGTGGACAGATGAACGTAGACAGATGACTGAAAAATGTCTGGCTCCTGTGGAGATGCCATGAAGGTTCATACAATGAAATATCAGTTAGAGATAAAAATCATCATTTTTATCTCTCCATATCTTTCTTCTGCTTTTTCCGCAGACTATTGACTATGAGACCAAGAAGTCATACACCTTCAAGGTGGAGGCATCCAACCCACAGCTGGACCCCCGTTTCCTCCACCTAGGGCCCTTTAAGGACTCAGCGACAGTCAAGGTGAATGTCTTGGACGTGGACGAGCCCCCTGTCTTCACCACGTCCTCCTACTCTCTGGACGTGTATGAGGACACTCCTCCAGGAACCATTATCGGCTCTGTAACTGCTCAGGACATGGACGCCAGCAGCAGTGCTGTCAGGTAAACAGGAATTCATTCTATAAACAGCAGCCTGTACTGCATACAGCCACTGTTAGAGGACACAAGGGAACTAAAGCATTGTTTTAGTGCGATGTATGATTTAGTTTAGTATTAACATTTTAGTTATATTGAATTTCCGGTCATACACTAACAACTCCTAAGTTCAGACCGAGCTCTGTTATAACATTATTGCTTCCTAACATCAACTGAATAATCGCAAAACTAAACCTGACAAAGCTCATAAGCTAATAATATGACCCCAAACAGTTTAAATAAATAAGCTTACACTTTGTCAGTTAAATAATTCTGTGGGTTTTAAACTCACATATGGGATGTAACATTTAGCATTTAGATTTAACATTTAGATTAAACATTCAACATCTATATATAACATTTAACATTTAGAAATCACATTTAACAGATTTAGGGCGGCACGGTGGCTTTGTGGTTAGCACACAGCAAGAGGGTCCTTGGTTCAACTCCCGGTTGGAACGGGGTTTGGTCTGGGCGGGGGCCCTTCTGTGCGGAGTTTGCATGTTCTCCCCGTGTCTGCGTGGGTTCTCTCCGTGGTCTCCGGCTTCCTCCCACAGTCCAAAGACATGCAGCTCAGGTTGATTGGTGACTCTAAATTGCCCTTAGGTGTGACTGTGAGCGTGTGTGGTTGTCTGTCTCTATGTGTCGGCCCTGCGATGGTCTGGCAAACTGTCCAGGGTGTACCCCGCCTTCTGCCCGATGACAGCTGGGATTGGCTCCAGCCCCCCCCCGCGACCCTTCCGAGGACAAGCAGTTACAGAAAATGACTGACTGACATTCAACATCTATATATAACATTTAACATTTAGAAATCACATTTAATAGATTTAACATTTTTATTTGACAGTGATATTATCTTTAATATATTTTCCATGAAATAAGTGAGCAAGTTCACAAATATTGCTCTAAATTTGATGACAAAATAACTTTGAAAAATTCACACCTCTGATTATGTATTAGAGCTAAATGTGGAGAAATGTTTGTGCTACTTTCAGAGTGCACAACTTTACAATCAGCATCCCGTACTCACATATTTGAAAATAACCAACACATCACCATGGAACATTTTGTGTGATACCCTACGAAAATGCACACACAACAGTTTGTATATCGTATGAATTAGCACCCCATTAATGATGTTACCTTATAATGTACTGTTATGTAATTAAGAAAGTTATGGAGGTTTGGTTTAAGACAAGAAAGAGATTCCTGAATAATAATGACTGGCTGGTATGGTCAGCTTGGCACATCTTTTTATTTCTCTCTCAGTCTCACTGCTTAATTGCTGAAATCTCTGAAAAAAACTATATATATATAAAACATTACTTTGACACCTGCTAGTAGCTACAAATTAGGAAGAACTTTATACACAAACTCAGTGATGGATTGAAAAATAGCTGATGCAGTCCATTCCAAGAGAGTTGGGAATTAACAGCCTAATGCAATGTATCATGGGTTTATTTTGCTATAGTAAAGAGTCTTTTATTGTGGAGGAATGATGCATTTTACAACACAAACAGTTATCAAATAATCACATATCTGCTGTCAAACATGCTCTTGTGTCAGAGTTAAATCACTCACAGCCACTGTCCTGTTAGAATCATCCACTCTTATAGCTCAAATGTAAAAGTTAAATCAGACAATCAGACCGACAGAGCTGTAATAATTCAGTAAATCAATACACAGACCAAAGTAAACCTTTAGATTCAACCTTGAGATGAAAAGTTCTTCTTAAGGTTGAAAAGTCAGTAAAGTGTTCTGGAAAATGGAACTCTGTGACGACTTTGCAACTTTCTGAACAAAAGCTCCAGAACAGACACCAACAGACAGTCAGATGTGAAAAGAAGTGACTTTGTGGTGAGATTATTTTGTCAACTGTCTCCAAAGGCAGCAAAGTGAAAGCAGCATGTCAGCAGGACAGGACTTCTGTGTAGGTCACCTGAGCACTCACAGTCACTGTAGTATATATGTTTAACAAAAGAAAACAGACCTGAAGTCTGAAAGGTTTTGGGTTGCAATTACACGTGTATAGCTTAAGTGAAATGTGCGCTGCTTGTAGACAGCTGTAGTGATCAAAATACAACAAGCTTTTTTGTTCATTAGATAAATTTGAGAAGGCCTACGCAAATGGGATTTAGGGATGAGGTTAGGGTGTGTGATTGAGTCAACAGCATGGGAATATAAGGCCCCCTTTTTTACTGCACAAAAAAACTGTTAAGACCTGCTAACATCTGGCTTTTTAATGTAATGGGAAAGGTAACAATCTGCATTCACAACCGCATCAAATAACCTTGCAGTGGTACTGGTATCAGTTCGCTATAGCTCTGATCAGCATTGACAGAGACCAAACATCCCTGTGAACATGCTAATTTTAACCCCTAACTAGTGAGATGCAATGAATACCACCACAAAATACATATTGCATAATATTAATACTTATTAGTTTGCACCAAGTTTAAAATTTAGACTACACTCGGAAGGGATATAACAAAGTAACCACCATTAAGTTTTCACTGGCCTCCATGCTGCTTTATACTGTTTACTAACCTATTTTTTTTTTTTGCTTTTGTTCCCGAAACATAACCTTTGTCCCTGAAGTGGAAACATGGCACACAGGCCCCCCACCACCCATTCTCGCACACACACACACACACACACACACATACATGCGAACATGAATAATAGGGGACTATCTAAGTGTACTATCCAAGAGGGAACCTTTATTAGCAGTCATTTTAAAAATACAAAACTAGAATTGAACATTTACTTTTGAGGTCTTCTTTCACAATATTACTGCAAATGTGATTTTTACAATTTTTTAAAGAAATTGCCAAGAGGGGACCTGAAGCCTTGAGCGTCTGCCTCATCAAAGGGGACATCCATATACTGCAGTCAAACTGGTTTATCCTGGTTCTCTCACCTATAGAGTGCTTCTTTTTCACTAAAACTTCATTTGTATCTTTAAAAATGGGTATGTAAACTTTATTGCTTGCAATATATCAACATTTTTTGTGATAATAAATATTACAGAAATAATACTTGCCAAAGCAAAGTATATCTTTTAAAGAAGGCTCCCATAATCCTGTGAATTCAGTTTTATCTTACTATTTACTGTTAATAACTTTATTGTTGTCTTTGTTTTATATATGTATATATATATATATATATATATATATATATGTATATTTAGACCAGACCAATTGTAACTACCAATGTATCAAAAAAATTCAGAAAAATAAATCTATAAGCGAGTAACATTATACATAAAATGATCAGCAATATAATTACTTATTTTAATAAATAATATATTTATTTTAATTAGTTAATCACTATAAAATGATTTAACACAAGTCTGTGACTAATCCTTAAAAGCTGTTTGCTTCCAAAAGAAAGAAATCAAACTGTGACATGACAGATGAGCTCAGGTCCAGAGAAGTCAGTGGTGTTTCTGGATTTTGTTGAATCTGGCTTTCACTTAGCATAGTAGAGTCTTAAATTGCATTTATAGATGCAGTGATGAGACTGTGTTCACTGTCAGTGGTTTTCAGTGTCCCCAAGCTCATTTTGTGATATCATGTTGGTATTTAATGCAGTGCAGCTTTTATGGGTCAAAGGTCATGGCCATTCATTTTGGTTTTAGCCTTGTCCCTTTTATGCAGAGATTTCTCAAGGTTCTCTAAATCTTTTCATGCTATTATGGCAGATAGTTAATGGATTTGAACAGCAAATATCTTGTTTTGTAATGTATTCCTTTGTGTTCACAATAGTTTTTCAGTGATGGATGAAACACCTGTGTTTGTTAGTGTATTTTAGCATTATCTAATCTAGACCCCTATTCAAAGATGTTTGTTTTTTAATGACTACAGTCTGTAACACATACTACACACACTGGCATGCAGCATTGTCACAGTGCACAGAGAGTGTGCGTGAAGTGAAAGGCACATAATAAATGTTACGATAAGTTCACAATGACACTCAGCTTTACAGGACTTTACATTCCAGTATTGTAAACTGGAAACTTTTCTTTAGCACTTAAAGTTTAACTGGTATGTTAGTGTTTTTGATGGGCATTGAAATGGTGATGAGCCACCAACAACTCATCTCAAAACCATCACAACAGGATACACATCTATGAATGGGCCTTCATAAGTCGACTTCTGTTTGTACTCTGAACTTTGCACTCCAAAAAGGAAAAAAAAAGTCCACACTCCATTTCCTTTTGTTAGAAAACTAAAAAAGGAGTTTTAAATTAAAATTATGTAACATCAAACTTTGACTTGACCTTTAAAATTGTTCAATTTCCAAAATACTTACCTGACCAGTTTTCACAAGTAGTGAATGTCAATCAAGTTTTCAATATACTTGTGTTCTCAGTCTGTACTTAAAGAAATGCAACTTGTTTGTTGGTGCACATTACAGAAGAAGGTCCACCCTTGAGTAGGATATAATGACATGAGTCCACTGTTGGCTGGTACATAATGTCACAAGTTCCTTCTTAGATAGCACGGAGTGACATTCACACTCAACCATGTAAAGCACATACAAACATATTTAATAATACTTGTGAAAAAAATCTCATCTGAATAATGTTACATTTCTTCTTCAAATATGATTTGTTAGTATGTTTGTGTAACAGAATATAAAGGCTCAACTTTAGTGGCTGGCTTAACCTTTTTATGGCTTGATACTGTATTAATGGGAAATTATGCCCATTTCTAAAATACATACATATTATTTCTATGATCTAAGGCAGTCTAAAAACATTAGTAAACATGGGCAACTCGCTCCCATATCCAAAAACTGGAGTGCTTGTGATGTCATGTGATATAAAGTGTAGAGTTGCTCCATTGACATGAAATTGTGAAAGATTTTCTAGATGACACTGAGAACAGCCAGAACAATGTTATAAGTATATGGGAACATTTTCTGTTACAGAACTGACAACACCAATATAATAAAGTTCATTTGGGTTTAAGGGATAACAAACATTCTGTTGGTCCCCAAAATTAGGCTCTCGATGAGCAGAAGGAGCAGCTCCAGACTTTATACTTCATGACATTACAAGTCTGAGACTTCTTTCTCTAGTGTCTAGATCAGAGATATCACACATACTGGCTGATCCCTTGGCCATGGAAAAAACATACTGGAATTCCTACTTTAGATGTTCACCTTACAATGAAGGGTTTCCCAGAAAGGACCAAACGATATAAAGGTCAGCAACAGTATTTGCTGATTAATCATAAAATAGATTTATTATCAGACTTTTACTGGAAATTCCCATTAAGAGTTATTACAAGCACAGGATCTCTTTTACAATGTATGTGCGTGCTTTCAATTTATATGCATAAGAATGCATTTTCTTTGTTGATCAACATTACAGAAAAAAAGGGCCACACATATAGAATAAAGCGACGGTGGTCCCAAGTTGGCTGGTACATAATGACACAAGTTCCTTTTGGATAGGGACAGAGTGATATTCACACTCCACCATAGATTAATGAAAAAGAAATAGAAAGGTGCATTTTGTAAAGAGAAAAATATCTAATACAAAAATGTATCTATTCAGTAAAGCTTCTCATTGTTTAGTAAATTGGCACCAGAAATGTTGCCATTGTAGCTTTTTGAAATAAAGGCTATAATGTGAACACAATTATAACTTATAACTTATATTCACTGTGACGTGACAGATGAGCTCAGGTCCGGGGAAGTTGGCAGTGTTTCTGGATTTTGCTGATATCTGGCTTTCACTTTGCATAGTTAAGTCTTAATTTGCATTTATAGATACAGTGATAAACTGTGTCCACTGTCAGTGGTTTTTAGTGTCCCCTGAGCTCATTTTGTGATATCCTTCAGTCATGTTGGTATTTAATGCAGTGCAGCTTTATGGGTCAAAGGTCATGGCCATTCATTTTTGGTTTTTAGCCTTGTCTCTTTTATGTATTTCTCAAGGCTCCTTTTCATGCTATTATGATAGGTAATGGATTTGAACACCAAATATCTTGTTTTGTAATGTGTTCCATTGTGTTCAAAATGAATAGTTTTTTAGTGATGGATGAAACACCTGTGTTTGTAAGTGTATTTTAGCATTATCTAATCTAGACCCCATTCAAGATGTTTGTTTTTAATGACTACAGTCTATAACATATACTACACACACTGGCATGCAGCATTGTCACAGTGCACAAAGAGTGTGCATGAAGTGAAAGGCACATAATAAATAATATAATAATACGATAAGTTCACAATGACACTCAGCTTTACAGGACTTTAAATTCCAGTATTGTGAACTAAAACCTTTCTTTAGCACTTAAAGTTTAACTGGTATGTTAGTGTTTTTGATGGGCATTGAAATGGTGATGAGCCACCAACACCTCATCTCAAAACCATCACAGCAGGATACACATCTATGAATGGGCCTTCACTAGTTATCTTCTGTTGACCCCATTCAAAGAGGTTTGTGCAACCCAGAACTAAGTTTTTATTATTGTTATATCTATTTTTGGTTGTTTTTGATAACTATAGTTGGTAACACATAGAGTTGTAAATTAGTTGGCAAATACAGGGCTGGTATACAGCATTGTCACTGCGGCACAGAGAGTGTGCATGAAGGCATGTGAGATTGCTAAAATAAGTTTACATTGACACTCAGCTTTACAGGTCTTTAAATTTCCAGTGTTGTCAACTGAAACAACTCTTTAGCACTTAAAGTTTAACTAATGTTAATGTGTTTCTGATGGCCATTATGCTTAAAAATTCAGACAAACAGAGCCACTGAGAGCCAAGATGCCCTACTGCTTTAGAGGGCCACTTAATAAATAATTACCTTTCAATTATTTCAGTGATATTACATACATGTGGTTATTATGTCACTTCCAGCAGATGTTTCTTCAACGTGAAAACATGTTTAACTCCTTTTTGAATAGCTTTGTAGTCAATTGTGCAATTGACGACAAATGTGGAAATGCTGCTTGTATTTCTACTCTTTACAGTTTAACATTATCTTACCCAACATCCACTTGTTTAACACAGGAAAGAGGAAAAAGCCATGTTTCAGTCAGATACAACATCTAGGATATGAGAAGTAAGCAACCCTTGAAGCCCAATGTGTAATGTCCTCACGACCATAACGACCATCGTCCATAGAAGAAACCATCCCTGCGACTGCAGGGAATCAAGGCCTGACAGATTTTCACAGGCTGACTTGCAGAGAATCAAACCCCTCACCCACTGCAGGTCACTCACTTCTCAGTGGCAGCAGTCTCCACTGTTCAACACTCAAAGTTAGGATCTGAGAATCATATGGGTGCTGGTCACTCCACCTCTTCAGTGTAGAAGAAATTACATATTTTTGTCCACTTCATCAACTGAAGGCCAAGTAAATATAAAATATATCTATAAAACTGTGTAGAATGTAATAAAAGACAGATTGCTTTCTAAAGAATGCACAAAGCCATTGAATCAAATGTACATAGATCATACAGAGATGAATAACATTTTTTCACACATATGAATACTCAGCCTCTTTTAGGGATGCATCTTACTCCATAAATGTGGTAATTTTACGGTCGGTATCATCTTTCTGAAGCTGGCAATACTGTATTATAGGCATCATTAATAATTTGTTAACTGACTGTTAATTATACTTGTCAATACTCCTTGATAACCAATGAAGAAATGATAACTAATTAACTTTACCCATTATAAGTAATGTTATAGATTGTTATTTTATTAGTCAAATACCAAGACTTATACAGTCTTGTATAAATACATAAACTAAGTATTAATGGTTTCCAACTAATTTGTAAACCTTTGTAAAAACAAAAAAAGTAAATTATACAATATAAATATCTCTTGGATAGATATAGACCAAATATTTATAACACTTTGTTAACTATTAATAGTTGGTTTGAAAACTGTTTATAAACATTGTTTGGATGGTTTCTATAAAGTTGCAACTGCTAATGGTAATAAACTGTTAAACTGTTAACAAATACCATGTAGCAGATCTTGAAATACTATTTGGAAGACCATTATAAAGTTGCAGTTGCTATTTAAATCTTTTGAGTCACTTAATAAATAATGTCTTTTCTAAGCACTTTTGTAAGGTATACATACATGTTTGCCCTTCATTAAATTTTTAATTAGGTTACAAAAGTTGCAAAACAACAATAACCCACTACATTTATCTTTGGCTCAAAGTTGCATGTCAACATTGACTTTCTGTTCATATATGTGTTTAAAATGATAATCACACAATCAGGACACATATATGTACTCTTTATGTAGCTCACCTATAAAACATTTAAAAGGGCCAAATTAGTTTTACTCCATACAATCAATAACCATTGACAACATTTTAACTATCTAAATAATGTTTGTAGATGCTTTACAGAGTATCTAATTCTGTAGTATTGTTTTACCTCTTTAGTTAAAACAGAACCTTTTATTATAATTAGAATAATGAAATGTAAACTTGAGGCAATAACCTGTGCAACATCAAAATGGTATGTCATGAAATAACAGATGTAATCATTAGGTAACTGAATATGTTCAACTACATAAATATCCATAATAGTACAAGTTTTGAAAAAAAAAAACCAGTATTTAAAATGGGAATTAAAGTGGAGAATTGTATGCCTACTCCGTACAATTTCAGGGTGTTCTTCCCAATAATCCAGGGATGTTGTACTAACCAAGATAAGCAGTGTGTGCTACTTGTTAAAACCCAGGATGGGGGAATAAGCCACGTTTCAGTCCTGGGTCTAAATCAGATACAGCATCTTGGATATGAGAAGTTAGCACACCTTAGCTCAATGTGTCATGTGCTAACGACCATCGTCCAGCTAGAAGAAACCATCCCCCACTGCAGGGAATCAAGGCCTGACAGATTTTCACAGACTCACTTGCACAGAGTCAAACCCTCACCCACTGCAGGTCACTCACTTCTCAGTGGCAGCAGTCTCCACTGTTCAACATTCAAAGTTAGGATCTGAGAATCATATGGGTGCTGGTCACTCCCACCTCTTCAGTGTAGAGGAAATTACATATTTTGTCAGCTTCATCAACTGAAGGCTCATAAATCTAACAATATATCTATAACACCATGTGATTGCTTACTTAATAATGCAGAGCACCACTGAATCAAATGTTTAACATCTTAGAGAGATGAACAACATTTTTTTCACAAACAAATGAATATTTAACCTCCTTTAGGGATGCATTTCGCTCCATAAATGTGCTGGTAATTTTACATGTCAGTGTCATCTTTCCTAAGCTGGCTGTTAACAGACTGTTAATTTCACTTTTGTCAATACTACTTGATAACTAATAAATAAATTGCAACTACTGATGGTACGCTGATACACTGATACACTACTGATGGTATATTGTTAAACTGTTAAAAAATACCATGTAGTGGATCTTGACATATTATTTGAGAGGCCATTTTAAAGTTGCATTTGCTGTTTTAAATCTTACAGTCACTTAAAAAATGCTTTGTTTCTCAGCGCTGTGTTAAGCATGCATACACGTTTGCCCTCATTAAATGTTTTATAGGTTAGAAAACTATTTATTTTCATATATAAGTTCAAACTGATTTATGACCAAACCTTTTAAATTTATATCACTGCAGCTCAAATGAAAAAGGGTTCAGGAGGTGAAAATGGACATAAATTCAACATTACAGATCAATATAAAACCTATGTTACAAAAACTACAATAATCCACCATGTTTTTTCTTTGGCTCAATGTTGCATTCTGACATTTTATTTCTGTTTCCTGAATATGTTTAACATGATGATCAGACGATCACTCTTACTCTTTAGTTTTGTTTTACTCCTATAGTTGAAACCAAACCTTTTATTATGATTAGAACAATTAAATGTTAACTTGGCACAATAAACTATGTAACAATCATGAAATTCATGTAATTATTAGGTGATTAAATATGTTCAAATATTTAACTATCCAGTAAAAAAAGTACTACTTTTGTATCAGTATTCAAGCTAGTGGGAATTTGAGTGGAGAATTATATGCCCAATCTGTAAACTTTTAGGATGTTCTTCCCAATAATCCAGAGATGTTGTACCAGCTAAAATAAGCACTGTGTGCTACTTGCTTAACCTAGGACAGGGACAGACCCATGTCTCAGGCAGTCAGAGTTGGATGTAACATTCTAGCTAATATAAATTAGCATCTCTGAAGCTTAATGTGGAATGGCCTATTGACCATCGTCAACAACAAAGAAACCAACCCCCACACTGCAGAGAATCAAGGCCTGGCACAGAGCTGCACACGCTGACCCTCACCCTCTCCAAGTCACTCATTTCTCAGAGGCAACCTTAAAGGCACATGGGTGCTGGACACTCCACTCAGTCAATGTGGGAGGATTGTTTAATGCTTACATCATAAACTAAAAACCCTTTAAGGAATTTGAAATTCTTCATATAAACCAAAACTGTGTTGAATAATAATAAGTCCCTCTGGTCACTGCAGCATGCACACAGAGAGATGGCAAATCATTTAATCCAATACAAAATGAGTAGTCAGCCTCTGTTAAAGACACAATCCATAAATGTGCTGGTAATTTTGCATGCCAGTACACCCATTTAAAAACTCTCAGTTCCCTCTCCTACAACAGAAGACTTTAAAGGTCGTACACAGCAGACAATCCAATCCAAATCTCTCAGCGTTATTTTTTTATTTTTACTTGGAAAGTGAATCCTATTTTGATCATAGTTCTGCAGTTTTTGTATTGTTGGCTGTTTTATATTTCTTTAGTTGTTTTAGTAGTTGTAGTTGTTTTGGTTTTCTTGAGACCTAGTAATGTGTATATATACAATTTTGTCTGTCTAATGCAGATTTAAGATTAATTTAAAACATTGGAGAAAATATAAAACAAAACAAAACAAAACAAAACAAGAAGTGTCATTTTGTACAGGCCAAGAAGGGAGTGACAAAGTGTGGACTGACTTTCCTTTTTAGAATTTAAAGTTAAAGTACAGCCAAAAGTACAGCCAAAAACCTATAGAATTTGAAATAGTTCATCTCAGCAGTTGAACAGAGGGTTTCAGAGGTTAATCATTCCTCTAACTGACTTATCCTGTAACTGAGACAAACTGATTGCTCACAAACCTCCCATATTATAAATACCATTAAAGATTGCTCTAGTCATTTATATCATGATGGGTTGTCAATGTGTTTTCAACACAAAGGTAAAAAGGAGCACACTCTTAAACAGCAACTCAAAAAACTTATTCAGGTGCACGATTCAAAAAGCAATGTACTAAAAAACTAAAATGATATTTCTATCTCCAATTTCCTAAAAAAATAAATAATTTTATTATTACATTTTGTAAGATTATTTTCTTTGAACAATAATGCATCTAACTTTTTTCCTATTCTTTGTCATTTATCCATGTTGAAATGGGAATGTCACTTATACTATATATCTAAGATGGAACTTGTGTCATTATATACCAGCCAACAGTGGACTCATGTCACTTTATACAACTCAAGTGTGGACCTCTTTTCTGTAATGTGGAGCGACAAATAAAATGGATTCCTATAGATGGGCACACATACATTGGATTTCAACCATAACAATAAATGCCAAATTCAGCTGATTCCTGTGAATTCTGGGAGACCCTGCAATTTTGTCAAATCACTGCAACTATACAGAATTCTTAACAATTTAAACCGGTTAAAATCTGATTTTCACTGTATGTCTGCCCACAACTAATCCACTCAGTTCTCAGTTGCCCTCTAAGTATTTCTGAGTGGCTCTGATGTTTTACAAAGAAGACTTTGGACCAGCAAAGCTATTTTTAAATTATTTGCTTCATTTTATGCAAATATTAGCTCTGAAAAGGCATCATTCAATGATGATGAAACTTTATTCCTTTTTTTTAAAAAAAATAACATTTTGTTTTAATATTCTTTTCCCAATAGAAAAAATCCTCAAAATAAAACCTAAAACTTGCATGGCATTTTTTTTTGCTTGTAAAAACTGTTAAATGGAAGTTTTGAGTAAATCCATACATATTCTCAAGTGATGCTAGCCACGCAAGATGTATGCAGATGTGCCTCGTGCTGTCTGGCTGTCTACTGACATATAATAACAATGCGCTTGGCTCTGTCCGCTATGTTCTCATCTCACATCATCCTGCCATGATCCAGATTGATGCAGGTATGCCAAAAGCACTGAAAGAGGGAATGTATTTGAAAAGTTAAGAATGAGAATGGACTGGGGTAGCTCCTTTTAAACACAGTGTCAAGCTATAAAATGGTAAAGACATCCACAACGGCTGAGCCTTTATATTCAGTTACAAAAATACATACTTACAGATCCTTTTAGAAGCAAAAAAATTACATGATTTAGTTTAGAATATATTTACAAGTAACTTGTGTCATTATGTACCAGCCAACTGTGGACCCCTATTTGCTTTATACTACACAAGTGTGGACCTCTTGCCTGTAGAGTAGATCAGCAAATAAAATGCATTCCTGTGATTATAGAGAAAAACATATGTACATTGTAAGATTGACAGTGAAATCTAGTGCTTCTAGTGCATCTAAAACTCAAAGGGAGTTTTGGAGGATTGAGCTAATCTCAAGGTTAAGTTAAATTCTGATAATAAACTAATTTAAGCAATTCATTAAAATTAGTAAAGATCTTGCTGGTATTTTCTCTCCACATTTTCTTCCTACCCTTATTATTATTATTATTATTATTGTTGTTATTGTTATTTCTCCTTTCTTTAGATTTAAAATATTTCCTTGCCCTCTGGGGAAGCCGATTAAAACAGTGTCAAGCTAGATGGTTAAGCCATCCACTAAAACTGAGCCTTTATAGTTTGTTATAAAATATTAGTTATAATTATAATAATCACAGTCATTGTAATCATAGTTGAGGAATAATTTTTGAATTATTTAGGGTGAGATTCTTTTTGTGTAAGTCTTATCTATCTCATTTTATTTATTCTTTACATTGGTGGAGTGTGAACGCGTCACTCCATGCTATCCAAGAGGGAACTAATTGTCATTATGTACCAGCCAACAGTGGACTCATGTTGCATTATCCTATGTTTGGACATGTTTTCTATAATGTGCACCCACAAACAAATTACATTTCTATGTACAGACTGAGAGTGTATATTGAAAGTATATTGAAAAACTGATTGACATTCAGTGCTCGTGAAAACTGGTCAGGTCAGTATCGTCAGGGACTGAACAACTTTAAAAGGTCTAGTCAAGGTCTGATGTTACATCATTTTACATAATTAAACCTAAAAAGAAAAAATCTTACTGCTGATCATTTGATGTAAAGGTTTATTCTGCGTGGATTATAGTTTTCTTGCTTTTTTTAAGGCTCTAAAATACTGATTTCTCTCCTGCCTTCTGGGTAGCCCTTTATTTTAATACAGTATAGAGCTTAAAACTTATGAAATCACCTAAAGCCAAGCCTTGAATTTTAATGCAAAGACTAATAACAAATCACTTTTCAGGAGACTGGTGTCTTTATTAACCCTATCATGCTATTTGTATCATATTTGATACATTACATTCTGTGGCCTTCATGTCACCCACATTAACATTACTAAAGCCTGTTTAACGGCCCATCTGCAGTCTGAAAGGCTGCTGGGAGAGAGTGTTAAAAAGCACGTGTGTGAATGGGTCGTTCAAATACCAGCTCCAACCAGGAGGAGAGCTCTGAATATGGATATAAACACTCACACACTTTGGTCCCCTCTTGGCAAAATCTGAAAAATTTCACCAGAGGCCATAACACATGATTTTATGATGATTTAGAGCATGTCCAAGTGGGGACTTAAAAATGTCCCCTGTTAGTTTTGTTGCCTGTTGGTGACTGTGTAACGATGAGTATGTTCCCTGTTATATATATGCGCGAGTGCACACACACACACACACACACACACACACACACACACACACACACACACACACACACACGCACACAGGTATGCTTGCCTGCTGCAAAGTCATATACACAGCCCTGGACTACTAGCATTGAGCTGATTTTTAGCAGGTTTTCCAGTGTAAACACACTTTTTTGGGTGGAAAAGGTATAAGACACTTCCAGTCTCTTCCAATCTTGTCTATTACTCAGTTTGTAATTATGTTTTAAAATGAGCCATAGGAATGAACTGGATGTTCCTTGGCAATGTATCACTATGTGAAACAAGAGTTATATGTTCACACCGGCCATCTGTTATAAGGAAGAGTCAGGGTGGATGGTGAGCATAGAAAACAACACAGTTCTCTTTGGGAAAGCTTATGGTTTTGCTTAAGTGTTAAAGTAAACACATCCTGCCTTGTTTTCCAAGTCACCTTTGACTCTTTTGGTATCTACCCAAAACCAGACTCTCTGTCACATCTTAACCTTTAACTTAATCATTAATATTAGAATTTTAATTCTGCTTTAGTAGCCAGATGCAAAAGTTATATTGGGTATCATACTGAATCTGGGGTCAAATTATTTGCATAAACATAACCTGTAGACTAATGGTCAAATCGATCTTATACCAACATTGACTTCTTGAAACCATGACAGTAATATTTTCCTGTTTTATCCCTCATCTCACCAAGTAGTTCTACTTGTTTAATAGCCAATCAAAAAACAGGCATATGATTCGTTTTTGAACAGTCATATTGATACTTTTGAAGGCACAGACAAACAGCCTTTTCTGTTATTTATGAGAATGTTCTCAACCCAAGTCATCATATTATGCTCTAGGTATCCTTCTGTGTCTTATGTTGACATTCCAGAATGCTGCTACCCGTGTTGGGATGTCAACTAAAGCACATGGTTATGTTTAGGCAAAAAAAGCAAATGGCAGCCAATGCCAGGATGACAAGAGAAGCACATGCTTAGGATAAGGCAAAAAAGGCAAGGACGGATAGGATTAGGGGAAGGTGTAGAAAAAAACATTACATTCAGATGGTAGGCGAATGCCAGACTTCAGCATGAAAGTCCAGGGTCTGTTGGACCCATCCACCACCCCAAAGGTCCTATACGGACCTTGGTGCTGCTGATGTAACATTGTAACCAGCAGCATTTCAACCTGATGCTATCCAGCAAGGCATTATGTGGACGCGTCAGGTTCCGACCAGCCATGTTCAAAAAATGACCCGCCCATCTGCATGCCATGCTGCCATGTCAGGAGCTGTCCGGCTGTCTGTCAATTTGGTGGCATATCATTACAGTGAAAACAATTAAGTCTCAGCTGTATCATACTGCCACGAAAGGTGGCTTTTGGTGTCAGGATCTTTCACCAAAATCACTGAAAAAAATGTGGTATTTGATGACTTTGGAATGAGAATGGGCTGGAGGACCTGTCTGTGGTCTTCAACACTTGGCAGAGACATGCTTTAACAATGTTAAAAATGTTCTGGTTTAAAACAATTCAGGTAGATGTGTTGATCTGAGTGGGTTATACTGTAGCTATGAGAGTCCAGAACAAATGGGCCGATTTGGTGTGGTGAAAGATTTCTGGATTGTCCCCTTCTGGGGGAGTGAGAGCATGTCTCACCTCTTGGCCTTGTGATGATACCCAGCACCCAGCCCCTCACCCTGACTCTGCCCTCGCATGTGGACTGCTCTGATCTCTGCAGGTATTCCCTGGTGTGGCAGACAGAGTCGGACAGCTGTTTTGACATCGACACTGTTGAAGGAACCATCTCCACTAATGATTACCTGGACAGAGAGACCGCTGTTCAGCACAACATCACTGTGGTGGCAACCAAAGTCAGTAAGTATTCAAAACAACGTGCATCTGAAACAAAGCACATATAGCAACAGAGAAAGCAATGTGAAATCATTCACTTCTTAACATTACAATCTGTAATATCAAATATCCACCTCTGATCTAGTTTTAACTGTGGCAGTGGAGTCTGCTTTCACTGCATATTTAAATTTCCACACAATCCACAGCCTGTGTACATATGTGGGGCTGCACAGTGGCTCAGTGCCAGAGCCACTAAGAAAGCTCGGTCCATCCTTGCCAACCATAGTCACCCTCTATCTAAACATCACAGGCTTCTGCCATCTGGTCGCAGATACATGTTGCCGAGGTGCAAGACGGTGAAACACAAGAACTCATTTGTCCTTGCTACCTCTGGCCTCATAAATAGCATAATGTAACTTCCTGTCTGTATGTTATCCATAATTTTTGTGTTGTGTAAATTTTACTGTCCTTGTCCCAGACCTTATTCTGCTGGCTGTAAAACAAATTGCCCCTCATCGATAATAAAGTTTACCTTGACCTTGACCCCAGTGGTTAGAAATGTTGCCTCACAGCAAGAAGGTCCCAGGGTTCGTGTCACAAACTTCTTGTGTCTGCGTGGGTTTCCTCCACCACCATCAAAAACAAATATGTTAGGTCAATACACCTGTCAGTGCTCCTGATCAAAGTGCTGGCAGAAGCTGCTGCATAAAGGATGGGTAAAATGCAGAGGATAATTTTGCTGTACAATGTACATGTGAGAATAAAGAATTCTTCTTCTTCTTCTTAATTAATCTTAAACTGGATACATTTCCCATTAATTTTTGATAAATGAAAACTTTTCAAGATAAATGTAGAGTCCAGTCAATTCATAAAACCCAATATCACAAATTTCAAATTTATTTCAAGGGGCTTTGTTTTATAGTATATCCTGCCTGTTCTCATTTAAAAATCATCAAATACTGTAGCTTTTGTGGTGATTTTGGTGAATAATCCCAACACCAAAAGTCACCTTTGGCATCCACGTGATAAGCCGCTGGATGGCGTCAGCTGAGGACGCAGCTGGACAGAACTGTTTGCTGTGCTCTGCATAGGGCCCACAGTGCACAATTACACAATAACTGTAAAGATGCCCTATGGTGCTTTCTTGTAAACAAAATCTTGGATTATAGTCAATGTTTTGTGTGGCTGTGGCTAAGGGATAGAGTGGGTTGTCCACTAATTGGAAGATCGTTCAATTTCTGGTAGTATCCTTGCACATCATACTGAAACCCAAATTGCTCCAGATGGGTTTTGCATCAGTGTGTGAGCGTGTGTGATGTTTACTTTGTGGCAGGTGGCACCATGTAACTTAGCCTCAGTGACCAGTGTATGTATGGGTGAATGTGACATGTAGTGTAAAAAGTGCTTTGATAGGTTGTAAGACTAGAAAAGCGCTTTACAAGTGCAGGTCCATGACCAATTTTCCTTGAGATCTAACAAACCTGTTGGTTGAATTCCATCAATCCATTTTCTCTTCGGCTTATCTGGGCAGGGGTGAGGGAGCAGCAGGCCAAGCAAAGCACTCCAGACGTCCCTCTACCTAGTAATGCTTTCCAGGTCCTCCTGGGGGACCCTGAGGTGTTTCCATGCCAGACAAGATACATAATCTCTCCAGTGTGTTGTGCCTCAGGGCAAACTAAAAGTTGTTCATACCCTGAACACCTCTAACAGGAGGTGCCCAGGAGGAATCCTGATCAGATGCATTAACCACCTTAACTGGCCCCTTTCAATGGGAAGGAGCAGCACCTCTACTCCAAGTCTTAGCTCCTCACCTTATCTCTAACCCAGGATTACCACTGCTTGCATGTGCATTGTGGAACAGCTCAGCTGTGGTTTTGCTCCATGCTCCTTCATCCATCAACTCCCAGCGGTTGAGATTAGTGTGGGGCACAGCGCAGCACTGCCGAATCAGCTGGAGTGCCAGGACTGAGGAGTTCACGTGGTAATTATAGAAGCACGCGCATTATATCAGTACAGAATGAGGAGATGTAATAAATCCATTCACTCCCATAACTGCCAATATGGTGTTCCATGCCATTTCCTTTGGTTGTCCTTATAAAAAGTATACTTTTGTGGTTTTCCACCTTCTTAATTAGTTTATTCTCATCCATGTTGTCAGTAGTGACCTCTGAAAACCTCTGACCTGTTAACTCCAGGCCTGGTTCTGCTCATGGTGATGTTTTGCTGATGTAGTTAATTGAAATACAATCAGATATATACGTGTGTGTTTTATTCTGAAAATTAACCGTATGTTTTAATGTTGTGTCGCTGTCTGAAACCCTGTCTGCCATGTGTTTAATTCGGCTGAAAGTGCTCTGGCATCCAGCAAAAATAGGAGCCCTGCGTATCTAATCGGCAAGGCTCCGTACCACTATTACTACTACTGGAACGGAGTCGATTCGCAATGCAGTGGAGCCAGTGGAAGTTAACACATAGATTAGAGCGTAATCTATTTGCTCTGTCTGCCATGATGGATTGGAGCCGGACTGAACAGGGATCTGGTGGAAATTAGGGATAATGCTAAGCCCAGCCACCCTCAGAGGAAACTCATTGAATCCGTGAGTGCATGCTTGCGGCCACAGTGCGGTGAAGCCAACAGAACCACATCATCTGCAGGCCACCACCAACTGGAAATGTGTTTGTCTTTACACCGATTGTGTCCGAGTCCTAGTGTCCCCTTGCTACACAGATTTTCTACCTTGTCTTATTCTTCCTTGTTGGCACATTCTTTCATGTGTCGGTGTGATATTGCCTCATGCTGTTCCATGGAAGAGTCGGAAACTGTTTGTAAGAATGTGTATTGCATGATCTACAGGCACCATCATGTGCGTCATTGTGAGAATACACAGACAAAATGAGAACTGATACTTAAAAAATCATCAATAATGATCAATACCCTGCAGGGAACATTAAACTTCCAGCTGCAAAATACGCAAATACTTTGAAGCCTTCAAAGGCCCTAAGGTTATATTTTTAATCTTGTGCATACGAGTTATTATCTCATCATCTTGTCATCTATCTTCAATCATATCGTGCCATCAGAAGTGGTTAGAGGTGCATCAATTCAATTTTATATTTTAATTATTAGGGTTTACTTTATTTTGTACAAGTACATCAAATTTCAAAACATTAGTCTTTTCGACACTCAATGTGCATATCAGGGCTGCTCACGGGCTCCTGATCCCAATGCTGAAAAACCTGTGAGTGAATCCTAGTGTGTTTAGAGACAGTGAAACAGCATCACCTGCTGGATGAAGAGTTATCTGATGTTAGTATGAGTTTTACTGGATAGGCTCATTTTAAGCATGTGGCTTATCCAAAACAAATCCCAACTTGTTCACATATCATTACATGTTCATTGATGTGTGAAACACAATGAATGACTTGACTAATAAATCAGTATGAGACTTAAAAGTCTTAACCCTTAGATGCATGAGTGAGTTTTTATGCCATTTTTGTCATTTTGGTTAAAAATAATAATTTTTATCATATTTTGTATTATATTTCGGTCCACACAAGAATGATATTATGTTTGAAACATTTTTTATTTTTCACTTTTTTAACATTTTTAACAGGTAAGTAACTGCCTCTTCATCTAGCATCTGTAGGACCATTTCAGCTGTATACCTAGCAGTACTCTAAAGTAGGCTAATTTATCGGTACATGATAATAACACACACTCTTTCACACAGTAGTCATGAATGACATGCACACACATTTCTGAGGTAAAAAAAAAACCAACAGTAATACTTACAAGTATCAGATCTTGCTGTGTAAAATAATATTCCTCAGGGTTGACACTTAAGCTGTGTTCGAAACCATCCCCTCACTCAGTCACTCACTATTCATTATGTAGTGTGTATCAAATAGTGCACTATATAGGGAATAACCAAACGAGATTTCGGACACTACGCTGCAATTTTACACGACCGCATTGGATTGTGGTAGACGGGAGTTGAATGTAGTGTACATCATATGTACACTCAAATTTGCTGTGCATTGTGGGCATTTTATAGTGCACTATATAATGGATGAAATTAACAGCAGAGAATTCAGACACCACTACAAAATGGTGAAAATACTACATAGTGCACTATGTCTGTGATAGGGGACGGTTTCGGACACAGCTTTATGATATACTCTGTGTGGTCCACAAAATATACATTCCTGACAGTCACAGTTGATGAGAATCAAAGGTTCCCATGAAATTCCATAGGAAATGAATGTGGGTTATTTTTGACCCACCTATGGAAGCTTGGGGTAGTAAAACAAAAACTACAATTTCCTAAAATGTATAAAAGGTAAGTTAAAAATTTCAATGGGATGATATTGATAACATGTTTTCTGAAAAATAGCTGGAATACGAAGTAATAACAACTTTTCATTACAAAGATATTGCAAGAAAACAACCTCGCTGGGTCATTTAGATGCCACTTATGCATCTAATGTGCATAACAGCATTTTGTAAAGTTGATGTTTCACTCCTATTTATGATACAAACTACAGCTACTGTATGTCATGAATGTGAATGAAAGACAGAGACACAACACACAGTTGGCCCCCACCAATGACAGGAAACTGAAGCTGGGAGGTTTTGGGAAAAGAATTATTAACATCGCTCAGTGGGAACACAGTCATCTCACAATTGTGTTTTACAGATATTTTTGAGAAGAGTTTCCTCTACGGTTTGACCTCCCATCCACACTCTGAAAGTCTTAGGTCACTTAAACTAAGATTTTTGAAAAAGCCTTCTCTGGTGCAGACTTTTCAAAACATGACTACCAGTTAAAATCTGTAATGGAATCCCACTGGCTGTAAGGTTAAAAATATGCGCGTGTCCTCTGGAATATATCTTTCTGCCTCATATAGGCACTGCTAATGTGCACATTATTTTGGTAATTCATTCCTGCCTACAGAACAAAAACATGGTAGTTTTCCTAGTCGACACTAATGGCCTTTATCAACAATGATGTTCACAATGTGATTTAATATAAGCATAGATGACATCATCAGTTCTTATCAATCTGCCATCACTTGTTTGTGTTTGTATGGGCATGTGGTCATGGTTATCTGAACCACTATTGGCGCTCTTGATTCTGAAATTTAGATGCAGATACAGCACATCTGTCGGCTACACTAATTGTCATATGAATACCCTGATGACCCTTACTGCAGGACAGGAGGGGTGGCTGGAACTGGAATGACATGAGGGTAACAGAGTGAATTTTAGGATATGCGTAGCAGTGACAGCTGTATATGATGTAAACAAGAGTCCTAGCAGTCCAGTTTAGCTTTGAAGCTTTAGCTCTGACACCCCATAATAAGTGTTCAGCTCCAAGCTGACAAGGTGTAAAACAGATTAGGAGTCCCCATGGGGTCGGCAAATTTAAAGATCATCTCTGTGTACTAACGCGAGAGAACAGAGTGTAATATGGCAGGGTATGATTATCAGTAGAGGTGTAGTTTCTAACAGTCTGACAGTGAAATAGTAGGGTGTGGGATGGTTGCACATGTCTTGTCCAGCGATTCCTTCTAAGATGTGCCCACTGAGTGGAAGATTTAACCAGATTGTTTTGTTTTGGACGAAAGCCTTTCTTTAAACTAAGAGAGATTTACAAAAAAATAAATTAATTAAAAAAATAGAGATCTCATCACTGCTGATTCTAGTTTAATTTTAAGACAAAGGAGCTCACACAAGGATAAATGTAATGCTTTAGACAAGTTTACCTTCATTCTTTTTAAACAACAATCCCACTCTGGAAAAGTGTCCATCTACTGTTCCAACAAGGCCAAAAACACAGTCTCTGGAGGAAACTGTACTGTAAACTGCAAATGCTGAGGTAAAACATGATTACAGTTTGCAGCAGATGAAAACAGGGGTGTTTATCTATGAAAGTGTGCTGCAATACTTACTTTAAATGGTCCCACAGATCTTCAAAAAACAAGGCCCAAATTCATATTAACATGTTTTAAAAAGTATTGAAAATGTAAAGACATGGAATGTAGAACTTTTTTTCTTATATTTTTCATTGCAAAATCTCAAAATAATTGTTAACACCATTTTTTTCTCAAATAAATAAATAAATAACATCAATTTAAAAATAATAATTTACAAATTGCCTCTTACATTGACATCACCAATTCAGGAAGGTGGAATCAACAACATTCATATTTTGTTTTATGGCCGTGATCCACTGTCTGCTAGCTAGCTGTTACTGTACCCTGGATGTGCAGATTTAACCAAAAATGGCTATTTGACCAATATTTTGCAGCTGGCTGAACTTCGTAGGCTTGGTGTACAACTGTAAATGTACCTGGCCCAAAGTATAATCATGGATGTTGAGAAACTCTGTTTTGACCTTTTATCCTGAAAAACTTTTGCTCTTCTGTCGCACATTTAGATGAATCATGGCAACGGAACATAATCCAAACATCCAGGGATGGGAGACCACAACACAGTCTACTCATCAGTTCTGAAACAGTCACCACGTTTGTACCTCGGAGCACTTTAAGTATGACTTCAACATTACAGGGGGAAGAAATATTTACTGTGCTCCTCCAATAATTTAAGGCAGTTTGCGGTCTGTAACAGACCGAGACACAGGATGCCTCCCAATGACCTCCCAATGAGTGGGAGGGTTAGAGGTGAGGTAAACATACCTCACCGTTAACTTGTGAGCAGAACAAATTTGTGTGTCCAGTAGTCTCAGAAGGAAATTCACACGTATTCTGGCATTCATGAACAGCCTATTTTAGTAGCTCTGATCTGTTTGTAGGTGTTAAAACAAAATCCACACATGCCTCTGACCGCTTGTAGAGCTTGTGTCAATAAGGAATTCAGATAAATATTGCCTGTCATTTTTAGAAATTACAATTTTAATTTGTATTTTGCTGTTATGTTCACAATATGTGCAAATGCTTTTAAAACACCTAAACTAAACATGACAAAAGAGTAGAAATATAACACATTGAGCTAAATTAGTTGGCAATTAACAGATTCAGTAAAAAACAAAATCAAAAATAGTCAAATGTGAACACGTAACACTAGTGATGTCATTCAGTGTGATTTTAGCTTCCTGTGGATATCTTTGTCTCTCCATACACATCCATAACTCTGCATAGAAATCCTAACAGAAAGAAGAAATATCATGTTTCTATCTTTTCTTCAGTTTAACAGTAATCCAATAATGGTTGTGTAAATAGTGCATCAATGCTACACAGCACACATGAAGTCTTCATAACTAATTCAGCAGATGATTCAATGGTGCCAATTTGCAGGAAAGAAAAGAAGAGGGCTGCAGGGTCTCGCTCCTGTGACAGCCGTAATGTTTGTTGTGTTTATAGAATAGGCCGATATGTTTCCCATTTGCTTGTTTCAATCATCAGATCTGCATACATTTTTTGACATGACTCAATTTTCTAACAAGTCAACATTTTTTTAAAAAAAAGAACGAAAAGCACATAAATAATAATAGTAATTATAATTATACATAAATAAATAAATAATCAACTCATCTTTCAACTCCAAAGATGTGGCAGGATCAAGGACAAATGTAATTTTATTTTTCAAACTTTGTTTAAAAAAAATGACCAATAAATCTACTGTCTACCTTCTACCTTCTAAAATGTGACAAACAGTTCCTACGGGTTACATAAATGCACAATATACATACAGGCCATTTAACTAAAAATCATGCATACTAAAACCAGACGTTTTGACATTTGATCTAAATGATAAATGACCCAGCGCCTCTAAAGGTAACATATCTGTCCAGCACAAACTGGACTCGCAAAGCAGACTTGGATAAAGGTGCAGGGTCTTTGATCAGGCTCAGGTTGGTACACAGGCGATCAGCCACTGAGGCTTAATCTTCGGTATCGACAGGCAAAAAGGATGTTCAAAAAGAACACTATGGTCCAACATAAACTTACAGAAAGCATTAGAAAAAAAAAGATGAAGACAATCACATATAAATACTCTAATGAGACACAGGTGAGACACATTCGGGCAAGGGAAGCAATCACAAAGGAAGAAAACTTGACAGGAAGCTGGATCTGAAATGAGACAATGGTTACCAAAATAAAAAAGGAAACACAGGAATGACAAAGATGAAGGGAGCATGTCAGGTTGTGACAACATCCAGTTGCAGCCTGAATATTAACACTGGGAGGAAGTGTAGCCTGAAGTTAATGCAATGTTGCAGTTTACTGTAATGATCACATAACTGAAGCAAGATTCTGTTGTTGAAAAAAATGATCACACCAGATGTATTTGGTGGCAGCTCTGCAACACTTGTGCTCGTGTCACATTATCGTTGTTAGAAGATGGAGTTTCCCCAGGTGTCTTCCATCTTATTTTTGCCATTTTTATTTATTTATTTTTTTAGCACTTAGAGGAGAAACAGCTTTTACCTTCACCAAAAGATCAAAACAGGGAATGCAAATTGTAGTAAATGGTTGGACATGGTTGGAGTAATGGTTGGACATGCAAGTCATGTATTCAACCATGTATTCACCTGAAGTACACACACAGTCTAACAATGTGTGCACTGTGCAAAGAAAGAAAGTTCTGTCTTGCATAATTAACCCTTTAACACCTTAATCAACATCAATTTTCTTGCTCTGCTTTCAGACGCCTTTCACTAGCATTTAAACCACTGAAATGTGAGACAATTAGAGTGATTTATTTAAAAAATATGACAGAGCCTAATGAGCAACTTTGCAAGAAATGTCCCACAAACTGAAGAAAAAAGTCAAGAAAACTGTATTTAAAATTCTCTTAATTGTGTATTTGAAATTATGTTACAGAAACCAAATAAAAACAAACCATGGTGGCTATTTAAACACCAAAGGGCAGCTGTATCTGCTGCAGTCTAGCTTGAGTTGCAGTTGGTTCTGTCTCCTCGGTTGTCTGCGTGTCGAGGTGAGTGCAGCTGCAGCTGGAGTTACTGTGCTGGAAACTAAATTCAATAAATTGGAGCGAGCAGCTTAAGTCATGGTGACTGTGTGCACAATATGATTTCCTCCTGTAAGCTGCGTGACGAGGCAGAGGGCTGCAGGGTCACAGCTCCATCATTAAAGAGAACTACAATATAAATGCTTATATAACAGAGACAAAAACAAGACTGTAAGTTAAATGGTTAGATGATCCAGTCTGATGGAGAAGATTAACTGACAGGTGTTTGAAATGAGGACGTGCACACACACACACACACACACACACACACACACACACACACACACACACACACACACACACACACACACAGAAAGCTGCGGCTCATGTGATGCTGTATTAGTATCTGACTCCATCTAGTGGCCAAATCAAACTGATGTTTCTTCAGGCATCCGCAGAACACCGCAGCAGCTGTGTGTAAAGTCACAGGATCTGCCCATTGTTTCTCCAGTCCTTGAAATTTCCAGAGCAAATAAATCAACATATGTGTTCAGTACAGTATGTTGTGAACATAAACTGTAAAAATCATGGTCGCAGCTACTTTGACATCACCTATTATTCATCCATTATCATTATTATTATACTGAGTTAATACTCAGTTACTTAAAACTGAATGTTATGTATTTAGTTCTGAAGGTTTATTAAGGGTATAGGTTCTTGGATGCCTCTATGTGTCAGAGGATGTACACTGCAGCCATCATATCAGATCATATCTGAGGTCACTCTGATAGACTGCCAGTGTGTTGGATTTGATGTTTATAGTCATATATGACTTCTTGTTGACTCTTACAGACAACCCTCTGCTGTCCAATCAAGTGTCAGTGACCATCAACGTCTTGGATGTGAACGAGTTTCCTCCTGAGTTGGCACTTCCTGCAGATACCTTTGTGTGTGAGAACTCCAGAGTGGGACAGGTAAACTCACCTCTATCTACCTGAAAGCATCTGCTTACTGTGATGAAGAAAAGGACAAACACTATCAAAACAACATAATCGTCCCTCACATTGTAGTCACATGCTCTTATGATTAAATCCTATTTTCTGTGAGCAGGTGATCCAGACAGTCAGTGCTGTGGACAAAGATCTTCCTCCTGTTGGACAGAGGTTCTTCTTCAAGACCCCCAAAGAGCTTCGCAACAGAAACTTCACTGTTCGAGATTTTGGAAGTAAGTAAGAAGAGTGATTTAAGGAAAGAGGAAGACGGTTACAGTGATGGTTTGATCGTATTACTACTTTATTTAATTTGCAAAATACTATAGAGTGGGTTTAAGTCACATTTTAGGTTAAGTGTGTATCAACAACAAAATATTAAATGGCTGTGCAAAAACAATGTGACCATGTGAAAAGGGGTCACTTGAAGTGATGTACCTACAGAGAATAATCAGCTGAATCTGCAGCTTCCTCCAGCTTTGCAGAGCTTTATCCTCAAAAATGGTAGAAACCTCAGGAAGAGCGACTGAGGAGGGATCCCTCTTCTAAGACGGACAGACGTGTAATAGGTGTCGGAAATAACACTTAAATTACAATAATGACAAAAAAGGAAAGAGAAAGAAAGAGAGAGGGTTGATAAGAGTCTCATGCATATATTGATAGTGAAGGCATGACTCATAAAAATGGCAGTAGAAGGTCATGTTAAGCAAGATTATGGCATCTGCGCAACCAAGGCCCACGACATAGGCACAGCCACAGACAGGACCAAAGCAACAGCATAACCAAGACCATGATCAAAACGTGCTGGAGATACAGTGTCAGTGCAGCCAAAGCACGCGCACGGCAGGGTCACAGCAACAGCACAGCTATCACCACAATCAAGCGCAACCAATATTGTGGCCAGGATCTGGGAAAACTAGGAATCAAGGGAGCACGAATGCTCTGAAGAGGCAACAGAGTTAGTGTAATGCAGTAAATAGACATGAGCGTTTGTAGATGGAGAGAGCAAGAGAAGAAAAAAGGAGTTAAGTGTATCCTAGGCCGTCCCCTGGCAGATTAAACCTATGTCAGCCTTACTAGGGGCTGGCACTGGCAACCTGAGCAGAGAGACAGAGTAGGAAACTGTGGGGAACATAATGACAGATATTTTTAACTTAAAATGGTAAATGAACCTGCAGTTGTGTAGCACTTTTCTAGTCTTCTGACCAATCAAAGTGCTTTAACACTACGTCTCATTAACCCATTCACACACACATTCAAACACTGGTGGCCGAGGCTTCCGTACAAGGTGCCACCTGCTTCTGAGTACCCAGTCACACTTACACACCAATGTCACAGCATTGGGAGCAATTTGGGGTTCAGTATCATGTTTGTGGGAACCATCTGCCTCCCCTCCTGCCTGCCTTATAGGCATCCTCATGTTCCTGATATTACTTTGTTACTGGCAGTGTTTTTTACCTGCTGCTGTCCTGCCACATTTCATGTGGACGTGACAGGTGCAATATTTTCAAATGACTCGTCCATACACATATCATGCAGACACGGCAGGTGCTGTCCGCTGGCTTATAATAACACTAGCAATGTTTTTTTTCCAGCCATGTTCTCAACTGATGCCGTGCAGCAGCATTTCATGCAGACACAAAAGGTGCCTTTTGACGTCAACATCTTACACCAAAAGCACTATAAAAGCAGTGCTGTTTAACGAGTTGAGGACAGGCTGGCATTTGGGAATCTTGTATTCTTCTTTGTTCTATTTTCTATGTTGAGTGCAAGTTGATTCCTTCAGTGCTGTAGTTCGCTGCTGCCTTTGTGTGATATATAAACAATTGCTATCCCCATGACGAATGCTTCTTTCACCAGCCAGTGATGAGCCATCCACTGTCGTTCTGTAATCACGCTCAACCTGTAGGAGGTACAAGTGCACCAACAAAAATAAGATTTTTTTAGGATCTTAACAGTGTCCTGCTTTTTCAGTGGTTTTATCACTTGGTAACAGGGATTTTAGATTTTTTTTTTTAATTAACATCAATTTTATTGTTGTGTGTTTTATTGGATGTGAGGTTACCTTGAGTGTTGTGAAAGGCACTGATAAATAAAATGTATTATTATCATTATTATTATTATTATTATTACAACAAAAAGAACATTCTATCTTCTACCGTTCCCCTTGCCTGTTGAATGAAGAATGTTTCTGTCTTTATTGCCTCTGAATGTTACTCAGGGATGATCAGCTTATACAAATCCCTCCCTGGCATTTTCTGTTTTCCCCTGCAATACCTCACCAACAACCATTGTTTGTATGTTAGATCATATACAGTCAGCATCATGTCTGATAGAGTCAGACACAGGCCTGCAGCCAGTGAGGGGAAGTGAAGCGTGACTCGGGTGTGTGTGAGTGTAGTGTTGTATTCCTATCTGCCAATGGATCATGGCAATGTTACACTTTCAGTAACAGTGGATGGAAAGTCAGCAGGGGACATTCTGAAAGCCCATTATCGGTCATGCTTTAAGTCGTGCTAAAATCATATCCAAAACCTCATAAGCATTTATGTTAATTTCAGCAAAAAGGTAAGCTGCAGAGTTACAGCCAGGATTTTAATGACTAATGACAAATACACCTCCTTTTTTTCATATTCCCCAAGGATGCGATTGGCTTACTCAGTAGGCTTTCAGAGTGTGGAGAGGGTTATATCACAGGTATACTGAAGGAAAGTCTCCTGAAGAAAATAAAAAACAAAACAATAAAAACAATCTGATAAATTTAGAAATAAAAGGGTCAGCAGTAAAATTGTTTCTTTTTCTTAAAATCAATCAAAACACATCTCACATTAGACTTTTGCTAGACTTCCCAAAATAATTTTTAAAGTATTTTAACATTTAACTGTTTCACATTAGTCTGTAGATATTTAACATGTTATCTAAAAAGTACATGTGAAAATTCAAAACATAAGTCTACAAAAGTGCCACATTGAAAGAATAGCTCAAGTTCTCAGAATATGTAGTGAACTGTTACGTAAGCTCAATAGATAAACATATAAAGATAAGTTGAAGCAATCGAGTAATTGAATCTTAATGTATAAGCTGTTCAGCTGTTACAAATACTGTAGGGGGACTATTCAAAAAAGTGTCACACAAAGGTCTGTTTTCTGTCTACACATGGCAACCAACAGCAGAACATCATTAAACAATCACATTCGCATGGATGATTAGGATTTGGTGAAGAGGAATGCAATGATAATAATGACCACATATAGTAACAGCAAAATGTTAACCTAATATAAAATAACATTAAAAAAAGTTGTTATTGCTGTGATATAATTTATTTAATTTTTTCTTATGACTAGAAATGGTTGTCCACTGTTGGTAATGTGTGTGTTTGTGTGTGTGTGTGTGTGTGTGTGTGTGTGTGTGTGTGTAACAGGAACGGCCTCTACCTTGTCATCTCATGTTCAGCGGGGGGACAATGTATCTTTTCTAACACACAGACACACTAACACACACACAATTGTAAGAAGTGTCATCTTTTGTTTCCTCTAGTAGGGAATATGGCAGCATGCTCCTGTTTCTGTGTTGGGGAACAGGAAGTGTGCCACATGGTGGTTGCCATGAAAGCTGCTAGTTTCTGTCACAGAAATGTTTAACTGAACTGTGGCCTGATTTGTAATTCCTGCTGTGTAACTGTTACATTTGAATGTTTGCAGGTTTCACGCCTCCCAAAGATCATGTTTGTTGATAATAGTGTTGATCTTGTTGGGTGTCAATACCCTGTAAAACCTTTGAAGACATGGTAAGAGAAAACCATTCACACACACCTTCTGTTTATATGTCTTGAAATCTTAATAACCTCCAACATGCACAAGCTGTGTGTGTGTGTTGCCCCACTGGGAAGACACAAGTGTACAAAAATGGTTAAATGCCCCCCCCCCTCAAGCAACTGTAGCCTTTTCTTTATCAAAGACCATGATCTTCTTCTGACATTGAGTGAGTGCTGCCAGGGTACAAACAGGACCTTAGACAAGTTAATTAATGTTGTAGTCACTTTGAGTAGATATTTTATTGCAAGATTGGATATTTTGGCAGAAAACAAAAGGAAATTGTTGTCAGTGAACACCTGACTGTCAACATTTTTTGTGCCCACTAACAAAAAACAAACAAACAAGTAGTTACAGTTTTTCATGCAGAAATCTCTGTCCTCTGTGCCCTCTCAAAAACTTTCTGTACATGATACCTTAAGAATGTTTTTCTATCTTTTTGTCTTTTAACTTTGGTATTTCACCTTCTTTTTATTGCTACTGGGGCCCCACATCATGGTTCCAGCCCAGCAACAAAAAAATGGATGGGCTAACACCAACGTACTAACTACAGGAAAATATATAAAAATATGATACAATCTCATGTATATTCTACACAAAGTGGTTCAAATGTCTCAAGTGCACGTGTTCATTTGATGAATACTGTGGTATTTCAGCACAGCTGTGTCTTTTGTGGGCAGTGCTTTCTTCTGGCCCATGCAGTGTGTTACACCACTCAGACGACAACGACGAGGTGTAGGAATAGTTCACTATTTATTCTTCACCAGCAGCACAGAAAACATGCAAGTCACAAGCACCGGGCACACACCTTCGACCAAACGGGGCTCCGTCTAACAACTGAAAACAAACTCTGCTTATTCTACTACTTCACTAGTAGTCATTCACCACTTACTATTTAACTCTGCCCCCTGCTGGCGAAAGTAATTATAACTTCTTACACAAAAGAACTAGAAATAAATGCATATTGCTGAATGAAATGTTACCTCAAATAATAGGGAATGCACTATACAAAAAAAATATTTTTTCCAAGTGCTACAATCCTCCCCTGCTAAATAAATGTTGTCCTCAACATTAGCATTCATTAACAGTACAATTCTGGCCATTGAATATAATACCAGTACTTAACTCGTAACTGTAATATTAATGGTAACTAGGTCCAACATGTCACATAATGGCAATAGCTTTCTTCTGAAAGTTAGAAAGAAGTAAATGGTTGTAAGTGCATCTTAACAGGTTTTACCCTAAAAGTATATTACTATTGAACACTATGTGATCTCATCACACTCTACTCTTAAATAACACTACAGTGTCTAAACTTATGAATAGTCTAGTGCTTAGCAGTTGTAACAATAGTACAGTACTATCTTAATGCTCTGAAACAGAATTTGTCACTTCACTATACAACTCCATGGAGACTTCTGACTTATATCGACAAACATATACCAAATTTCCATTTACATAAATTCAATGCCATAACTTAATCCAAACTGTCTGGATTATGACTGGAACCCCTTTTTTGTTTTACCTAACCCACATGAATAACATTCTGAAAAATATAATCAACATTTTTTTCTTGTTTAAACCAGATGAGTGTAAACAACAACAATTGAATCATAGTAGGTAATTCACACTTCACTCGTAATTTTTTCTCTTTTTTTTCAGTCCTTATTGTCACATGACATCCATAATGGACAGTAACCACTCAGTTCATAGACAGTCCATGTTACTGTGTCCATTCTTCCCAGAATAATCTATAACAGTCCATAGTGACCTTATAACTGTTTTTCAGTAGTATCCTGTAGGAACAAGGGTAGGATAAACCAGGTGTGTTCCAAACATCTGTAGGTAGCCAAGGCACACTGTATTGTCCATATACTGGGCGTCAGTGTATTAACATACAGTGGGTTAGTGTGAAGCCCTACCACACGATGAGTAGGTTAGCCCTAATGAGTCATATGTCAATGTTTCTTTGGGTGTCTTTCTCTCTGTGACCTACGTGGCTGTGTGTCAGAAGACTCTGGCTCTCAGATGCTGGGCAAGTCTGCAGATTGAACAGTTTGTGTAAAGCTCTGGGCGTCATGTCCCAGCTGCTTGACATTTCAGTAGCATCATCGTCCAAAAAGCATTTGAGGCAGTCTCAATCCTGAACTCCTCAACTTCAGCATCATGTTCAGGCTGAGGTGCTGTTTCAGCAGTGACAGGAGGTGCAACATTTTGCTCTCTGGGCTGGTTGTGATGATGCCTCAGTCTGTGAGCCCAGTAATGTTCCTCTCCTCATCTGAACTCTCTGATGTTTCATCTTGTCTATTCTCATTGTGTCTCTTTCTTTGTTGAACATCAGGGTTTTGTCCTCTTACAGTGCTTCGAGCTGGTTCCTGAAGTGGCAAGGCATTACATGGCATTAACATGTTACGATGAAGGATTCTGCCTCTCCCTACGCCGTTCAGGTTTCACCTCGTACACTGGGCTGTCTTTCCCCTTTTGCGAAATGACAATGTGTATTTGATCCTCCCAATATGAGCGCAATTTTCCTGGTCCCCCACGCTCTGTCATATTTCTTACAAGGACTCTGTCACCTGGGGAAAGGACTGAACTTTGTCTCTTTTTGTCATAATATGTTTTTCCTCTTGCTGTAGTCTTTTTGATGGTTTTGGATGCAATGTCATATGCTTCCTTCATTTGCTGCTGCCATTTTTGAGCATATTCCTGGTGTGAGTTACATCCTTTCTCCTCATTTATTCCAAAGATCAAATCAATTGGCAAACGGGGGTTTCTACCAAAAAGCAAGTAAAAAGGAGAATATCCTGTTGCCTCACTGGTTGTGCAGTTGTAAGCATGTACAACTTTACTCACATAGTCACTCCACTTTTCCTTTTTCTCTTCATCCAAGGTCCGCAGCATGGATAGCAAAGTACGATTAAATCTTTCCGCTGGGTTCCCTTGTGGATGATAAGGAGTTGTTTTTGAGTTGGTCATGCCAGTGTATCTTTGCAGCCGTCTGAATAACTGATTCTCAAATTCTTTGCCTTGATCATGGTGTATTTTAGCAGGAAAACCAAATTTGAGAGAAAAATCATTAAAGATTTTTTCTGCTGCTGTTTTGCCTGATTTGTTGCGGGTTGGGTAGGCTTGGGCGAACTTAGTGAAGTTGTCAATAACCACTAAGATATACTCATAAGTGCATCCAATAAGGTCCATGAATCTAAATGTTAGTTTGAGAGATCCAGTTACAAATGTTTCAGTTGAAACTGAGAAATATTTGCTGATAATTAAAATGGAATAGTTTGTTGAGACTGTCAACAAAATGACAGCATAAGTTATTTCAGAGATGCCCCAAAACAAACATGTTTTTGTTGACAGGACACGTCCGACTGCAGACAAGCTCAAATATTGTTCTTTTTTGTTATGGAGTTTTGGACCTTGAAGGTTATTCCTGTGAACATATCTCATTTTAACTTCATGGACCAAGGAGACATCATCTTGGACTCTGGTGTCCAGTTCTTCTACTGATCAGCTATCTCTCTCCTGGGGGAACTGGGAGTAAGGGGTCAGAGTTTGAGGAAGACAGTGAGGGAAATGTCAGATGAGGCAGTAAAATCCAGTCAGTGGATTTGGATTAGGAGGAACAATGGTAGTTGGGGACCAGCAGGGGGATACACTGAACGGACAACTCCTTGAGATCAGGTGGAGAGATCCACTAATTAGTCTTCTCAGGAGAAAATCCAGGAAGTGTGAGGTAGTGATGGCCAAATTAAGCCACACAAACCATTTTCTTATGGTTTGAGCCAACAAGATGGTATTCTTGGTTTAAAGAAAAAGGCTTAATAAATGGCAAGTCTATGTGCTTTCAATTTTTTAGCTTAACAGAGAGCGCCATCTAGTGGGCTCAGAAAATAAATAAAATGATTTATGAGGCTTCATGTTCACATGTTTAGTGTGAGGGTATTTAGGAGTGGGAGGGGCCTGCTTGAGTCTCTTTGTGTTAATCCAATTCACCCTTATTTCCCTTAGTTTGATGCTTGTATGTGAGTTGTAGTTTATTGGCAATTGTGATGCATGTGCTAGGGAAGGTAGCATCACCACAGTCACTACCTGGAGTCTGCATAAATAGAGCCTGGGTCTGACTCTCTCTGACCTGTCTCTGGCATTCGTATTTAAGTCATAATTGCTGATCAGTGACCATATGATCCACATTGAGTGCTTATCCTTTTCTGGAGCACAAGTTTCTTGTGTTTTAGTTGAACTGGTTGAGGCTGATTAGATTGATTTAGTTTGACCTTGGCTCTTAACAGTGGTTGTGAACTGGATTATTATATGACACTCATAATAATCCTTTTATCACTTTAATCATAATGCTTGCAACATTTTCTCTTATAATGAGAGCAAATGATGTAAGGGTGAAGCTGAAAGTCTCAGACAGAGCAAGGAAAGTCAGAAGGTACCACATTGTTGGTTTTTGTCCTCACATGGAATTTATTGACAAGAGAAAATGATAGATTAAAGTTATCCCAATCCTTACATTTATTGTAAATTGAAAGTAATGATCAAAGTGGAAAGGCTAACAGTGCAGCTATGTGTATGCCACTTCCTCCAACTTACTGTGCATGTGATTTCTTGGTATACGCATCAGGTGTTGATCAGGTTTTTCAGAGGCTGGTGTGATTTGCAGTGAGACTGTGAAAATAATTACTATCTGGGACATAGTCAGTGATCTAATACCACTCTCTGTCTGTTTCCAGATAACACTGCTGGCATTGTGACTCGACGGCCGCACTTCCAGCGGCGGCTGCAGGATGTCTATGTTCTTCCTATTGTGGTTGAAGACAGTGGTTACCCTGCCCAGAGCAGCACTGCCACCCTCACGATCCGAGTGTGTTCCTGTGAGACAGGAGGCTCGCTGCTGACCTGCTCAGCTGAGGCCATCTTCCTGCCTGTAGGCCTCAGCACTGGAGCTCTGATGGCTATTCTACTATGTGTAGCTCTGCTGATCGGTAAGCTAGGCTTTCCTCTATGATATTACTCCAACATAATGACCTGATGAAACACCCAAACACTGTTCAAAGACTGAAAGCAGCACATTATATCACACATTTGACCATTTTTGTCCAGCCAAGCCTCAGTGTCAGATTGTGTACTGGCATTTCTTTCAAGTCTGTTTCCTGTGACAACTATTTTGGTTATAAAACAAAAAAAAGGAAAAAACGAATAACTAATAATAATAATAATAATAATAATAATAATAATAAAAGAATAGAAAAAAATATTAGTTGCATACACTTATTAAAAAACAGGCTCTTGATTGATAACAATAAGCCATGCTCAGAAGTTACTGTTCAGAAAAAAAAAATAAAAAAATGCTCGGATACAATCAATCATACTTCATTTGCATTGCACTTTCCAAACAGACACACACACATACAAAGCTAAAAATAACATTTGCGTCTACATATTACGCGCTAGGTATCCTTCTGCGTCTGCTGTTTACGCTTTAGCAATGGCACTACTGTAATGTCACTAAATGCATATGGTGGGATGACGCTGCACGTGGTAACGTTTTGGCAACAATAGCACATGGCAACCAACGGCAAAACATCATCAAACAAACACATTGGCACAGATGGTTAGGGTTTAGGGGAAGAGGTATCCAGGTGTCCAGCCATCTGCCAGTGTATAATAAAACCATGGCTGGTTCAGTGCGGCCACATTCTCACCTGACACTGCACAGCGGTGTTTCATGTGCATGCAAAAGGTGGCTTTTAGCGTCGTGTCCTTACGCCAAAAGTGATTAAGTGACACTGATTTATAAGTTTGGAATGAGAATGGGCTGGCTATGCTGCTCCTGGTCGGCCCTGAAAAACTCTTGTCCCAGCTTCCACTGATACAATTTCCCCTTCAATCAATTGTTGGTACATTCCTTCACCAGTACCTGGTCGAGCTTTTGCTCAAAAGCTTTCTCTGTCCTCTCTTCCCATGAGTTGTTAGCTCCAACATAATGCCATTCCTCTGGCTTTTAGACAAAATTATTAAGTCTGGCCTGAGAAATACCAGTAATCCCCCTGAGGTCAGTGCTTAGCCCCCAGTCTGTTGCTGCTCCCTGTAAGCTGCTCCCTGTCATAGATCCCACTCTCACTCTTGTTTCTGACAAACTGGATGACTGGTGGTTCTTTTAGTTTGGCCTGATCCTCTTGGCCTCCCCCTCTAGCTCTGATGTTATTGCTGTCAGAGGTGGACCTGCTCTGTCTTTACCTTCCATCTGTCAGTGATCTCTTCCATTAAGATAAGTGCTTCAGGGTGGTAAGTTGTCCAAATAGTCTGCAACTTGGAAGTTGTTTTGGTCTGGAGGAGGTTTTCTGGACTTGGTAGAAGGCCATAGACATGAGAGAATTAATTTCATCTTACTAGTCTCAATTATCAAGATATCAGCCCAAAATCTCCAGGACTCCTTTCCAGGGTGCCCACTTGCCTTGCTTTGTCATTCTGACTACTATTTTTTATTATGTCCTCTCCCTTGTCATCTGTCTGTTTTCAGTTGAAATGGGATCCCTTGTCACACAGCTAATACACTGGGGTTCTGCTGCTACTGCCCCTTAAAATGTCATTTTAGCAAAGCCAGGATTGTGCCTCATTCACTGCTGATGTTGACTACTTCATTTCGTTTTGGATCTGGATCCAAGCTTCCTGATCATCTCATCTGCTCATGAGTATGCTGATCTTCCTTGCCTTGGTCACCTAATACTCTTCAGTCAGGCCCTGGGATGGCAACTGTACTCTAATTTTGTCCCATTGCGTACATCAATCTTTCTTTCCATTGTCGTCATTGTAGTCATTGGAAAATCATACACCAGGAGAGGCCAGAGAAGTCTGGGTAGAACTCCATGTTGGTACCACCAGGTAGCTCACTCTTCAGTCTCTGCATCCACTCATTGACCCTCTCTGTTGTTATTCATACACAAGCCTTGCCTTGTCACAAAGGGAATTATCAAAACATTTCCTTAAGCTTTTGTTTCTCCATCAATGTAAGAATCCATTGCACTCCAGATTTAAACCAATTAGTACCAATGTTGCCTCTCTTTTGCTCTTTGCTGGATATAAAGGTCATTCTGGCCCATGTGATGAGTTTTTGCTGAGTTGCAATGGTCAAGTTGTGCATGGAGGCCCTTGTTGGTGGTTGTGTATCCACTGATCTGGTCTTTATGCGGACTTAACTGGCATATGGATGGGTGTGTTGAAAAGAATAACTGATAATGTTCACCCACTGTCAGACCACACCTGTCTTTGTGTAAACCTAATTTTGAACTTGTCAAAGTAGCCCTGCAGGATTTTGGGGATTTTCTGTGGTATGTGGAGTGTCTGCATCATTGTGGTGATTAGCTTAGTGAAATGGACAGTTGGTGAGGTAAAGCCACAGAACAGCAAGATTCTCTCCACTCTCCTTTCCCTGCTCTAGACACCTTGAATCAACCAGGATTTCCCCCCTTTGCACTGCTATATACAGGTGCTTGTTCTTCAGCATGCAGTTGGCCATTGTTAGTGCTATGATAGCCAAGAAATTCTTGCCTTCCATGTCCAAAAGAGAGATGTGTGGAAATGTGGAAGCTTCGTGGAATCTTTTTGCTTTAGAACAGAAGCACTGCTCAGCTGTCATCCATCCCTCTGGTCTTCATTCCTTCATCTACACAATATTCAGAAGCTTCTAGAGTGTTGCTTATGGTACACTCTCCACCCACCCAAACCCTGGTCTGACACCAGGGTGTTGGCAGCAGATCCTTTGAGATTTGCGAGTTATGAGGTGGGGCACCAGCACATCCATGGTTTTCTGGATCTTATGCTGCATAACTTTCATCACTGTCATAGTGTTTCTGACAACCATTGCAAATCTTTTCTCTCTTCCTTCTTTAGCCTTCTCTGGTCTCCCCACACTGCTGCTATCTCCCTCTCCTGTCAACTTGGATGCTTTATAACATGTTTCACCTTCCTCATATGGGCCTAAAATCCTTCCTGCCCCAAGCTGTATTTGATTGCCGTGAGCCTCTTGTCAACAGGCCCAACAAGAGTTGTCCCAGCACCATATCTGTGTCTTTGTCAAACTCTGTTCATCTGTTTATGTCCACAGTTTTGGGGCAATTAATCCTCACTTTCCTCCCTCTGTTGTTGGCTGCCTTTTGGTTGCCCTCTGTCCAGCCTATCTGCAAGAACCTCACAATTCAGTTCAATTTCGATTCTTTGGGTCATGATTCGATTCAATTTCTATTCGATTTGATATTGATCCAGTTGCGTCGATATCTATTCAGTTATGTGTGCTGATGTCAGAAATACCCAGATAATTCATTAGAATACCTTCTGATATGTGTTCAATAAAGTGTGCATTATCTGTATTGATTCAGAACAAACTCACACCAAAACTTATTTTACCATTATATTATCTTTATTAAGTAAACATTAAAACTAAAATAAATTTAAAGTACAGATTTTTTTTTTTTGCCTGTGCCGAACTTAACAAAAGTAATGTGGCGAGGAGGCGGTGAATGAATATAAGAATAATATTGTTACCAGAAAAAGGGGGCTCGACAACGCCACCCTGGGAATTTCACCCAGAGAATTAATTTTACAACTTAAGGCACACAGGTTTGTTAACTCAAAAGGCAGGAGACGTGGTTCCAAAAATTAAAACACATTTTATTAAATAATTATTGTTAAAAGCACTGGTCAACCATTCACACAGTAAGGGGGGAGGGAAAAAAACTTAATCGGGGCTGAGGCCTAGTGGATGAACGAGAGCTAGTGCAGGGGAGGGATCCACCAAAAATAAAAATAAAAATAAATAAATATATAAAGGGAATCAATTTAGATCACCAGGCACACGTGACAGACACACTCTCAGTGAAGAAACCCACTCCCAGGGACACAGCAGACAGGGGAGACCACCAACACCAGCACCGCCACCACCGGCCTTCAGCAACTGAAAGCAAGGGAAACTAAACAAATTAGTGGGGTTGCAACAGAACAATACAAAACAAAAAAATAATAAATCAGAATTTAACAAAAATTATAATTAATGGGCAGGTCGCAAGCTTAAATTTAACAAAATATATCAATCAATAACTGCCCAAGCAGAACTTAAACAAATGTAACCAGTCATAAAAAAAGGAAGGCTAAAGAAAAGAAAACAAACCCAAACCCAACAATGACCGAATTACATATAGAAAATCTTTCACTTTAACCTAATTAACAAATTCATTACATAAGTAGCCAAAATCAGGGTTAATCCAAAGAAAAAAATACAAATTAACCCATACAAATAATCCAAAAGTAACCGAGTAATCCACACGTTTACACACTCACACACTCATGCATACAATATTTAAAATTGTGCTTCGGCTGTGGCGTGCGGCCGAGCAGCCGTCACGCACAGGACGTTTGAACAAGCAATTAAGCCTTCACGCTGTGCCGTGGAAGCCAAGCAGCAGCAGGGCAAAGCAGAAGCGGTGGAGACAAGCAGCAGCGGAGACAAAAACAGCAGTGGCCCCAATCAGCTGGTTACATTAACACCTTTTCAGCCGGCACACACACAGACACACACGAGAGGAAGGAGGGAGAGAGAGAATTCCGGGCAGCGACCAGCGTTTACCACGGCCAACAAATGCAGCAGCACCTACACGGGGCACGGAGCAGCGCACAGGCAGTCGCCCTGTCGGCCAAGCAACCTCCGGCACGGAAGGTGGGAGGAATGCCACTTTTATACCAGCCCACCTCATCACGGCCACCAGCAGCGCTCATTACCAGCAGCGGCAAATGACAGCGGATAAACACCTCTATGCTGCTACAGTAATAAACATTCATGCAGGATTTGTCTACCTGCATTTGTGTGTGATCCACAGCTTTAGCGTTAGCAACAGATTGCAAAACAACTGCGTGTTGTCAGCTCAAATGGTTATGTAGGTTCGTCGTATTGTTGCAGTGTTTAAACACTGACTCACGAGGCTCACACACAATGTAACTACTATCGACTTCGTGTATCCAAACGTCGGCTTTTAATGTTGTCAGGGCTGATTTTAACACAACGATAACTTGCACCACTGTCGTCATTTTAATGAATAAACAGCAGACAGTTTGAGGGTCAAGCAGGGCCTCTGAACAACATCAATCACACTCCGGCGGCACTCACACTGCCCCCACAGGTGCGCAGCCTCATTACAATGGAAATAATCAATTTCAGGAATTTTATGAATCGATACCGAATTGTCAAAAAACATTTTGCAATGCACTGATGAATCAATTTTTTTACCCAGCCCTAATACATTGTGTACAGTGTTCTGATAGTACTGTATTGATCCTTTCCCTGCAATGTTCCCAGAGGTAGAGCTGGTCGTCCTCTTATCGGAAGGTCAGCGGTTCGATCCCCAGCTCCTCCGGGTAACATGACAAAGTATCCAAGACACTGAACCTTGAATTGCACCCGACGCCGTGTCATCGGGAACAATTGTGTCATGTGCTCCCAATGCTGTGTCATCGGTATGCTTGTGAATGATTACTGAGAAGGTGGCACCTTGTACGGTAGCCTCGGCCACCAGTGTGTGAATTTGTGTGTGAATGGGTGAATGTGACAATGTAGTGTGAAAACGCTTTGAGTGGTCAATAAGACTAGAAAAGCGCTATACAAGTATAGTCCTTACCATTACCATCTTTAAATCCTGTATGATTACAGTATAAAAATGTGTTGGGTTTTTTTTGTTTATTTTTTGCTTTTTTATGAATGTGTTTTGGGATGACTAACTGTACCATGACACAACACTTGTCTGTTACAACTCACTGACCTGGAATGAAAATAATTTCTTTAATCCAGATTAAACTTTTAAGTGTGATAAAATTCATATTCTTAAATGGCTTGCAGCTGATGATACAGAGGAAAGGCATATTAACAGTGAATCAATGCATGCAGTGTAACACTAGAGAGTGCTAAAAATGCATGACAAGTTTCTAATTATCACAGGAAGGTGTTGAGGTATGCAGGCAGGTTGATTGTTTTTTGTTTTTGTTTGTTTTTGTTTTCACTTCTTCCTTCCTACGATCATCTCATTTTATTTCTGCTGCTGTTACAGAGAATTGTGGTTACGTAACCACATGTCCAACCACACAGGGCCACGTGCACCACTCTCATTGTGTGTCTGAATGTGTCTGTCAGAAGTTATATGAAAGCAGCGTGAAAGGAGTTTTTCATCTTGCTCTCACAACTGATTCATTCCATGAGAGATGCATCTTGGTTTTTGCCACAATGTGTGTGTGTGTGTGTGTGTGTGTGTGTGTGTGTGTGTGTGTGTGTGTGTGTGTGTGTGTGTGTTGTATTTGTGTGGACTGACTGATGGCATGTCAGAGAAAAATTGCAACCTCCCGAGGACATTGTGCCTTCTTTATCCGTGTCCTCTTTAGAGAGGGAGTATAGCTGAAAAAGAGGAAAAAAAAGAATGCAAGGAATGATGTGCTAACATTTGCTAATACATAACATCCACCTTTTTCCTCCTGCCTGACAGAGACAGAGAGACATTTCCTCATATATATCAGAGTGGAAATGATGCATTCTGCTGTGGATGAAGAAAGGGGTTTGAGCAGGCTGAAAAATCCTTGCATAGTGTTAATTTACTGAAGAGTGTCCATAATTGGGCCTAAAATGGCATGTCTGGGTGGCTTGGTGGATAGAGTGGGCACCCCATGTACAGAGGCTGAGTCCTCACCGCAGTGGTCGCGGGTTTGATTCCGACCTTGGCTCTTTGCTGCATGTCATCCCCTCTCTCTCCCCCTTTCAGACAAACTCTCTGTCCTATTACATAAAGGCCAAAAAATGTCTTTAAAATGGCATGTCTGAAAACATATATATGTAGCAAAATAAGTGACACAGACAGAAAACAAAAGAATATGCAGTGTCAAAGGACTGATTTTTTTTTCAATTGATTTATGTAATTTTGGTCCAAAAATGATAGAAATCAATTGAAAAGAATGTCTTTTAGGCAGGGATTTAAAAGATGGCAGCCTCCCGAGGCCAGCAGTTCAAGTACAGCAGCTCTGACTATAAAAGCTGATTAATTCACCTTTGCATTTCTGTCAGGATTTGACACAGTTAGAAAGTTGCTCTCTAAGAATCAGAGGATACATTAAGGCTCATGAAGGCTAAAGGCTTTAAAACTTTAAGGCCCATCTTTGCAGACCTCAAGCACTGGTAGCATAATACTAAAGTTATCAGACATGTCTGTTTCTCTTACCATGTAAATGGACTTGCATAGTACCTTTCCAAGCTACCTTCTCAGAGTGCTTTAACACTATCCATCCACTGATGGCCAAGGGTACCATACAAGGTGCCACCTGTTCATCAGTTTATCATTCACATGCGCTCACACACTGATGGAGCAGCCACCTGAACAATTTGTTGTTTATTGTCTTGTCCAGGATACTTCAACATGTGGACTGTTGATCTTAATAGAAAACATGCTCTTTCTCCCGAGCCACAGCTGCCCACTTAAGTCAGTGAATTAAAAGGCCTTAGTCTTGATTGAAAGGGTTCTAGCTCTTTGGGTCGCAGCTGCTGGAGTTACAACAATCGCAGTGTAAGGAAGTGAGGCATGCATGATGTTTTCTAGATCGACAGAGAGGAGGCAGAGTTGATTTTTTAAGGTCTTTATAAGCTAAAGGTAACATTACTGAGCAACTATCTTGGCTGACATTCAAAGCTAAAATTTTAATCAGAGGTCAAGTACAAATACAGTAAGATGCTGAGGTGGGGGGGCACACATATTAAGCAGGGGGTCTGCTCCCTACCTCCCTTCAAAAACTTAGTGTGTCAAACATTTTATTTCCTAAATTCTGGGAAACGTTTTCACCACAAATTTCTGCATTTTCTGCAAGGGCATTTCTAGGATTCAAGGACATTGGGAGCATAGCCAAGATCTCAAAATCTCAACATTTTTTGATGAACAAGTTCTATTTTATGCTTATTAATGCACTCTGGCATTTGCTGGTGTGGCAAGGCTACGAGGGTCGAATTTATTTACTGATTTTTGTTAGTTAATAAGTGCCCGACAACGCCAAGAATGTGGCAATGCTACGAGGGTTGAATTTATTTACTGATTTTTGTTAGTTAATGAATGCCCAACAACGCCACCTAGGGGAATTTCACCCCCAGGAAATACATCAGAGGGAACCACCACTCTAATATTAACAAGGTCACCCAGGTTTGAGAGGCACCAAAGACTGAGGGATTCCAAAACAAGGTATCAAAAGGAAGTTTATTAACAATATGTCAAAAGTTAAAAGGCTGAACAAATCTCAGTGGTGATGCAAGCAATAATATAGTAATAATAATACGTGGCAAAATATTACACAATCCCCCAGGGCACCTTAACAGGTTGGTTGAGTTGCCAATAAAGTGCATGTGCTAGGTACAGGGCTGAGGGCTCACCAGGCGAGGATGACTGAGAGGGGGAGAAGGGTCCTGATGATACACACCACACGTGAAGAAAAAAAGAAACCACACACCATCGACTGACACCCAGGTGCACTACTGTACAGGGAGTGAGGGGACCACCACCGCAGGGATCAGTCACTCGCCACACCAACCCAGCAGCTCCTGTCCAAGAGAGAGAGGCAGATATTAATCAAGGCAAGAGGGCAGGAAAACTAAACTAAACTAAAACTGCCCCGACACCACACTCTGCTTGGCCCAGGAGGTCACCACCAAGGTTGATTGTGCTTCAATTGCCGCTCACGCACAGTTAACCCAATAAACCAAACAATAAAAAAAAAACAGAACTAAATAATAATGCAAAAATAACTGAATAACTAAACACAAAGTCTACAGAAGACAATGATCACAAAATCTATACACAATAAAAATAAATATAAATAAATACAATACCAAAAGAAACAATAATCAACCAATGATTAAAAAGTTAACTGGCGTGGATCAGTCCTCCTAGTGCAGCTTTAAGTCCTATGCTGCGTGTTACTTCCACATGATCCACACCACATACAGTGCAGGCAACACTCATGGGTCATCCAGAGGGATTTACTCCAGGCGTGCGAGACCGCACACACACGCTGAACACACAATTATATATAAAGGAAAGAACAAAACGGAAAACAGTGGACACAAATGTAAAGAGTGAAGAGCTTCCTGCGGCGAATCCGCGACAGAGCAGGTAGACAGAACAGCAGCAGCAGCACAGCGGCCCACGTCAGAGGAGGAGCCACCTGCTGTGATACAGACTAAAATTAATACGTGAATTGCAATTAGATGGATTAAAACAATCACGCATACATACCCGTGAGTGAGGGCGCAGCGTCACAGGCAACAGGAGAGATAGCCACCAACCAACCACCTTTATAACTGCTAACAGCAAACAGAGACCAGAATCACAAAACGTGTAGCCTGAGAGAGCGCATGAGACACGCCAGACACAAACGAGCCAGCCTACCTGAGGGTTCCCAACGCGGTACACGGATTATTGCGCACGGCTCTGAGGCCACGCACTCCCAACCCCCGGCCAGAGTACAGGCCAACTCTGCTGGAGAGCAGAAAGCGCATCAGACACGGCACCAATACAAGCCAGAGACGCAGTAATAGTGTCCGAGCCTACCTGGCAAAGTGAGCAGAGGAGAAGCGCCGACCTACGTCTCAAGACAGCCACGTGGATCAAACTCTGCCACGCCAAACCACACTGCCGACACACACGCTCAGATTTCCGGATGAGGTGGGAGGACGCACATCTGAGAGGCGCAGCCCTCCCCCATATATAGCTTTGGCTGGCCTCGCCCAGTACGCTGGTGAAATTGGATAATTGCTCCCAGCCCAGTATCACTCAATGGGCGGGGAGCAAAGGGGCGAGCCTACACAGCTATCCACCTGACCCAGCACATAACTAACATGAGTAGAGACGAGCTGTGCCGTCCTGCCACACTGGAAAGGCCTAAATATTTTAAGGTTGAGGTCTGTTTTAGGCCTGCAAATGTTTTTGCCCTTTTTTTAGTGCAGTCCCTTTATTTTTTACACTTCTGTGCAGTTAGGTTGCAGAACCACACTGTGATGCAGCCTGCAAGCACATTCTCAATGGTAACTTCAGTTTCCATACAAAGCTCTTCAGGTGCGTCAGTACAGCCTCAGCTGTGCCTTCTTTAGGATGCCCTGGGTGTTGAGGGACCAGGTAATCAAACAACACATTCTCATCCCATGTTGTCACATAGTGCCACTTTGTCAGGAAACTTCCTCCAGTGGCACATAATACCGCCCCACCAGGTGCTGTATGGCCAACTAGTAGCTTTTACCTTTGGTGTCTAATGGCAAAATATTTGCCAGAGCAGCAGTATTTGATGACTTTAGAATGAGAATGGACTGGATTGTAAGTTACCTGGAATTTAAAACTGACAACTTCAACAGATGAGCCCAAATAGGCATACAATATCCTCTTGTTTTCGTAAGTGAACATGCTTGGCTTTAAGAGAGGTGGTTGTCATGACACTATATGCTAGTGTGGCTCAGAGGTAGAGCGAGTCATCCTCTAATCAGAATGTCAGTGGTTTGATTGTACCCTTGGGAAAGATAGATGTGAGTGTGTATGAATGGCTACTGAGTATCATGTGGCACCATGTACGGTAGCCTCGGCCACCAGTGTGTAAATGTGTGCGTGAATGTGTGAATGTCACATGTACTGTGAAAGCACTTTGAGTGTTCAAAAAGACTAGAAAAGCAAGTACAGTCCATTTACTATACTGAACAAAAATATAAACACAACACTGTTTTTGCTCCCATTTTTTATGAGCTGAACTCAAAGATCTAAAAAAATGTCTATATACACAAAAGACACATTTCTCCCAAATATTGTTCACAAATCTGTCTAAATCTGTATTAGTGAGCACTTCTCCTTTGCCAAGATAATCCATCCCACCTCACAGGTGTGGCTTATGAAGATGCTGATTAGACAGCATGATTATTGCACAGGTGTGCCTCAGGCTAGCCACAATAAAAGGCCCCTCTGAAATGTTAAGTTTTATCACACAGCACAATGCCACAGATGTCGCAAGTTTCAAGGAAACATGCAATTTGCATGCTGACAGCAGGAATGTCCACCAGAGCTGTTGCCTGTGAATTGAATGTTCATTTCTCTACCATAAGCTGTCTCCAAAGGCATTTCAGACAATTTGGCAGTACATCCAACCAGTCTCACAACCACTGACCACGTGTAACCACACCGGTCCAGGACCTCCGCATCCAGCATGTTCACCTCCAAGATCGTCTGAGACCAGCCACCTGGACAGCTGCTGCAACAATCAGTTTGCATAACGAAAGAATTTCTGCACAAACTGTCAGAAACCGTCTCTGGGAAGCTCATCTGCATGCTCGTCGTAACCAACTTGAGTGGGCAAATGCTCACATTCAATGGCGTCTGGCACGTTGGAGAGGTGTTCTCTTCACGGATAAATCCCGGTTTTCACTGTTCAGGGCGTGGGTGTTTGGGATGCTCAGGATCGGCGTATGCGACAGCGTGTTCCAGTTCCTGCCAATATCCAGCAACTTCGCACAGCCATTGAAGAGGAGTGGACCAACATTCCACAGGCCATAATCAACAACCTAAACAACTCTATGCGAAGGAGATGTGTTGCACTGCGTGAGGCAAATAGTGGTCACACCAGATACTGACTGGTTTTCTGACCCCCCTAGACCCCCCCAATAAAGCAAAACTGCACATTTCAGAGTGGCCTTTTATTGTGGCCAGCCTAAGGCACACCTGTGCAATGTTCATGCTGTCTAATTAGCATCTTGATATGCCACACCTGTGAGGTGGGATGGATTATCTTGGCAAAGGAGAAGTGCTCACTAACACAGGTTAGCGTTTATATTTTCACTCAGTCCCTCTCATCACTGGCGCTTATCCATCTAATCACTATGGTGTAATCAGTAGATATGACCATATTAAGGTTGTCATATTCACCATATATTCACTTTTCAGTCACCCAATGCTTCAAACTATGGCACTCTACCCATCTAGCATCAGTTAGACCATCAGTGTCAATTCCTGCTTGTCAAATGTTACAGTGTCTTCCAAAATAAACTCACGTCTTCACGGAACTGTCGCATTCAACACTGGAAATACGATAATGATAACAATAACATTAATAATAATGAACAAATCTCAAAGTGCAACAAGATAAAACCATTAGCGTAAAAAACATTAAAAAAAAACAACCAAAAATAAAAGCAACCAAAGTCATTTAAAAGTCATAAGTTTTGCTAAACAGAAATGTTTCGAGTCTTTTTTAAAACACCCAATAATCTGTGGTGTCCTCAGATGGTCAGGGAGGGCGTTCCACAGATGAGGGGCAGCAGAACAAAAAGCCAGATCCCCCATGGTGTGCAGCTTAGTCCTTGGGGGGATGAAGAAGGTTGGAGTGTGTGAAGCGGAGGGATCGTGTTGAGGTTTGTGGGGTGGGCAGTTCTTTCAGGTAAGGGGGGCATTGTCATGGATGCACAGGCGAGTAAGGAAGGAGATGATAGGTTTAGACAACAAAAAAACTTGTTTAGATTTATAAAAAATTAAATGGTTTGGGTTAAAATAACAAACTTAACGAGCTTGTCACTTTACAAGTAAAGAGATGTAATGGTGATGCTGCAGTTGTTTTATTCATGATGAGCTGCTGCTGGCCATCAGCTCTATTTTATAGTGCTTTGTTTCTCAATTGTGTTTGGCTCAGTAGCTGCTGTATGTTTGTCTGTAGTGTTAGAAAGCAGCTATGTGCTCCAGCCTGGAGGGATTTTAGTAATTTACAGTGTCAACAACCCCACCTCCCACTCCTCTTCTCAAAACACTAAATAAATCCTCCTCTAATGCTAACACAGAGTTATTCTCCCATCTGTTGCAGGGCACAGTGAAGCTGCTGATCCTGCTGAAACAAAAATCATGGATGATTTGACATTATTTGACCTTATTTATTTTACAGTATATGTGATTGTTTAGTTTTTCTAGATTATCTCTTTTGTGTACATTTCTTACACTTGTAAAACTCTTCAGGGACATGCTCCCACTAACATAATATTGCCTTTAACCTGGGTTATAAAGGAAGCTGTTAAAAAGTGCATGGCTTTCAGTGGATGGATTTTTCCAACATGTTCTGATCCCGCTTTGCAGTGGACTTAGGCGTCTACATATTAAGCTCTAGGTATCCTGCCTCTGTTGCTGTTTATGTTCCGGGATGCCGCGACCATGATATCAACACAGGCACATGGTTCAGTCAAGTCGATTTTATTTATAGAGCCCATTATCACAAAACATGGTTTGCCTCAGAGGGCTTTACAGTGTACAACATCCCTCGGCCCATAGACCCTCACATCACCCAAAAAAAACCTCCCAAAAAAAAACCCCTGTAACAGGGAAAAAAAAGGAAGAAACCTCAGGAAGAGCGGTAGAGGATGATGAGGGATCCCTCTTTCAGGACGGACAGACGTGCAATAGATGTCGTAAATAACGTGGCAAAAAGGAAAGAGAAAGAGAGAGGGGAGAGAGGGGGAGAGAGGCACAGCAATAATGGAAACAGACGCATGTCATATTACAATAACGATAGGTGTGAAATTAGTAAATGCACTCTATGATGATGTTGAGAGTGATGATAAGAGTCTTGTGTATATTGATAGAGAGGTGTCCAAAAGCAAGATCACGGCATTGGCGCAACCATGACCAGACCACGATCAGGGCGAGCAGGGGTACAGTATCAGTGCAGCCACAGCCCGAGCACAACCAAAGGCAGGGTCACAGCGCCAGCACAGCTATCACCATGATCAGGCACAGCCAAGGTTATGGCCAGGATCCAGGAAAACTAGGAAACAAGGGAGCAGGAATGCTATGGGATTAGCGTAGTGCAGTTAAACAGACCCAGGCTACATAATGGCGAGCCCCAGGTAGTGACAGTACCACATGGCTGTCACAGATGCAAGGCTAAGTTAAACTACTGAGGCTAAGCTAAGCTTGCAAACGGCTGTCACAGATATAAGGCGAAGCTTAGCAGTAAGGGTAATGCAGTAAACAGACATGCATGATTTTCAGATGGTGGGAGTAAGAGAAATAAAAGGAGCTCAGCGTATCATAGGAAGTCCCCCGGCAGATTAAATCTATGTCAGCCTAACTATGGGCTGGTCCAGGCAACCTGAGCCAGCCCTAATTATAAGCTTTATCAAAGAAGGTCTTAAGTTTACCCTTAAAAGTGGAAACGGTGTCAGTGCAAAGAAGCTAAAATAGGAGAAATATGGTCCCTTTTCTTGGTTCCCATTAGTACAAGTGCACCAGCATTCTGCACCAGTTGAAGAGACTTCATAGATTTGCTGGGGCAACCAGATAATAGGGAGTTACGGTAATCCAGCTTAGAAGTAACAAATGTGCGCACTTATTTTTCAGCATCTGTTTGGGACAGGATATGTCTAATTTTTGCGATGTTACGCAAGTGAATGAAAGCAGTCCTTTATATGGGAGCCAAAAGATAAATCTTGATCAAATAAAACTCTGAGGTTCCTTACAGTTGTGCTAGAGGCCAAGGTAATGCCATCTAGAGAAATTACATCGGAGCTTCTGAGGTGATTTGTGCCAAGAACAATTACTTTGTTACGTTTTGTCTGAATTCAACATCAGGAAATTATGGCTCATCCAGGCTTTTACGTCCTTCAGACATGTTTGAAGTTTAGATAGCTGATCAGTTTCATCTGGTTTCATAGATAGACATAATTGCATGTTATCAGCATAACAAAGATAATTTATATAGTGTTTTCTAATTATGTTGCCAAGAGGAAGCATATATAAAGTAAAAAGGATTGGTCCAAGCACAAAACCCTGTGGCACTCCGAAGCAGACCTTAGTATACACAGAGGATTGATCATTGATGTGAACAAATTGGGAACAATCTGATAAGTATGATTTAAACCAGGCTAGTGCCATTCCTTTAAGGCCAATTAACTGTTCCAATCTGTGCAGTAAGATTTGAAGGTCAATGGTGTCAAATGCAGCATCTAATGATCTAATAGGATTAAAACAGAGACCAGACCTGTATCAGAAGTAATCAATAAGTTGTTATTAATTTTTGCTAGTGCCATCTCTGTACTATGACTCTGAAGCCTGACTGAAAGCCCTTGAATAAATTTTTATCTTGGAGAAAGCCACAGAGTTGATGAGCGAACACTCTCTCAAGAATTTTAGAAAAAAAGGGGAGATTAGATATCTGTCTACAGCTAAAATGGTCCAAATCAATTTCAGGCCTTGCTGCCATACCCAGGCTACCTGTGTCCAGGGTCTGGTCAGTTAAGGACAAGAGGTGATTGACTTTATCTTGAATAGTTATAATTTCATCATTAAAGAAACTCATAAATTTGTCACTGCTTAGGGTTGAAGGAATACAAGGCTCTACAGAGCTGTGACTCTGAGTCAGCCTGACTACAGCGTTGAAAAGAAACCTGGGATTGTTTTTATTTTCCTCAATTAATGATGAGTAATAGTTTGCCCTGGCATGGCGGAGGGCCTTCTTATACATTTTAAGACTATCCAGCCAGACTAAACGGGTCTCTTCCAGGTTGGTTGAACGCCGTTTTTTTTTCAAATTTTCGCAATGTTTGTTTCAGGGAGCAACAGAGTCGAGAGCTGATCGCAGTGTGCCAGTAGCATTATAAACGAGACAGTCAATTTGAGAATGACTTAAATTAGTAAGAGTATTCTCAGTCACTGTGAGACATGGAAATGAGGTTAATGCTGAAGGTATTAATTTCTTAAATTTAGCCACTGCTGAATCAGATAGACATCTAGAATTGAAAGTTATTAAACAATGGTCTGACAGAGCAGGAATCTCAGGAAAGACTAATAAATCTTCAATACCGATGCTGTATGCAAGGACAAGATCAAGGGTGTGGTTGTAGTGGTGGGTGGGTTTATGTACACACTGACTGAAGCCAACTGAATCCAAAAGTGTGGAGAAAGCAGAACTAAGGCTATCATTATTAATATCCATGTGAATGTTAAAATCCCCTATGCTAATAATTTTGTCTGATTTAAGCACTAAACTTGATATAAGCTCAGAGAATTCAGATAGAAATTCAGAGTATGGGCTGGGGGCGCGGTACACTATAACAAATAGAATTGGCTGTAGAGTTTTCCAGGATGGGTGAGAAAGACTAAGAAAAAGGCTTTCAAATGAACTATAGTTTAGCTTAGCCTTAGTGTGAATTGCTAAGCTTGAATCAAAAATAGCAGTGATTCCCCCTCCTTGGCCAGTGCCCCACGCAACGTTTATATGACCAGGAGGAGTGGATTCATTCAGGCTAATGTACTCATCAGGACAAAGCCAGGTCTCGGTGAGGCATAATAAATCAATATGGTTATCCAATATTAAATCAGTGACTAAATTAGCCATGGTTGATAGGGATCTAACGTTCAAGAGGCCGCATTTAATTCTCCTGTTATAATGCTCCTTGGCAGGAGATGTATTAATAATTTTTATGAGATTTTCTTGTACAACTCCCCTTTTATTTATTTTAGCTTTAAACAAATGAAGTGGTCGGGGGAAAGACACTGTTTTTATAACATTTACATTATGGGTGTCTGACTGTGTTCGAAGCTCAGAGAAGCGTGTTGGACTACGACTCTGCACCCTGGTCCCAACTCTGGGATGTCATGGCTTTGGGCCTCTAATAAACTCAGCCAGATTACTAGAGAGAAGAGTGGCTCCATCCAAAGTGGGATGGATTGCATCCCTCTGGATAAGAACAGGTTTACCCCAAAAAGAGAGCCAATTATTAACAAAGCCCACATCATTTGCTGGACACCACCACGACAACCAGCGGTTGAGTGATGACATGCGGCTAAACATGTCATCACTGGTCACATTGGGGAGGGGACCAGAGAAGATTACAGTGTCTGACATCATCTTTGCGTACTCACACACCGACTCTACGTTAATTTTAGTGACCTTCGATTGCCGCCGACGTGAATAATACTGTATTTACACTTAGCCTTAGCCAGTAGCTTCAAATTTGATTCGACGTCGCCCGCTCTGGCCCCAGGGATACATTTGACTATGGCCGCTGGTGTCACTAACTTCACATTTCGCAAAACAGAGCTACCAATGACCAGGGTTGTGTCCTCAGCGGGTGTCTCACTGAGCAGGGAGTACTTATTTGAAACGTGAAGGGGGGGGTGGGTGGTGTACTGTGGGCTTCGGCTTACTATCGGACAATCACCCAGCCTCCCAGCTGCATGGAGGTTGCCGGGGGACGGCTAGCAGAGGCTATGCTATGTCGGTCCTCACCGGCTACAGGGGGCTTGCTAACCACCGCAGCTAAAGCGGGATTTTTCCATGGTGGGGAGCCGTGCTTCCAGATTGCTAAGCCTCGCCTCCAGTGCAGCAAATAAACTACACTTGTTACAGGTACCACTATCACTGAAGGAGACAGAGGAGTAACTAAACATCTGACACACTGAGCAGGAGAGAGCAGAAGAGGGAGAGGAGCAGGGAGAAGCCATCGCTAACCAGAGCTAATGCTAAAGTAGCTAACGGGCTAACAGTGAGTGAGCGGCTGTGTGATTAAACAGAATACAAAAAACCTCTGCAAGGAGAAGACAGCTGTGAGTTTTCAGTCACAGACAAATACAAAGCAGCCAAAGTAAGGAACAAGTTAGAAGATTAGCTGGGAATCGCTCATAGGAGTAGCACAGAGACGCTACCAGAGGCACAGACAAAGATGCACCTCATGCAAGTGAGGTATCACGCTTACCCACAGTACGTCAGCACGTGGTCCCGGTGGGATGATGCTGCACATTGTTATGTTCAGACAACAAAAGTACATGGCAACCAAAGTACATGGCAACCAAGAGGCACATGGTAAGGTGTAGAAACAAACATCACATTCAGATGCAAAGAGAACACTGAACTCTTGCATGAAGGTCAGTTGTTTGTTGGACCATCCACCACCCCTCCCATCTGCTCTATAGGCACCCTCACATTACGTTGTGATTGGCAGCCATAAAACCTGACACCATTCTGTGGCATATCATGCATATCTATAGCTGATGTGGCATTTGCTGTCTGGTGGTGAATTATGACACCGCAAGTGGATTTGTTCGGCCTTGTTCTCAACAGATATCGTCCAGGGATGTATCATGCAGACATGAAAGGCAGGTGCCTATTTGCACCGGGATCGTTAGCCGAAAGCACTATCAAAACAGCAGTATCTAACAAGTTCAGAATAGGAACAGGCTGATTTTTGGCAAGCAGTTTGCACACTTTGTCCCCTATTGTTGTGCCTCTTTGATTATTTCTGGAACAGCATTAGTTCCTCTTTACAATCCTCAGTTGTATTATAAGATTTTTATTTCCTCCAGCAGCCAGCAGTTCACAAGAAAGCCCCTGATGCAGTCAAAAGCTCTTTTTCTATTAAGTCTCCCACAGAGTTGAACATGCTGAAACATCAAGATACTGCAGTAAATACCAGCAGCCTCCATTAACCCAGCTCCCAGTTGACAGTGTGACCTTGTTTAGTTTCTGTAGCACATGCCCCAAGGGTATGTTGTGCTTCCTTCTCTGTGAATTTCCTCTTTGTGCACTGATCTGCTTCACGGATCAGATGATTGGTTTTCTAATGGAGGGAGATGGGGGAAGCAGATTCAACGTAAGAATGACATAACATAACATATCTGCATGGAGGGCTGCCAGTGACTTACTTGAGAGAAAATAGAGGTTGGCGTCTGATCATAAGGTTACTCCTATACCCTCCAGTTATAATTATTTTAACTATTAGTTCTAGTTTTTGAGAGATCTGTTGTTGTTTTTTTTTCCCACCACAATGATTTGCAAATCTTTTTCAACCTTTATCCAGTTGACTACAGCACAAAGACAATATATTGAATGTTCAAACTGTCAAGCTTTGTGGTTTTATAGTTAATCTGAATTTGATGCCTGAAGCATGTTCCAAAAAAGTTGGATCGAGTGTTAGTGTTAGTGCCCATGGCATAGGCACCATGCATGTTGGAAGGTACATACAGGTTTTGGAGCAACTACCATCGAAACAATGTCTTTTTCAGGGACATTTCAGCTTATTCCAATAAGACAAAGAGACACATTCAATATTTGTTTCTGTACTGTATTTATTTTATTATTGGTCAAAAAATACTTACAGATCCATTTTTTATTTACATTTTATGCAGCACCCTAACATTTTTGGAATTGGAGTTGTATTACAATACTGTGGAATTTATTGTATTTTGCCCTCATTTGCACTCAGTTACCAAATTATTACACAGCTAAATAAAACATTATTCAAAAAAACCTACCTTCATAAAGGTTATAATGTTATGTTTTTGTTTTTGTTGAATTGCTTCAGAGGTACTGATTCCGCTGTATGGTCAGTTCTGGAGGATGGAGACTGTGGTGTTGCTGAATTGTTTCACGTAGACAGGCATCTCTATTATTCCATCCACTCCAATTATAATGGTGAGGGAAGGCTGAATAACAGATGTGCCTCACTGTATCCTCTAATACACGGCTTTAAATTCAGGCAGCACTGGCTTTCTGAACAAGACTGGTCACTGATGCTGAATGAGCCCAAATTTAGAAACTCATCCATAGCATTGTCTTGGTCTGTGTTGTGCATCTGACACATTCTAAAGTCACCTTCTGTTCTCACTAATCCATTCTTTGGCTTTTCCTTAGTGGCTGCTTCAAATATCAGCCTCAACACACAGAGGCTTGTTTGTGTTTTTCTGCAATGGAAAATACTGTGCAAAGCAAAGCACAAGTGTTGGTGTTATACAGTTTCATTGCTCACCATGCACAAGGACAGCAACTTCCCAACAAAGCACCAATCAGTTTCCACATCTTTAAGCTTAACCCTCTACCTACCATGTGCCAGATACAATAATTTAAGTCTTCCAAGAGATTAGTGTTTTCCAGGATAGCAAAGACTGATTTAGACCTCACTATTTGCACTACTGATTAGGAGATACTATAAACGTTTTTTTTTCTTTGTTTGTTTGTTTTTTTTTTTGTAATGACAGCGCATTTCTATTTCTATAACTATTTAAAGCTGTATTGAATATTATTTTGCAACAGCTGATCAACTGATACCATGTGATGTGAGAGGCGGTGCTCACAGTGATTAACAATGATTAGATCATTGTGACCAGTGGTGCATTTTCCCTCAGCTCTACTGAAAGGCCCCCAGATTTACTGAGCGAGGCAGAGGGGCTGAGGTCACCACTGACATAACCAATATGGAGATTAATCTCGAATATTTTGTTGGTGAAGAAAGAAAAGAAAGAAAGAAAGAAAGAAAGAAAGAAAAAACAAATCCTGAAGAAGGCTCCAGTTTGTGTGTAAGGAGGGGGGTTTATTATTGTTATGGCTGGCTAGCAAACCGCAGCAAATACAAGAGGTGCGCTCAAAAGTAAGGCAAACCGACCAATATTTATTAATAAAAATTAGGAAAAGGTAATGGGATGTGAATGTGTGCATCAGTGGTGTCTGCAGGTGAGTGGGTGCTGTGACTAAGTGTGGTGCATGTTGTAGGTGCAAAGAGAATAAAAGTAAAAATGGTGCAAGGTGGTGAGGCTAGCTGACTGCGAGGAAGAAGCAACAACTGGACTATCCACAGCATGGCTTAAATGATCAGGAGCACGACTCCGGGGTCATCACAATTATAGAGTAATTATCTTGGAGATATTGAAGGACCACAGCTTCTTTTACTGTTTGCATTAAGTGGACTTTTAGAATTTTATTTTACACCACCAGACAGTCCTTTTTCCATTTATGTTCATTTCTCTGCAGTGTTTTTATTTAACTCTTTGCAAGTTGGTTTGACTTTCCTGATGTTTGTTGGTGGTTAAGAATCAAGCACAGCTTTCAACATGCATTGTTGAAGTTCTTTACAAACATCATCTTTGGACATATTTGGTTGTGCAGTAGTGAAAGCATTTTGGCAGATGTCAGCAGAGTTGGTATTGAGGACATGAGAGGAAACATAAGATATACATTGGAACAAAACCAGGTGGGGTACAAGATAATGTTTTTTATATAGGTATATCTGTGGAGTAGCACTCCACAGATATACCTCAGCATGACTGCAGTAGCAGATTTTTCTCTGTCATGCCAAGACCGAAAGAATTCAAGTCATCAGAACTATTGGAAAATAAATATTGCATCCTACAATACACCCCCTTATATTGTTTGTAAGGTTGTATATTCATGTCAAAATGTGAGAGTGTGCATCTACAAGACAAGAAACACAGCATCATTTTAGAGAAAAGCCCAGGACAAATGTGTAAACAATGTTTTGAGAGGAATTGTGAGAGTTGATTGAGCAGCAGGGCTCCCTCTAACTGTTTGGCAGTTTGTATCTCTCACATATGAAGTCCAACTGAGAGCAGAGCAGATTAGCCCGGATCTCACCCACGAGTAAAGTGTCCTCCTGTGAGACCTCACCATCAGCATAATTTACACTGTGACACCTTAGCTTTTTTATTTGTCTGCTGACAAACAAACACAGATAGAAAAGCTGGATAAAAAATAACTAAATGACATGATATGAAAGAAAAATCCGAACAATCAAAACCGTCATTCTCAGAATAATATAAAATATATATTAATCACAAAAACTTTACACATACAGTTTTTCAGTAACATCAAGTAGTACCTGACTCAGTGATAAGTCTAAGTGAAAACAATAATAATAATAATAATAATAATAATAATAATAATAATAATAATAATAATAATAAAAATAAAATATTTTATTGGGTTTTGAAAAACATACCAATACATAAAACAATATATAAAACAGTGCAATACTCACAATACACACCCTTAGGCCTGCATATACAAGACACAACATTATAAAACACATAAACAAACAAAAAAATAATAAAATAAAATTTCAGAAAGATTGATTTTTCATTTAAAATGCAGAAGATAGAGAAAATAGTGACAAAGTGTCATGGACACATTTAGATATTTTCCACTAACCCATCACCTTTTCTCTGTGTGTCTTGCAGTCATGGCAGCTTTATACATGGGCCAGAGGCGCCACAAAGAGAAGGACACCCTGATGACATCAAAAGAGGACATCCGTGATAATGTCATTCACTATGACGACGAGGGCGGAGGGGAGGCTGACACTCACGCCTTCGACATGGGCACTCTGCGCCACACACACTCACAGCGCACCAGTACCCACAGCACCACCTCCAAGAAGGAGAAGAATGGCTACGGAGACGGGGTCCTGCTGCATCTCAGCAGCCGCTGCAGTGACGTCCGCTCACCTGACATCCATCGTCAAACGGCCAGCGTTATCACTGCCGTCAACAACAAGTCCTCGCTGCCATCCCGCAACAGAGTGACTGAGGGTGATGCTAAGATGGTCAAGGAGTTCATCGCCCAGCGACTGGAGGACACTCAGCAGGGTTATGCTGCCCCACCCTATGATTCTCTGGCGACGTACGCCTACGAGGGTGATGGTTCTGTGGCTGGCTCACTCAGCTCCATAGAGGAGTCATGGGTCATTGACGATTCAGGAGACTTTAGCTCCCTTGGTGACTGGGGACAGCCCTTCAAAACACTGGCGAGCATTCTGGACAGACAGCCGCCGACTCTGAGCGAGGAGAGCTGAGAGGAAACTGGACAGCGGAGGGACTTCAGGAGGCCATGTGGGAATTAGTTTACTTTTCTAGACATGTTTTTTTACTGTGACAGGCACTGGCTAGAATGGTGTAAGGATGTTTTAGAAAGCTGTCCATGTGAGGTAGAGATGTGGACTGGTTAGCTACAGAGCAGAGAATATAGCTACAGCTGTGCGAAGACGTAAACTTGATAGCTCCTCAAAGTGCCTGAGGTACTATATGTTTACATGTATTGTAATTCATGTTACTAATAAAAATGTATCCATCTAACGTGGTTTCAACATGTCATCCTTAACCCTTTAGAACCTGGATCAACATCAGTGTAAATCTATAAAGCCTGAGAAAATTGGTTTGATTTCTTTTGATAACATAGAAAAAGAAAGGCAATGAGTAACTTGGCAAGAAATGTCTGGAGAAAAAACTTACTTTTCTTTTCCTTTGGCTTATTTTCCTGTAACTTTTTTATTTCTGTATTATTTATTTTTCTATTTCATTTATGTATTTATTTTACTAAATTATTGGTAATTTGGATGGCCATTTTCAGTTGCTCATAGACTTCTAATATTTTGTTCAGAATCCAAGTTTCAAAGGGTTAAGTCTAATCAAAACATTTAATCAAATGCTGTTTTCTTTGCAATACCAGTAAGTATATTACCAGAGTATGACTCCAAATAACTTTGGCCATCCCTGAACTTCCTCCTGCACCTCCATCCATGTGTTTTTCATTTTTGGTTCAGAGTAAAATGTCTCAAGCAGCTTCTGCCCTAGAATTTGTTTTAAGACATCCATCTCCCCATCAGGATGGTGATTCCTGAACTTTACATCCAACACCATCACCAGGTCTTTTTTTTATTGCAATTTGGTTTGCAATTAAATTTAGTTTATTTGACCAAATACCTGCAAAACTAATGTCATCAGCTTCAGCTGGACATTGTGTTTACTTTTAATTAGCAAATGTTATCATGCTATTATGCTAAACTAAGGTGGTGACCATGGGAAACATCCGTATGTTAGTACTGTCATTGTCACAATGTTACAGGAATCGTAAAGGATTTTGGCTGTATGAGATACTTATGTATAGTTAGTGTCTTACATACAGCAGCTGACAAGGCTCCCACCCCACATTAAAGATTTTTTACTGCTTTATCTCGCCATCACACAGCACTTTTCTCTAGCACTACATTATCTCAACTGCATAACTTCTGTATTCCTATGCAGAGGCCCCACTTTTCACCATATTAATCCGCTGCTAAGCTGTTGAGAAAATATAGTGCCAAAGGAAAGGGCTGTGTGATGGCAAAGTAAAGCTGTGAAAACACCGTAAATACAGTGTCTACTTAGACAGATATTGCATTTTTTAGGTATGCTTTTTTTTTAAGTGACTATGTTTTATTGTCCACCCCTCTATCCAGCATCACAATGCTGAGCTGTGGGGTGGTAGTCCCATCTGTCTCTGCAAACAGGGAACACGCCAACACCCAGCCCCACTCCAAAAATCCAAAATGATCCTTTAACATGCTGATGTTAGCACTTGGCTTAAAGTTCAGCCTCCGAGCTGCTTGGCTATGGAATTGTGTTGTCCAGTTTCTTATTTCACGACAGTTTAAGATTCAAAGATTCATTTTGAAAAATGTTTTTTTTCATGGATAAAATTTGGTATCAGTTTTTATACACTGAAAACTCTGGAACTTATTTTCTGTGAGCCATAGCTTATACACTTTATTTGTTCTGCATTCGCTTTGGAAGCTGAGCCAATATTTTGAAATAGCATCACCAGACAAAGCTGGTCACAGATTAAGAATGAAAATAAAAACAGATGGACCTGATTTTATTACATCAGTCTGACAGGTGAATTCAGATTGGGGGATGACACGGGCAGAGAATTCATGAGCATGTCAGAACTAACTGATCCTGTTTGTTCACATCAGTCAAAATGCTGAGTCAAGTGTAGGAATGAGTTTCAAACATTTAAGAATATTCTTGTAACACTGTCCATGCACTGATACATGGAACTGCACTTGTATAGAGCTCTTCTAGTCATTCGACCACTCAAAGCACTTTTATGCTAAGAGTCACATTCACCCATTTACACACATTCACACAGTGGTGGCCGAGGATACCATACAAGGTGTAATCTGCTACTCAGTTTTCTACTATTGGCATGCACTCACACACTGATGTAACAGCCACCAGGAGAAATTTGGGGTTCAGTAGCTTGGAACATGGGATTGAACAACCAACCATCCAATTACTAGACAACCCACTCTGCTACTTGAGCCACAGCACACATGCCATACAATGATAAAAGTGACATTTACCCATAGCCTATGGCTTTGATTTGATCCGATCAGTTGAAAAAAAATTACCTTTGTGTCCTTTTTTGTATATGCTTCATTAATGGCGCATTTCCACTACATGGTACCAGCTCTACTCTACTCGCCTTTGGTATCGGGTACTTGTCTGGGGGTCGTTTTCCATTAGAAGATAGTACCGCCTCAGTGTAGCCATGTGACACTGCCATGATGTCAGTTTCAACACTGCACACACATACGCACAGGGTTCGAATTACACAGTGGCTTTCAGGAGAGCCCCATTTTCAAGTGCACACCACTACTACAACATGTCACATTCATAAAGTTTGCTGCAGCACGTGAGGAGTTCATGTGGCTACGTAAATGTGGGAATTTGAGTGCAGCACCGCTTCACGCACAGATGGCCGCAGCAGGGAGAGACACAGAAGATATATAGTGGAGACAGATGTTCGAAAAAGGAATATAACGAGCGAATAAACACACATTTACATATTACTTCTATAATTTTTTTTTTTATAATTTCAGGAACTTTCTGTGCAGAAAACATAATCTACAACACAAAAGAGAACAGTTTTTTAGAGCTCCCCCCTGAACATCTCAAGGGAGGCTTTCAGGTGATCTGAGCTCCCCTTAGCTCCCCCATAATTCGAACAATTCATCCACACAGACACGCACTCGCTGGATACGCTCATCGGCCAGCAATGTGAGGAACGTTTGCACCTCCTTGAGCAACCACAGTGTGATCTTTCTGGTAACCATTTTGGGAAAGTAAAAAAAATAACACAAACTGTGGCTGCCACGATTGTAACGGGTGTTGTATGAACCCAGATGCAGTACACCGGTAAACAGGATTAGTTGGTAATGACTTTTATTCAGCCCAGCACAAATCAAACACGAAGCAAGATGAAGTAATTCTGCACACAGTTCGTTCTTCGGGTCGGAACCCACAACAAAGTCTCTGGAGGGAGATCGAAGCAACGAACGAAGCAACGTCACTCGGCGTGGATGCGGAGGAAACCCCGTAGCCCAACAGCTCGGCAGCACGTGTGGAGATACCGTCGCGGAGAAGGCGGAAGCGTGGTCGGGGACAGGCGGAGGTTCCGAAACCGAGTGAGCAGTCAGATGATGCAGCGGTACCGATGGGGATGGACCAGGAGGATCGTCGGGGCCAGGCGGAGAAGTCTTTACCAGCAGAGCAGATCAGGAACGCCAAAACAGAACTCGTGGTCGGGGACAGAAGGCAGGTAGGTTTACCGGGGATCAGGCGAAGAGAGCAGGTCGGGAACAGGCAGGGTCGGCTTTCAAAGATCTGGCAGGAGAATGCTGGAGAGTCTTGCATGACGCGAAAGAACAATCTGGCAACGAGTGTGTGTGTGAGGGAGGCTTATATACAGGGTTGATTACTGATGAGCTGCAGCTGGAGGTGAGTGAGCAGAGCAGGCAGAGTGGGCGTGGTCAGCAGGTAGAGGGAGTAGAGGGAGAGTGAATGGAAAAGTACTGAGAAGGGGGAGAGGAGCAGGGATCGTGACAACGATAGCTTTGCTGTTAGTGCTGTTCAGGGTATTTCGTGGGCGATGACGCAATGACACAGTGACGATTCTGTCTGACCAATCAGTAGTCTGCAGTGTTTCAAGTCACCAAATAGTACCCGGTCGGCTTTTTTTGGAACCCCAGGAGAGCAGGTACCAAAAAAGGTGGTACCAGGTACCAGGTACTTTGTCCTAATTGAAAACCATAAAAAGGCGAGCAGAGTGGATTAGAGTAGAGCAAGTACCATGTAGTGGAAATGACCCATTAGATTCACTCTGCCCAGCATACAGAGCAGGGCCTTCATGATGTTTATAGAGGATGCTGTACTTGCAGTATGTTAGTAGTTAGTTAGTTTCAAAGCAGCTATGTGTAATTTGAAAGGTGTCACTCATACTGATGAACACGCAGAAAATCAACACTAACTCTTACGTTCTGCAGCCATTCTGGTCTCTCAGTGTTTTCATCATCCTTGTTTCCAGCAGCAGCAGGGAGCTGCTATTAAGACCACTGCAGGCCTGCAGCCAGCAGCTTTAAACATCCTAAACACTGAAAATTGTAAGTCAACAATGACTCACATACATTATGAGACCTTTGCAATGCATTGCAGAGGTACACAATTACCAGGCATAAACACTGGATGATTGTAATTTAAAAAAAGAAAAAAAGTCTACTCTAATGCTTTGTTCACACCAAATGTGGTTAAAATTTTCAACAGCTGTGGTTGTGTTAGCTAGGAGAGGCGGCTAACAGCTAACTTGCTTTTCAGTAAAATACAACAGAAGACTGGATGTAAACATGGCATCTCTGTGCTCTGAAGCAGAGTGAACCAAAATGCTAACAGTCTTTTTTAGTTGTCAGACTTTCACAATAGCACCTTACACACCCTTCTTTGTTTTGACTTTCCACAATAAAAGACCAGCTTATTACTCAGAACATTTTGCTATGAAACAACTAAACAAAATAGCTTACGCAAGACATAAGACAGATATATATTTTCAGAGATTAACATGTAACTTTATAGCTTTGCTCACAAATCTCTAAACCCTCCAAATCCTTATTTGTTCTGTTTCTGTGCAGTAAATTACCATGTGTAACACAGTAAAACCACAGTCAGTGACACAGATTATCCTTTATATCTCAATCTCAGTAATGTCAAGAGAATCTCAACTAGATCTCAACACTGATAGGCTTCACATCCATCGCAGCGCGCTGCATGAAATTGTGTCTACTCACATCTTTGCATTGACTCGGTATGTAAACTTGCCACGCAAAACTCTTACATTGCGTTCAGTTTGAACACATCATTAGTGTGCAATGTACAGCTGTATTAGGAAAATAGAGCGGAAAATATCAGATCGTTACATTCCTGCTGAAAAAAACACCTTGACTATTTTAAGATGGTTAAAAACATGGGTATAACTTGATCTGGACACCCCTTTTAGCTAGAAAACATGACTGTAATAACATAATACAATGCGTTGTAGATCCTTAGTGGGGGAATTCCAAAACACAGATAAAGAACATAAAAGAGAGCCATCAATCAGCATGTTGGTATGCCACACCTGTCCACCTGTTAGGTTGATGGATTACTAACAGTGATTTGAACAAATTTGTGACCAAAATGTGATATAACAGTAGATGTGCTTTACAATGAAGGTAGATAAAAAGCAGTAAATTGACAATCTAGGAAAGAAGGTCCAGATATTTGCACAAATGATTCTATAGGGGTGGATTGAGCGTTACTGTTGGTGGTATTATTCAGTTTTGAGAGGATAGTGGATTTTAACTGCATGTACTGGAGATACTGGTTGTCCTGAATGTCAAAATGCTGGATAAGATGCTAAAAACTGACAAAATTGGATATGATATGACCGATATATGTGATACATTTTTCTTTCCATGTGGTGAAGTTTAGTGGTTTATATAATTGATAATGATGTCGGTTGTTGTTTCAGATTGGTGAGTGGGTGGATAGTGTGACAGTGGAGCCAGTGATTTTAAGAGCTCTCCACCAAGCTGTCAGAGCTGCTGCTGTGGTAATATTTTGGAAATAGTGACAAGTGATATTTGATTGATTGACTGATGTATGGGAGATCTGATGGGTTGATATTATTGCATAGTGTCTGTTCTGTTTCTATCCAGTGTGAGTCCAGTTCAGAGGGCCATTATTTTAAATACTTAAGTTGATTGGATATGTAATAGAGTTCAAGATTTGGTGCCTGTAATCCTCCTTGTGACTTTGTGTTGTTATTATTATGAGATATAGAATGAGTATCTTTTGTGGAGATATCAGGCATTAGATAACATTATCGTTGACCTAAAGCAACTAAGCTTGAGTCTTGATCAATCAAGCTGCGGTGATACACAGTAACTCATAGTAACCCATTCCATACCTAAATTTATAATAGTATTCATTAAAACCTACAAAGCTTTGATCAGGACTCGTAAGTATCTATCTTGTATCATATTTTTATCTTGTCTGTGTGTGGAAAATATATGTGTGTTAAATTTCAAGTGTAGTACATTGAATTATGGGGTCACAAACCAGTCAGACAGGGAAATGCAAACAAACTGTTAATATTAAAAATAAGATGGAACATAATTTGCCTAAAAAGGAGAGGAAGGCTATGAAGAAACCATTAAAGACAAATCCTTATTTAAAGAATATTCTGACTAAACCGGTAGACCAAATGAGAGAGTAGATTAGGAATAAAATAGGCTGTTGAACCCTTTTTGACAGACATTTCAGAGTGGACTGATCAGCAATTCCAAAAAGAGGGCAGTTTTGACAAAGCTAAATTAGATTCAATTCACAGATATATTATTGATATTACTGCAGTGCCAAATCCAAATTGGGATAGAGACTATATGATTGATGCATTCAAAGCTTGGGAATTGATGAGCAAACAGTGGCCTGGAAACAGTCAAAGGTCAGAGAAAAAGGGAAGAAGTAAAAAATCTACCCTGACCCTATTTCTGCCAAAGACCACCGTGAAAACTGAGCAAGCGCAAACAGATGATAATTTGCAATCCTTACATCCAGAATTAGATAATGTTGTTCCACCACCAGCATATCAAGCTGATGACATTACCAAACAATTTACTCATGAACAGAAAAACAGAGAAGTGTTTCCTTTGTCAAAAGAGCGTAGTGTAAATCTTGTGACACCATTATTTACAATTGATAGAGTCATGGAAAAACGATTAACCCTGGTAGAAATTTCCAAAATAATACAAGATGCTCCTCTGCCACTGACTAATCCGACAGGATTTATGAATTGGTGAACAACAGCTTTAATGCATAGTTTGATGTCTGGCAAAGACGTACATTACATTTTGACAACACTAATGCCTTAATGTTAAACTTGACCTGTTGATTATAGAATGTGACATGACATCATGATAATGACGGTCCTGTTAAGGGGGAATCACATTTAGAACGTAAATTTCCATGGATAGATAGAAGACATAAGGAATTACATATTGAACAGCTGAATGAGTTTTTAAAGAAAAATGCAGCGCAAGAGAGAAATCTAACTCAAGTCCTAAATTGTAAACGTAGAGCGGAGGAACCAATTTCAGAGTATGCAACAAGATTCCAAAAATGTTGGAAAGAACAGGCTAAATTAGACATCACTGAGAATGAGGACCCATTTTTCATATCCATGTTTCTAAATGGCTTGGATCAACAAGCAAGCTATACCTTAAAACTGTCCACACCTAATATATACTCTCTAAACCCAAATGCTTTATTAAAAAATATGAGACAATTAGATGCTATAGGAATATTTACATCAAATAACCCTCAAATGCAAACTTTCCCAGTGAAGAGCAAATTGTAGCTGTTCAGCAAATCCCGGCAAGAGGCAGGGATGTCAATAGAGAATATAGCGCCACAGGTCAAAGATAGGTCTGCGTATGCTCATGGATATGAATGTAATCAGCCCCCTAGCGAAGTGGGAAACGAAACAGATGTTATTATTGCTTTAGACCTGGACATTGGGCCAGATACTGTAATTTGAGGATGTGGGATGAATAGCAAGCAATGGGAGTAGCTATGCAACCTTATACTTACAGCTCCTCCCAACCTACAACCTCAGACCCAGAGACAAACACCCCTCCCTTTGGACAGCAGCAGGTAGCAGCTGGATTCAATTAGTAGTGACCAGCCTTTGGGAAAAGGAAATCCAGAGTGTTGCGACGCAAAGTACACACAGCGGCAGAGTGAGGAGCTCTGCCTGTGGTGCGCTCTTTTCCAGTGTTGTGTGCACATCATATTGGCGGCGTAATTCTATGTTCCAGTAAGCGGTCTACCCTGAGAGCATGTGAGTGTCCCTGAGCAAAGCCACGCTGAAGGAGATTCAACTACAGAAGGGGAGCCAATATCAGTGGAACTGCACAACTGGATGTGGTCAAGAACATCAACATCTATCTCAACCTGCGCATCATCATCAATGTCATCTGCATAATCTGGCAATGCTATTAGTGATATGGACTGAATGATGATTGATACCTATTTGGCTTAGACTAATGTTACGTATAATGACACATTTCATGTGCGTCCGTTTTTCCTAATTTAATGGTTACCATAGTGCACCAATGTAATGGTTCATTTAGGAGAAGGGTGTTATGGTATTAAAAAAAAAAAAGCTAAAAAGAAAAAGGGGGAACTGTTAGTACTAGTAGTATCCATTATTTTAGGTTTGGTCTTGGTCACACACTTCTGTCCATGCTGCTGTGCTGACCTGAGCGCTCGTATTTAACGTTTCCTGATTGAACCATCAACCAGTATCTCACTGCTGAATAAGAGGCATCATAGAAAACTCATCCTTTCAGATGAGCAGGCTACCTGAAGGAGGAGTAACACATTGTCTGCATACAGAATTATTTTGTGTTTAGTAGATGATGTTTTAATAGATTTAATGTTATTATTTTGTCTTATGGCTGCAGCAATTGGTTCTATGAGTAATGCAAAAAGTGATGGAGAGAGTGGACATCCTTGCCTGGTGCCGTTGTGAAGTGTGACGTTTTGTGAAATCAAACCGTTAGTAGTGACAGTGGCCATAGGTGAGTTGTGTAGTGCCCTTATCCAATTAATGAATGACTCTCCGAGCCCAAACTTATGTAACGTGGAAAAAAAAGTTCCTGTTGACCCGATCGAATGCTGGATGGATGTCTTGAGGGTTTGGATAATGGTTGGATGTGTATAAGTCTTTATAGAAATTCTTGAAAACATTATTAATATCTTAGGGTCTTGGTGAGGTTTCCCTGCTGAGTCCTTAATGACTGTTATTGTTGATTTTTCGTTTTGTTTCATTAAATTTGCTAGGTGTTTACTTGAGTTGCTTTTGTGGTAATATTTATCCGGTTTAAGTCTTTGTATGAGGAATTGTGTTATTTGTTTATAAGATCATTTAGTTCCAATTTATCGTATGTATGATGAGTATGAAATTATCATGCCCAACAACTGTCCCAGTACCCCAAAGAAGTGATGCAGTGGTGTTCGGAGAGTCATATGTTTCTATGAAGTGTGTCCTATGTTCTCTCTTAAAATAACTGTCAAATTCTTGGTCTTTCAGCAGAGATGTGTTAAACCTCCATCTGAAAGTTGTCTTTGGGAGGGTACTGATGTTGAGTTTAAATGATACTGGTGAATGGTCGCTGGCAGCGCTTGGGTGACTTTGAGTTTCTATATCAGAGTGTAGGGAGTTGCTATTGATAAAGAAATCAATTCTGGAAAGGTGGGTATATTCTCTGTTATCAGGGTGGTTTAACCTCGAACTATCGCCAAGACCACAATCCTCCATATATTGTTTTAAAGTTTCTTTCTATTGCCGAGTTTCAATATGCCCTGTCATGGTTGATTTATCTGTTGATGGGTCAAGTACTGTGTTGAAGTCTCCTCCTATGATAAAATCACTGCTGGGTAGGTTGTTGAGGGTTGAGAACAGGTTGTGAAAGAAAGAAGGGTCGTCATTATTAGGGGCATAGAGATTAACTATTGTTAAATGCTGGTTTTCAATGGAAATGTTGATGATGATAAATCAGCCTTCCAGATCTAAGATAGTGATGTTATGTCTGAAATTGATTTTATTGTTGATCAGAATTGCAACTCCGCTTTGCTTTGAGTTGTAATTGGCTGTGAATATATGTGGGAATTGTGAAGATTTTAAAATAGTGCGTCTTGAATCAATTAAATGGGTTTCTTGTAATAGACATATATCTGTTTTTGTTGTATGGAGCTAGTTCATGATTTTTTACTGTTTTGCCTGATTTCCCATACCACAAATGTTCCATTTAAATAAATTTGATCATGGTCATGACTAATGAGCAATATGGGGTTGTTGGAATAGTTGATTAGGTGTGTGTGTGTGTGTGTGTGTGTGTGCGCGCGCGCGTGCGTGCATTCGGCTTGCATGCGTGTGGTGTATGAGTGTGAGTGTACATGTGTCAGTGGGGAAAGAAAAGAGAAAGTGGGGACATCTATTTGTCAGTTTTAGTAGAGCCAAGGAGTCTGCTGCCCATCTACGAAAAGTTTATCCGCTGAGATTACAGCCTTCCTTCGTTGGTTGGGAAATTGTTTCCTCACAGGAAAAAGGATCTTCCTTCTTTCATCAATTTCATTTTCAAATTGGTCATTCATGCTAAAGTTTGAGCCTTTCAGTTCCTTGCCCTGCTTCTTGGCCAGCTCTTTGTGTTAAAAGTGTTTGAATTTGGCAATTATCGGTCTGAGGCACTTCTGGTCCTTTTTTGCAGCTCTGAGGCGGTGGACATGGTGAAATGTGATGTGTTTAAGCGCATCAGGTTGGATCTTGAGTTTAGTAGCCATCATGTATTTCAATGTGTTTTCTGGGTGGGGTGATGGATGATCAGAGGACTCGGGGATGCTGGAAAAAATTAGGTTATCTTGCATGGATCGCACTTGAAGGTACAGTACAGTGTCTTTTAACTGTTTATTGTCCTGTTAGAAAAAGAAGCCAGTTCAGTTGTGAGAGTGTTGAATGCTGTTTTAACTGTTTGTTTTCTGTAGTGAGAGTGATGATGTGTACCTGACTAAACACCAGGCTTTGTTTTAAACCCTGAAATTCCTTGCTATCATGCCTTTGGACACCTCCCTATCAATATATGCATAAGACTTTTATCAACACCCACAATATCATCATCGTTATTGTAATGTGACATGCGTCTGTTTCCGTTATTGCTGTGCCTATTTCCCCCTCCCCCCTCTCTCTTTCTCTTTCCTTTTTGCCACAACTGTATTTCATTTGTTATTTACGACATCTATTGCACGTCTGTCCGTCCTGGAAGAGGGATCCCTCATCCTCCTCTGCCGCTTTTTCTGAGGTTTCTTCCTTTTTTTTTTCCCCGTTACAGGGGTTCTTTTTCGGGAGTTTTTCCTTGGGTGATGTGAGGGTCTATGGGCAGAGGGATATCGTACACTGTAAAGCCCTCTGAGGCAAACCATGTTTTGTGATAATGGGCTCTATAAATAAAACTGACTTGACTTGACTTGACTTGTGTAGCAATTCGATAAGTGATATCCTAACGTCCATGGAGGAGAGTTTTTGATTGATGGATGTGAGTGTGCCACTGCCCTCAGAAAAGCAGTTTGATGTGTCGGTCTGGGTGGCTGAGTCCGTGAGGGGGTCCGGGGATTGGGCTCGTTTCACAGTGGGAGTCGAGCTGGTGGGACTCTTCTTGTCCTTTCTACCCATCGTGTGGAGCAGGTCGTTCGTAGTTCCTCCAGTTTTATACACTTTTAAGTCCTTGGCTTTTTATTTTTTAGTTGTTACTGTTGACAGTATTCAGCAGCAGGGCGCCATGTTGGATTGTGCACTCCATTAATTAAAATAACAAAGGGACTGTAATACATTCTCATCACTCATGTTTTTTTGTTATGGGATTTACGTATGGAGAACTGCACAATAATTTGAGTCACAGTTTTTGTATGGTTTTAGCCAATATTTGAGGATAACTGATCTTTCACCCCGTTCTCATTCAGAGCTTGTAAAGTAGCGCTGCGTTGACAGTACTTTTGATATAATATGTGATGCCAAAAGCCACTGGACGGCTTCAGGTGAAAACACAGCCAAACAGAACCTATCGCAGTGTTACACAATAACAAAGTAAAGAACCCACTTTCTGTCAAATCGAAGAGTCCCATATATATATATATATATATATATATATATATATATATATATATATATATATATATATATATATATATATATAGCTATTATGAACAATTGTACCATGGGAAATTGTTTGAGAGAACTGTTTTCAAGCTGTGATAGAATGGTACATCAATTTTGAGCTTTCGGTTCCTTTACATCAGGCCACTGAAAACACTGTAAACAAAATAATGAAAAAATATAAAAAGAAGCAGTATTACGTGATGCTTGTCATTCTTTTATTGACGCAGCTTGCAGAAAGATGGAAAAGAAATTCAAGAGTTTGATGAAAAAAAAAAATTACAATCCCTCCCATCCTGGCAGTTTGGGGGGAGTGGACTGTCTTCACAGGGCAATGCAGGATGAAACGGGAAGTAAAGTCAAAGTACATGGGGTGAAAAAATTTCTATCAGATCAAGATATGTATACCTTACATAAACCTGCCAGGATACATTTTCTCAGAAATAGAGTATTTGTACCACGACCCCTAAACCATTTTCAACTTGATCTCTGAAAGCTTCCGGGGTTGAGAGGTTTAACCGTACACTAAAGACTAGAATGTGGTGATACTTTACAGCTAAAAATACACATCGTTACATAGATGTATTACAGGATCTCTTAAAAACTTATAATGACAGCTATCATCAAAACATAAAAATGAAACCGAACAAAGTCACTTGTGAAAACAAACCGTAGGTATTTCAAAACTTGTATGGGACATTTCCCCTTCGTCACAAAAACAGATTAAAGATTAATTTAAAGGAAGGTGATGTTGTTAGATTATCCAAACTCAGAGGAGTATTTGCTAAAAAATACGAGCAAAGTTACAGGGACGAGCTGTTTACAGTGTGAGAGTGTATACCACGTCAGCTCCCCGTGTAAGTGGAAGAGATTCTTACCAAGCATAATAAACACGGTAAAAAGTAGGTCCTGGTGCGTTGTTAAAATTGGCAAGAGTAATTCAATAGTTGGGCCGAGGCAGCACACAGCTTTTGATACAAATCACAAAGAGCCATGGACGCAAAGTCTGAAGAATTTTATGTGAGTCTGCCTCACGCCAGACTCAGCATGTATACAGGAAACAACAATTCTGACTTTTGAGTGGCTTTAGCCCAGCATCTTTACCTGGAGGGTCCCTGGTAAGTACCTTTTACAGAATTTTCATACCCTCACACTTTTAATAATGTTAGCGCTAAGGAGGCAATTTTTCAATGGATAGACACTTGGGAACACAGAGTTCCAGAGAGATACCCCAAAAATGTACATATTACGATAGCAAATTAACCATCCACAGGGAAAGATTTGAAGAAGGCTATTACGATGATAAAGAAATCATTTTGAGACAAATAAATGTGTTGCTTAAAAGAATTCAATCTGAAGTCACTCTTATGTATGTCCCCTTAAAACGTGTTTCAATGGACGGCGAGCAGTCGCTATGAAGTGCATTTTTTTCCACCAATGGCATACATTTTGGGTTTAAGTGAGTGGTTCACATGCAGTCCTGGCCCTAAAAACTCTCCTCATCCGTCTGATATAAAAGCCGGGAGGTACCAATTCTTCTGTTACTGCGATCTGGTGCCGCCACAAATGGTGGGAGACTCATAAGCTCCACTTTTACAAATGGTTCAAATAGAGGAGAAATTTGGCGACATAGTCACTAAAACCTTTAACCTGGCTTAGTAGTTACCAGTAGCACAAACACATATTCAAAACTTTGGTGTAGAAATAAAGATGGATCAAAATCAGCCGGTAAATTTCACATACGGAAAAGTGTTTTTGACATTACATTTTAAGCCTGTTAAAATGCTGAAGCTTGCTAAAAATAATTAAAAGATGGTGCAAGTAGAACTTCACCCTGATCTTCATCGATTTGTACGTTATTATGAAAATCAAGTGGGAAATGGAATGCCTGGGTTCCATGGGGCTCCTATGATGTACAGCAAGGGAGTGGGATCCATATTTTCAAAATGATTTTGCTTTGTTACACTGATGCTTACAAAAGGTTTCGCCATTGCTAAGCCTCATCTTTAAAGCGCTGCGCAAAATATTGCGTTGGATGTAGTCAACAGAGTCGAAAGGCGAGTGACTCAAAAACAAGCTCCAGTTGCGGAAGATCAAAATGGCGTGAGTCTTAGGCTTCTAGCTTGAAGACCTGGAAAAAGACCCCCAGGGCGTCATGTAGGGGCTCATAAAAAAGCGCAAGACCAACGTTAAGAGCAAATCAGCACAGAAAAGACGTGCCACGAGAAGGAGGTCCAGCAATATATTCTCTTGACTTGAAAATATTGTGATGGCTCCTCTACACCATAAATCTCCAGAATGCAGCATGTCGGAGCTGGACTTATTTGCGGCCCCGCCCACTCAGCTCTCTATCAAACAAAGTCAGCATGTCGAAGTAACATCACTGACTTTTCACCCTTGGAATTTGTGCTTCATGGTCAAGGCGGTCGCTATGTGGATCTCAGTAACACTCTGCTTCATCTGCATTTGCAAATTGTCAACGGTGACGGAACAAACTTGGCACAGGATGCCAGCTGTGGGTGATAAACTATCCAGTTAATACAATCTTCTCACAGGTGGATGTAACCCTAGGCGACAGGCTGATTTCTCAATCAAGCGCCATCCACCCCTACAGCCATGATTGAGACTTTGTTAAATTTTTCTGATGATTCGCTGAAAAGTCAATACACAGTGGGTCTGTTTTACTAAGACACAGCCGGAGCTATGGGCTCTACTGTTGTTGTGGCAGATGGTCCCAACAGAGGGTTTGTTCAGAGGGCTCACTTTTGCGAAACATCGAGCGAGTTTCACGTTTTTGGTCCATTAATTTGCACATCTTCCTTTGCGACTGACTACTACTTTAAACAACTTAGACCTACGAATCAAGCTGACCAGAGTCAGTGATGCATTTTGTTCAAAGGGACACTCTTTTCTCTTTTTGTGAAAAAGGTTGCCGTTTCCCCAGCTGTGCGTATGCGCCATTCAGCAGCCCTGCTGAAGGACAACGCGCTCTACCCGTTATCTAGAATAAATGTGAAAACCTACTCCATCCCTAAAAATTTCCAGAATATTTAACCAAGATAATGTCATTTCAGGCTTGTTGCCAAAATATTTGGTCATCACTCTTGTAAATAATAACGCATTTTTGTGTAGAAGACATCTTTGACCTTTCAACTTTACACACTACAATGAGGAGTATTTGGCTCTCTGTCAAGGCCATAGACAGATTCCATCAAGAGCCTTCCAACCTCAATTTATGTCAGAGAGTTTTACAACATCTTCACAGCCACTGAAAGACATCTCAAAGATTTATCTCTGTGTATCGATAGATAAGATTTTGAGCAGGGTTACGGCCTTTTTGTTTTTAATTTAAATACTGAAAATTAAAAAGCGAGAAGTTCTGATGGAGTATTACTGAAAAGATGAACACTGGTGAACTTGAAACACTCCTAGGACACTCATATTCTGCAGTGTTTGGGCTTTGGATGAACACTGGCTGGCTATCACTCTGGAAGAAGGGGAAAAGACAACCTTCTTTGACTCTTTTGGATTTAGCCCTGAATTTGACTATTACCCTAAAAGCATCCTCTCTTTCCTCAAAAATCATCAGGACATGTTTTACTATAACCGTCAACTTCAACATGAACTATCCACCATATGTAGGCAACACTGTAGCATGTGCAATACTTATGTCAGAGACCCTGTGGATTTATCCTATAGAGATGTCATATCTCACTACTCACACAACGTGATAAAAAATTATGTGATGGTGTCAGACTGTGTTGAAAAATACCAACGTTGTATTTAACCTCCCTGCATTAGGTCTTGTGACAAACTGTCCTGTTCATTACATCTGTTTAAAGATTGTCATTGATTGTCATAGACTGTCAAAGACTGTTGAAAAAAAAAGCCAAAACATGTATCTGTTTAATTGTGTTTTATTGAATTTAATAAAATCATACAGAAAAAAACATCAACCGACGTTACAGAGTCTTTATAATAATAATACATTGCTTCAATCATGCAATATTATGGGGAAAACCCTAAACACGGCACAATGGACACCTTTCTTTTTTTCTTCTTTTTGCTAAAGTGTTTTTGTGAGGAGGGAAGCTCATCATCATGCTCCGTGAGCAATTGTTCTTGGTATTTTAGTTTTCTAAATTGTTCCAGCCTTGGGGTGAGGGGGCACTGGATTTCTTATAGGAACCGGTTAGATGTTTGATCAGGTTGATCATATGGGAACCTCTTAGTGCTCTACCTCTGTAAATAAACTCTCCTCTGGGAGTCCACCCGCTCTGAGCTTCTGGTAGTTTATTCAATACATACTCTGCATTTTGATGATGATCACATGATCACAAACAGGAAGGTTTTTCAATATCTCCTGTACAGCCGCTTCCTCTTCGCTAGGTTGTTTTATCTCCTCGGATTCAGTGTGTTTAATTCATCTTGCGGTAGAGTCAAGGTCAAGCGGTGTACTTCATTCTGCCCTTGTTTGATGAGATTAAGGTAACGCCGCAGTGGAGCGTTGTACTTTTTCATCTTTTCACAAGGACTGAGTCCTCGCTCCTCTAATATTTCTTTCATCTTCAAATTTAAATTGTGTTCGGCAGTGTAGTGGACTGCCTTGGCGTGGTCATTACATTTGTCCCTCTGAGGAACTCTTGAGCTCAATGTCCCCTGGGCAAGTGGGGGACACGTCAAGAGACACTGTTTTACGAACCCAAAACATCCAACAGGGGGTTGTTAATTAACTTAACTTATACTCCCTGGGGATGTCTGCAAACACGCTCTGCCTTTTTAAGCCACGGGAAAGTGTCAGTATCTGACACCCTCCATCCTGACATATGGTGGAAGGTAAAGCACTCCGAAGGCCCCATCAGCATATCACAGGATGTAGGGCGTCTGAATGACCTCCTGGGGTCACCCAGGCAATACCAAGCAACCATCGTATTGCCTCCCCTGCTGAGATAACAAAAGGTCGAACATTGGGTAAAGCCATTATATAACCCTGTGTTGTGATAAACATCTGACAGAATGACTTGGACCAAGGTTGTAAGTTAAAATTTCCCTTTCTTCCCTAATCTTTGTGACTGGGGGTGAGGTTGTCTCCCTGCTTCAGTAAACAGATAGACAGAAGTATGTTTTATTCCCCTTTGTTATAATGGAGCTATACTGCCATCTAGTGGTCTTAGTTATTAGTAAGCTCGTAACCAACTTTGTAGTTATATCGTATTTTGAATTCATTGTATAATGTTAAAAGTAATCCTATATCTAAGTAATCACCAAGTTTCTTAGGATCCATGGTGCAATGTTATGTTATGCGTGGTCATTTCACAAAATTGAGCAAAGGATCTTCAGAATCATGTGTAACGTTATAAATTACTTTTAGGTCTCCTAACATGCATTTGAAGTTACTGTGATGAGACTATAGTGGTGAGGAGATACGTGAATTTATACACCACGGGTTAGATCGCGTAATTCGTCATAAAGTTCAGAGACATAAATGTCTCCTAAATTACATTAGGTCTTTTAGAAACTTATACCAGATGTGCGATCGCTCGGTGCAAAAGTTCGCTAACTCCGCCTTCCATCCGCACCCCCAAATCGAAAGATAAAAACTGAGTGACTCTCTAGCTCGCTCTCTCTCTCTAAGCTCTCTCTTCTCAAGGCTTCTCCTCTTCTCTCTTCTGAAGTTTTTCTTCGCTCCTTTTTACCGCGGTGCGTCTCGTGCATCCGCGCTCGCAACTTTTCTTTTCTTCAATTTTATAAGCGGAGCCGCAACAGCTCACCAGAGCTTTGCTGAACTTAAACTTTTGAAGCCATTTTCTTTTAAATCTCTTTGACTCTTTTCTTTATACCAGTTTTTGGTCAGTAAAGACACTTTTGTTTAAAGACTTTTACCGGTTCGCTGAGGCGAACACCGAGGCCAGTTAAAGACCGCCGCACACCGACTCCACCTGCCCGGCCGCCGCCGCCTTTCAGCGGGTCACCTCATCTGGAAGACGCGCCGCAGCTCTCCCCTGGAGTGACGCGAGGACCTGGACCTCCCCGGAGAAGTCTAATCAAGTCGACAAAAGTAGGCAGAATAACATTTTCTAGTGATCAGACTTGATGTCGTATAGCGAAGCTTTAATGCCAAATTTCTAAATTCTACGTCACCGTTCAGTGCGCATCCACGTTTTAGACGGTCACGTATTTCCTCCACTATCATCCATAATTAATTATTTACATCACCTGAATTTACATCACGTAGGTTCCTTTTTATGTGTTCACTGTCCTTTTATATGTCATACTATTTCATCTATTTACTCTTCATTTTATTAGTCTAAATAAATTATCCTCATTTATCGCCAAGTCGTTGTCTGTGGATATTATTTCATGAGAGAAACAAGATCAATGTATACAGAATAAACGGTACAGATTATGAGATTGATTAAAGTAATGACATGTCTTAACACTGTCACAATTTAAGATTTAATTTTCTCCTGAATGGAGAATGGTGCCCCTTTTACTTTAACGAGTGCAAAATCCAAATTTTAACGTAGTTATTAATAACTGCTACAGCAGTTTGTCTGATGATGTTGCTGCTGTTGCTGCTGCTCATTGCTGAGGCAGTTTGAGTCAGGCGGTTTAACTGAGGCGAAACCAAAAACATTTTCTGCACTGTCTTGAGAGCCATCTTCTGTCAAGGTTAATCTGATTTTCTGGTCAGTTCTCCTATTAACTGTCCTATTATGGGAACTGCTGCTGTAAGCAGAGGAAGGAGAAATCCCCCTGTTTGCTGCAATGCACCCCGTTTATGCTTCAGACTGATATTTTTGTCAACCAGAAACCTGATCAATTTTTTTTGTCTTTTGAGGTTTTGGTACTGTTGGCGAGAGAGGGGAATGTTTCCTTTCAAAAGATAAGGAGCAATCTCGGACAAAGACTGAAGAAGATCTGAGGAGCAACCGCTTAAAAGTGTGACTGTCTGGCAAGAGGTGTCTTTTGTCAAACGCTACTAAAACTAAAACTTTTTCTGAAATGATGAATTGTCCAATTTGAAGCCTTTTTTATCCCTGACAATGTTTTGCTGAGGTGCCTCTGGTTGGATATTGTATGTAACCCTCTACCATTTGTTTAACGCTGTCAGAGTTGATCTTTTCGCAGCTGTTATGGGTCTGTGTGATTCCCTTAACACGCAGCACAGCTTTACCTGATTTTGTTTTATAGGCATAAGACTTGGGTCCTGCAGCTGCAAACTCTGTAATATAATCAACTCATCGGTCAGCTGTCCTTAGTTGTTACCTGTTTGAAGAGAGTCTCACCCTGTCTGAGCAGGTAAATTAGAGAATCGGTATCATAGGACAGAATTTGCTCGGGAGCGGCCACCATCTCCATGTAAGGAGATGCATGAAAACATTATGCACTTTGCCAGAAGGTACTACGTACCTGTCTGTGTGTTGCCACTGCACCATAGCTACCTTGTCGTTCAGAAATGCAAAGTATTTGACGTTGTACTGCTCTGGGAAGAAGAACTTTAAAGACTCAAAAATAGTTTTTTTGACAAGGGTGGCTCGCCTTAGGTTGGTTCTCTGGGCAAAGTTACTCCAGAAACTGTTGAGACAGAATTGAGACATTTGTCTTTTGGGAGGGTTGGGACAGATTTGTTTGCGATCTAACTGAATGCCCTGGTTAGCAAGGTAATCTGCAATATATTTTTCTCTGCACTCATCTAGGGCATCTGTTGGGTAGCCAGATGCCTCTTGTTTCCGTCTTTAAAAATGTTAAGATAGAACTGCTTTTTTGCTCAAAATGCCAAACTTAAGAAATTTCACCCATTCTGTATCCTCTATCTAGAGCCATCAAAAACTCATCAAAAATAAGGCCCTCTCATCATCACTGTGTATGCAGGGACCACTCTGGTTGTTTTTGTCTGAGCATGTACGACAGAGGGTAAAGACTAATTTTCCGTGTCTAGTTCTGTAAAGTAAAATTGGCAGATGAAGCCCTCAGGGTGGATGCACAACGGCTTTAATCACACCAAAGTACAATCGCAGGTCTGAAATTAGCTCAGTGTGACCAATAAGGTAAACAAAGCTGGCGTTGATGTAAGGGTAGAGCAATGTAACATCTACGTCGCGAATCTGCTCATCTGTGCCAACGGTGTACCTAAGACGAGCAGGACAGGTCCTACAGCCAAACACAGTATCGCGGGTTATCAAAGGCTGAGGTGTGCGGCTGCTGAAGAAATCTTTCAAACACTGATCAGAATTTTTTATTCAAATCCAATCATGCTCCCAGATGAACTCGACCAGAACAATTTCCATTGATTGTAAGTTTTGCAGTTTTTCCTGACAGGCGGAGCGCAGCACTTCAAAAGTGGTGCCTGTTAGTGGGTTGACTTTGACAGGGGAGAATCATTGCAGGCACCCATGATAGAAGCTACTGAAAAATTCTCACACTCTTTTAATGTACCACCCTAGCTTTTTCTCCCCGAAGTTTACAGCATGTTGAATGAGAAAGTTTTTGTTGTGTGACACCCATTCTAACCACTGGATGCCTGTGTCTGAATACCTCTTAGTTTGCCGACGGTAATTGTCAGGTGAGGGAATGTGTTGGCCGGGAGGAAATTTGACTTAAAAACTTTCATGCACGCTGAGGTGATCCTAATACAGCTAAAAGGATTAACACTCTGCAATGAACTTGCTGCAAAACTTTGAACATGCTGTGGCCAAAATTTTGTTGGCATTATTGCAATAAGCTATAGCTTCTTTTTTAAATCAAAAATTCTGCTGTTTTTTTGTCACGTACCATGCGTCAAATTCTTGCTTTTCAATCTCTGACATGCGTTCTACACCGTAGGCTTCAGGGGGTGGGTAGGAGGCTACATAATTTAAATGCAATTCAGAGCTGAAAACTTGGGGAAGTAACCTTTACTTAAACTTTCCTCAGCACTTTTTAGTTCAGAGGCAAACCCCAAGGCTTTTGGCATCTGAGATAGACGCAGTTTAAAAAATTAGAGTCAAAGTAAATTCAATGGACTGTCTGGCATTATTATGGCAGGGGTTATACCACGAGGAACTAAATAATTGAGAAGCAGATAACCATCAAAAGCTTTGGCATTGTGACCAATGAAAACATATTTGGCATATTTTTTTCTTCTGAATTATTGGAAAATTTGTTTAACACAATCGCACCCCAAGAACCCCATTTCTCGCCTTTCAAAGTTTCTGTGCTGACATATAAGGGAATGTGGTCGCCTGAACCATTAACATATGTTTCGAAATCGTAAAACACATACTTGTCAGAAGGCTTTTCTTCTGGTTTCAACGGTTGCATGTAACACAAGTGACTGTCGTCATCCTCTGCAATTTGCTTGCTGCATAAAGCGCACTTTTTAGGCACACTTGTGCACAGCCACTTCGAGTGTGATAGGCTTGTAATATGTCAATTTGCACTTCAGATACTTTTTACTGGTATCACATTCACTAAGCCACTTATCAGCTTTAGGGTGATATTTAGATGATTTGTGTGCATTAAAGCAGTGAGTAGAAAAGCAGGTGTTATTACAGTCGCTGCACATGATTGTTTTTTTGTCTTTTTGTTTTACGCAGTCGGGTGTATGACACACAAAGCAACGACCTGCGCAGTGGTGCCTCATGTGGAGGCCATAACCTGTGTAGCAATATTAAAAGACATGGTTTGTACCCAGGAATGCTTTCAGACAGGTTATGCCATAGTAGTGGTTTTTGAAAAGGAAGAGAAAAACTGTTTTAGTGTAAACTGAAAATGTCTCTCACCCTCTGCTCTCTAAAACACTACTATTACTTTTACAGTCAAGGGTCTGCTAAAATGTAGTAATATTGTTAAATGACACAGGAGTATGGGGAGATAATCCAATCTGATTCTGTATTTTGCAGGCTCTTACAGTAGCCTCATCCAGGTTTAAATTGGGATACAGCAAAAGCGCTAGGTTAATGGTAAAGCATAACTGATTATCAGCATTGTTGACTATATGCAGATAGCGCATTTTCTTCTTAACAATATTACTGTCTGAAATATGTTCGAGTTTTCTTTTTGTGCCACCACGAGGACTACGCACCACCTGCACAACCTGCTCTAGAAGATTTTGAAATTCATTTAGAGTCATGTCTCTGTCTTGATTAACGATAACAGAGACATCATTTTGAAGACTTTTTCCCCTTAATTTTAGCTGCACCACATCCCCCTGCCTTGCATGCAATAAGGCTCTATTCACTGCCTCTTGTGCAGAGCCCATAACATTATTGTAAAACTCTGCATAATCTGGCACAGGATGTGGGGAGAGAACATTAAGTAACTGTCTAATTTTAATGTTGTTAAAATTATTTCTGCAATTGATTCTAAGCGTAGGTGGAGCATGGCCCAGGTTGTTGGTCATTTCAGTCTAAATTGACTAAGAGGCTATTTCGATTGAAAGAGGGTTGCGCCAAGACTTTTAAAGCCTCTACCAAATTTTCTAGATGCTGAAGATCGGAAAGGGGTTATTGTGGGTTGCGTTTGTTTCACTTTGGGTTTGTAATTTGTAGGGTTCAGGCAAAATGAGAGCAGAGTCTGGATCATTTTGTCTAACAATATCATGCATCAGAGCATCAATTACCGATTGAAGGAACTGAACACAAGGCTGACTGGTAGAGGGCTGTGCCAGGACATTTAAAGCCTCTTCCAAATTATCTAGATGTTGAAGATCAGAGAGCGGAGCCCCTTGGTTATTTTCACCAATGATTAACAAAAATAAAACCCTGTGACCAAGCTAATTTTCAAATGCCCATCCGACTCTTTATTAATTTTGCATGAAATATTTTGCTGGAGCTACAGTATATCATGCACAAAATTCAGTTAACTCTTCACTTACAATAGGTCAAAGGCTGGCAAAGAGTTGTCCTGTTCTCCTCCTTCTTCTTCTCCTTCTGCTGGTGGTGCGTCTACTTCTTCTTCTGATGAAAAAAAGAAGTCATTTTTAAAATAATGATAGTCAAATAAATTAAAAACAAACAAAAAAGATACTCACCAGCGATTAAAACCTAATCCAAATCCTCCAGTCCACTGAATTTCCCTCTGATGTCTGGTTGCGATTTAGTCACTGTTCCCACCTCTCTCTGCCTCTGTTTCTGCCCCTCTCCCAGGTTCCACAGGAGCCCCTAAAAAATAATTTTAGAAATCATTAAGAAAAGGTCAGATTTTAAACTATACATCTCAGACATGTAATATATATATACTATTACAAACATTAAGAAATAAAAATAAGAAATAAAAAAAATATTAAAGCTCACCTGCTGTTTCACCTGCTGCAAAATTCACAGTTTTCCGAACCCTCCACCACAATAGGCTCTGCCTCTGTCACAAATGACTCTACCACTGCGTCTGCTCCTATTTACAGTTCCACTCGAGCCTCTTGAAAAATAATTAAGAAAAGGTAACATTTAAACTATAAATACAAACTATACATCTTAGACATGCAATAAATATATATTATTACAAAACAAAATTAAAAAATAAAGGAATAAGGAATAAAAATATTAAAGCTCACCTGCTGTTTCATCTGCTGCAAAATGCAGTTTCCTCTAAATCAGAACTCAATGTAATATAATCTATTACTTCAGCTTCTTCCAAGCCTAAATAAAACAAACCAAAAGAGTGCCTACTGCAGTCTGTGAACTGAGACTGTTTCTGATAACCTCAGCCATAAGGACGCTAAGATCTTGCAGGGTCTCGCATGGTTAAAAAAAAAGTCTTGCACGTTTGAAACCCTGTAAAAAATGAAGAATGTAGTTTACCTTCAAATTCCCACTTTTGACTCCACTCAAAAGTCTCTTGAGATCCTTTAGACAAATAATAAGACAATAAGACAAAATGTCAATACAGCAGATAAAAGGTGATTGACACACAAGAGTAAAAGAACACAATAAAAACATATTGGTTTAATAACAAATATTTAGACTTATGGTATTCAACCGGCTGACTGGGGTGCACAACTGGTGTGCCTGCAATGCAATAAAAGCGTTATGTAGTTATAATCACAGCATATACAATCTGAAGCAGTGAAGTGTATCATTACATAAATTACATTTAAATTCTTAAACAAATACATTTGCAGAGACCTTGGACTCACTCAGCATGACTTGTGATGATCTATCTTGCAGGAAGTATTCACGGTTGTCTAAAAAGAAAATAACCCTAAAACTGTAAAACAAAGTTAAGCAAAATATTTGGGAAAAAAATTTAAAGTATGAAAGAAAAAACACTGGATACATACTGGATAACATCTTGCACTGAGACTGATGCTGCGCCTCAAAGGTGAGCATTTCGAAGGGAGAGGTGTGGAGGCTTCTGATCAATAACTTTATTGATACCCCCACTTGCAAACAAATTGGAGTCACTTTATCCATGTTACACGAGCAGAGTCTTCTGCGTACAAGCCTTTTCATATTTTGCAGTCTAGTTCTTCCTTCTTCTTCCTAAATTTCTTTAAAACAATTATGCCCTCCCTGCAGACCGGATAAATGGATCATCCCTCTTCGCTGATGTCAACGTGTCTGTCACGTTACGCAGGACACTGGCCGAGGAGGGGGAGTCGCTGCTATTTTTGATTCAAGCTTAGCAATTCACACTAAGGCTAAGCTAAACTATAGTTCATTTGAAAGCCTTTTTCTTAGTCTTTCTCACCCATCTTTGAAAACTCTACAGCCAATTATTAATTAATTTAATTAACAACTATTTGTTATAGTGTACCGCGCCCCCGGCCCATACTCTGAATTTCTATCTGAATTCTCTGAGCTTATATCAAGTTTAGTGCTTAAATCAGACAAAATTATTATCGTAGGGGATTTTAACATTCACATGGATGTTAATAGTGATAGCCTTAGTTCTGCTTTCTCCACACTTTTGGATTAAATTGGCTTCAGTCAGTGTGTACATAAACCCACCCACCACCACAACCACACCCTTGATCTTGTCCTTGCATACGGCATCGATATTGAAGATTTATCAGTCTTTCCTGAGATTCCTGCTCTGTCAGACCATTATTTAATAACTTTCAATTTTTTATTACTCAACTACAAGCCTTTCAGTAAGAGTTATTATTCTAGATGTCTATCTGATTCAGCAGTGGCTAAATTTAAGAAACTGATTCCTTCTGCATTGATATCATTACCATGTCTTACAGCGACTGAGAATACTCTTACTAACTTAAGTCATTCTCAAATTGATTGTCTCGTCGATAATGCTACTAGCTCACTGCAATCAGCTCTCGACACTGTTGCACCCTTCAAGAAGAAAATAATAATACAAAGAAAATTAGCTCCATGGTTTAACCTCCAGATCTGCAAATTGAAATAAAATCGCGAAAATTTGAAAGACACTGGCATTCAAACAACCTGGAAGAGTCCCGTTTAGTCTGGCTGGACAGTCTTAAAGTGTAAAAGAAGGCCCTCCGCCATGCCAGGGCAAACTATTACTCATCATAACCTGAGGAAAACAAAAACAATCCCAGGTTTCTTTTCAATACTGTAGCCAGGCTGACTCAGAGTCACAGCTCCATAGAGCCTTGTATTCCTTCGGCCCTAAGCACTGACGACTTTATGACTTTCTTTAATGATAAAATTATAACAATTCGATATAAAATCGATCACCTCTTGCCCTTACCTGACTTGGCTCCGGACACAGATAGCCTGGATATGGCAGCAAGGCCTGAAATTTATTTGGACCATTTCTCCCCCATTGACCTTCATCGACTCTACACTTTGATTCCTGCATCTAAGCCATCAACATGCCTGCTAGACCCCATCCCAACTAAGCTTCTTAAGGAAGTTTTGCCCTTATTAGACAACTTTTTATTAGATATAATCAATGTGTCTTTATTAACAGGCTATGTACCACAATCCTTTAAAGTAGCTGTCATTAAAACTCTTCTAAAGAAGCCCAGTCTTGATCCTGAGGTTTTAGCTAACTATAGACCGATATCTAATCTCCCCTTTATTTCTAAAATCCTTGAGAGAAACGTTGCTCATCAACTCTGTGACTTTCTCCACGATAATAGTTTATTTGAGGACTTTCAGTCAGGCTTCAGAGTTCATCATAGTACAGAGACGGCACGAGCAAAAATTAATAACGACTTATTTATCGCTTCTGACACAGGTCTGGTCTCTGTTTTAATCCTATTAGATCTCAGTGCTGCATTTGACACCATTGACCATCAAATCTTACTGCACAGACTGGAAAACTTAATTGGCCTTAAAGGAATGGCACTAGTGGTTTAAGTCATACTTATCAGATCGTTCCCAATTTGTTCACATCAACGATCAACCCTCTGCACATACAAAGGTCTGCTTCGGAGTGCCACAGGGTTCTGTGCTTGGACCAATCCTTTTTACTTTATATATGCTTCCTCTAGGCAACATAATTAAAAAACACTCTATAAATTTCCATTGTTATGCTGACTATACACAATTATATCTATCTATGAAACCAGATAAAACTGATCAGCTATCTAGACTTCAAATATGTCTTAAGGATGTAAAAGCCTGGATGAGCCGTAATTTCCTGATGTTGAATTCAGACAAAACTGAAGTTATTGTTCTTGGCCCCAAACACCTCAGAAGCTCCTTTTCCAACAACGTAATTTCTCTAGATGACATTACCTTGGCCTCTAGCACAACTGTACAGAACCTCGGAGTTTTATTTGATCAAGATTTATCTTTTGCCTCCCATATAAAACAAATTTCAAGGAAGGCTTTCTTTCACTTGCGTAACATCGCAAAAATTAGACATATCCTGTCCCAAATATGATACGCTGAGCTCCTTTTCCTTCTCTCAATGCCGCCATCTAAAAATCATGCATGTCTGTTAACTGCATTGCCATTTGCAAGCTTAGCTTAGCCTCAGTAATTTAGCTTAGCCTTACATCTGTGATAGCCATGTGGTACTGTCACTACCTGGGGCTCGCGATTACGGAGCCTGGGTCTGTTGAACTGCATTACGCTAATCCTGTTGCCTCTTGGGAGCATTCCTGCTCCCTTGTTTCCTAGTTTTCCCGGATCCTGGCCATAACCATGACTGTGCCTGACCGTGGTGATAGCTGTGCTGATGCTGTGACCCTGCTTTTGGTTGTGCTCGTGCTGTGGCTGTACTGATACTGTGCCCCCCGCTCGCCCTGACCATGGTCTGGTCCTGGTTGCGCCAATGCTGTGATCTTGCCTTTGGACAACTTCCTATCAATATACACATGAAACTCTTATCATCACCCTCAACATCATCATAGAGTGCAATTAATAATTTCACACCTATCGTTATTGTAATATGACATGCATCTGTTTCTATTATTGCTGTGTCTCTCTCCTCCTCTCTTCCCCTCTCTCTTTCTCTTTCCTTTTTGCCATGATTGTATTTCATTTGTTATTTACGACATCTATTGCACGTCTGTCCGTCCTGGAAGAGGGATCCCTCATCATCCTCTACCGCTCTTCCTGAGGTTTCCTCCTTTTTCCCCCCGTTACAGGGGTTCTTTTTCGGGAGTTTTTCCTTGGGTCATGTGAGAGTCTAAGGGCAGAGGGATGTCGTACACTGTAAAGACCTCTGAGGCAAACCATGTTTTGTGATAATGTGCTCTATAAATAAAATTGACTTGACTTGACTTGACACCGGCAGAGTCATCTGCATACAACCTGATGATATTTTGCAGTCCATCTCGTCCCACCACTTCCTAATTACTACTTTTAAACAATAAGGGCCCTCAACAAGCATCATAAATAAATCAGAATCTCTTTACATGTCACACACACACTTCCTCAATAACAACTGTTTTCCAGGCTCCATTCAGCCTACAGGTCACCTGCCAGACATTCTTGTTTCTTTGTTTTCCCCACAGCTATTACAACCATTTTGTTCAGCAGCCGGAGGCAGTTTATCCAGACTAGAGAGAGAACCCAATGGTTTTAAACACTTGTGAGTAAACGGGGCTGGGCCTATGTGTTTGCGTGCATGTGGAGATGCGTTGAGGGGTTGTGGCCTAAGAATTATTTTATTTTAGAATTAATTATGATTCACATGCAGTTGGGGTCACACAAGGTCAGAAGTTTATAGTCTATGGTTCACACAGGGGACAATTCTTTTTTTGTACACCTTTGCATGTGCCTCCTTCCCCTAATCTTAATCATCCAGGCCAGCATTGTGTTGTCTAAACCTAACCATGTGCTGCATCATCCCACCATGTTCTTGTGTTCATGGTAGCGGCTTCCTGGAACGTCAACATCAGACGCAGATGATACCTAAAATGTAATATGTGGACGTGATAGTCGACTGCAAAGCTACTACATGTGATGACTTGGGATGAGAATGTGTTAGATCTTCCATTTTTCAGGCCCAAGGCCACTTAATTGTTTAGCCCTTTTGCACTTTGGGACGCCTCACCTCAACCTTGAAGATCTTCAACATAAACCTGTGTTGTGTTATGTTGCATATGTGTGTGAATACTTAATATTTACAACTCAGTGTGTTAGGAGAGTAGAAGAGGAGCTAATAAGAGAGAGACTTCTGGTCTTCTTGTTTTGTGGTCATCTGTGTTTTGGTGGTGGATCAGCTGTCACTGATGTGAAACTTTACCCCTCCCATCAGTAAATCTCTCCTGTCTGATTCTGTCCTTTAAACGGTCTTTAACAGTATAACTGATGTTTGCTTCACATCTTCAGAATAAGAACAGGCTGGTAAGATACATAAGATCTGATTATCCTTTGCCTCCCATATAAAACAAACTTCAAGGACGGCTTTCTTTCACTTGCGTAACATCGCAAAAATTAGACATATCCTGTCCCAAACAGATGCTGAAAAATTAGTACATGCATTTGTCACCTCTAGGATGGATTACTGTAACTTCCTATTATTTGGTTGTCCCAACAAATCTCTTAGGTCTCTCCAACTGGTGCAGAACGCTGCTGCTCGTTTTTTAACGGGAAGCAAGAAAAGGGATCATATTTCTCCTGTTTTAGCTTCTCTGCACTGGCTCCCTGTGAAATCCAGGATTGAATTTAAAATCCTCCTCCTTACTTACAAAGCTCTAAATGGTCAGGCTCCATCCTATCTGTCACAGCTCATAGTTCCTTACCAACCCTCAAGATCACTGCGCTCTGAAAATGCAGGGTTACTTGTGGTTCCCAAAATTTCCAAAAGTAGGTTAGGAACCAGAGCATTCAGTTACCACGCTCCTCTCCTATGGAACCATCTTCCATTTTCGGTCAGGGAGGCACACACCGTTTCAACTTTTAAGGGTAGACTTAAGACTTTCCTCTTTGATAAAGCTTATAATTCGGGCTGGCTCAGGCTGCCTGGACCAGTCCATAGTTAGGCTGACATAGGTTTAACCTGCCGGGGGACTTCCCCTGATACGCTGAGCTCCTTTTCCTTCTCTCAATGCCGCCATCGGAAATCATGCATGTCTGTTAACTGCATTGCCATTTGCAAGCTTAGCTTAGCTCTGTGATAGCCATGTGGTACTCTCACTACCTGGGGCTCGCGATTACAGTGCCTGGGTCTGTTGAATTGCACTACGCTAATCCTGTTGCCTCTCGGGAGCATTCCTGCTTCCCTATGCATGAGACTGTTATCATCTCCCTCAACATCATCATAGAGTGCAATTACTAATTTCACACCTACCATTATTGTAATATGACATGCATCTGTTTCTATTATTACTGTGCCTGAGGCAAACCATGTTTTGTGATAATGGGCTCTATAAATAAAACTGACTTGACTTGATTTAGGGTTACTTAAGAAAAAAAAAAGTGTGGGGATCGTCGTGTGGGGGTGTCACACTGCGTGTTCATCAGTATGAGTGACACCTTTCACATTACGCACAGCTGCTTTGAAAATAACTGAATATGCACATGATGTAGAAACAGCATCTTCTGTTTCCATCTTTAATCATGAAGGACCTGCGCACTTTTGCACAGTCTCTCTTTGTATGCATTTATCATGCTGCTCTCAGTTCCTACTTGCAGAGCCACACTGTTCCACTGGGAGACATATTTTGAGGTTTGGGGTGTTGTTGAAGGGAAACACAGTTGTGGTAAGAAGAGGGGGGAAAGTATTGCTCCTGTTCTTTACCCGGCAAAATCGAACTGAGGCTGCTTTATCACGAGCTTTATCAAAGACTTCTCCTCAGCATTCAATACTATCCAACCCCTTCTGCTTGCCGATAGGCTCCTCCATCATTTGAAACTGCATCCTAGCCTGGTCAGTTGGATAACTGACTTTTTAACTAATAGGTCACAGTGTGTGAGGGTTAACAGTGTTTTTTTCAGTGTGCTCCCCTCTTCCACCTGCTCTCCTCAAGGTTGCTGTTTGTTGCCCCTCCTCTTTATTTTGTACACTAATGAGTGCCGTAGCAGCCTCAGTAACAGAGACATCTAAAAGTTTGCTGATGATACGGTTATTGATAGTCTTCTTCAGGGGGATAAGCAGGGTCATGGGCCTGCTGTAGATGACTTTGTGGCTTGGTGTGATGAGTCTTCTCTCCAGCTGAACGTGTCAAAAAAACAAAGACATGATTACTGATTTTAGAAAGTCTCCCTCTTCTCCATCACCAACTATTATCAAAGGTGTCAATGAGAGTTATAAATATCTAGGTGCGGTCCGTGATAATAAACTGTGTTTTGATCCCCATGTTGATTTTACCTCCAAATGGTTCAGCAAATATTGCTCTTTTTGAGGGAAAATGAGAACCTTCCATGTTTCTTCGGATGATTTATTGAATCATCCGAAGTTTTATTGAATCTGTTTTAACCTTTTATATTGTTGCATGGTTTGGAAACCTGAAATTGTCCAATAAGAATTGTCTGGGTTGTCTTGTTAAATCTGCTGGGAAAATCTCAGGAAGTCGGCAGGCCAGGGTTATGTCCATCTATAACAGACAGGTCCTGAGGAGGGCTAATGCTATTCTGGATTGTCCTAATCATCCACTTAAAAACAAGTTTGGGCTTTTGCCCTCAGGCCGTCGTTTTAGGGCTCCTATGAGGAGGACTAAAAGACTTCAGGTTTCATTCATCCCCACTGCAATTTATTTACTTAACGGCAATTAGCCCCTTGATTAGTCATGTTCTTCCTGCACCGTTATTGCTTATTTGCACATCTACACATTACACTTTTCGCAATACTCGGTAGTATTCTCCCATTTTTGGTACGACCTCTGGATTGAACATTTGCTAGTGATTTTGTATGTTTATGGGGCTTTTATTTTGTGTTGTGCTTTATTATGACTTTCATTATTGACTTCTAGACTTTCAATGGATTCTTATTTTCACTGTTGATATTGTCATTGTATACATGTCCTTTGTGTAACTGTGTGTGTGTAGTGTTTCTGCTGCAACACTAATTTTCCTTCATGGGATAATAAAGTGATTCTGATTCTGATTGTGATTATCAATAATTAACAAGATGACCATGCTCCCCAAAATGTTAACCAAGTGTACTTTGTGTTAGCTTCATATAACCTTAGCATTTTGCTGATACATTCAGTGTAAACTTGAATACGTTTTATTCTTAACAATATATATATAACTGTGAGAGAATTATAAAAATCATAGAAAAAATAAAAATGTATAGAAAAAATAGAAAAAAGTGTCCTTTATTTTCTGGCACTCTAAGCTTACAGTCTTGAGATGATGTGATTTATCTCATCGCTGAAAGAGCCTGTCAGCAGTATTCCATTGTGTTTCAAAAGTCCCACTGGGACCCAGAGGAAAAGAAAAGCAGTTAAACTGTTGGTATGCCACTTTGTCTGTTCTTCGGAAATTGGCAAATCAATACTCTTCTATGTGAATCAAATCCATCTTCTCCTCTGTAGCTGCTGTGATGGAAAATAGATTTAGTTGATTGCTACGGCTTAACAGATAGCCTCAAACGGACGGGTTGACCTTCACCTTATCATGCCTTGATCTCAGCTGTGACAATGAACAATACATAGCTTTGCAGGACATGATCATTACAAGCTGGAGGTCATTTTGATTTGGACAGTAAATTACAGTTGTGGTAGGATTGTTCCAGTCAGAACATGCCATTTTGAAAATGGGATTTGAAATTTATTTCTCAGGTTACTTAATTGAGTGTGGTATTGGTGGCTGGTTCTGCCTAATAAGCAATCTCGTTTATGCAGTGACACATTGCTGCAGAGATTCATGATTTATACAAATGACCTAAGCTTTTTATTTAAAAAAAAACATGCAGCACTTGACAGACAGGAGCCCCCACAGGGGTACCAAACCCTGCAGTTAACTCACAATTAATTGCAAAGTAATCATAGATTTTTTAATCTGTTCTAAATGTACCTCAAAGGATTTTTTTTGCAAGTTTTTTGTACTCTTAATCAATATGGGAGTGCACAAATATGCTTACTTTATGCAAATGTACGTAAATTGTTATTGCAACAATCCAGAACAATGACAACTACTTTCCAGAATAACTTCAAAGGTACTGCATGCTCAAAAAAATATACTGAAAGAGAAGGAGAAACAGTAATTTCTGCAGAGAAACCATAGATGGCTTGTTGGATGGTCTTGTTGAAAGAACCATCTGACAGGGCAGAACCCTTTCTTTATCAATTTCTTCGCATGGAGGTTTGTTTCTCTTGCCATCCACAACAACTGCTGCATTGTTTCCCCATTTCCCAAACTACAGGGTAAGCTGAGGGTATATATATATAAATATATATATATATATATATATATACATGTATATGTGTGTGTGTGTGTGTGTGTGTGTGTATATATATATATATATATCCATATATTCGGAACCTGCTTAAACAGCATTTGCCTGAATTTGTTGAAGTCGCTGAAACAAAGCGACTGAAAAATTTTTTAGGACTACATCCAAGTTGATGTCTAAAATGTATGTAATTGTCATGAATTAATAGATGAATTAATAGAAAACCCTATTCTTTATTGTGTTAAAACTAATTGACATTTTCCTTGCTCAAACTCAGGCTGTTCTTTGAGGGACACCCTCTACATGTGCATGCATTAATATCACCACATCCACTGGAATAAAATGGAGGCTCTCCCTTTTATTTACTTGTTCCCATGGTAAATTATAGTATTGGAGTGCCATTTATGATCGATTTTTATGTCTGGTGCAACCTACTTATAGTTCATGTAAGTATCTCTGAGGTTTTGGGTTCCAAAAAAGCTGATCAGTGTTTTCCATTAAGGGTCAGTAAACTTAGAGTTTAGGGTTAGGCTCAGAGTTTGTTCAACCTGGTTTATGTAAGAAACCCGAGATTGAGGCAGCTGTAAACCAGTAACCATGTTCTGCGGGGAAAAATTGTTACTCAGAGGAGTCAAGTCAAGTCAATTTTATTCATATAGCCCATTTTCACAAAGCATGGTTTGCCTCAGAGGGTTTTACACCATACGACATCCCTCTGAAATCAGAAAGAGGAGGCAAAGCCAGAAAGAAAGAGGAAAGAAGAAAGAAAGAGGAGGCAGAGCCAGGGTGGCAGGTCTGAACGGACTAAAAACCATCTCTGCCGGATTTGTCTGAAGGCTGAGTCTGATGTTTTTATACAGAGTAACCTAATGGCTGTGTCAGGTGAAACAAAAGATCTTACTCTTTTTTAACTTTTTAGGTTTCAGGTACAGTTAAGCACCCCTGTGATACTGTCTTTCACCAGAGAGGTAGTTCTCCTGCCAAACCATACATTTACAAATGTGCCAAGGCGTGACAAGAAAAGTTGTCTTTTTGAAAATGGACATGTTAAATCTGCCTTGGAATTTGGCTGCAACTGGGACTCCCACAAAGTAATGGAGGCAATAACAGCTAATTGTGGATGGTTGCAGGTAAGCTTTTGATCTGCTGTGTCACATTTGTTACCAGTTTTATGTATTTGTATATTTGCAAAAACAACAAAATGTGCTATACGTTGAAATCTTATTTTTGCTGGGATATGTAACAAAATAGACACATTTGTCAGTACTTAGTTGGTTATGGTTGTAAATATCTCCAAACAATGAAATGAAATTACCAAATGAAAACTGACAGAATTTATATATGTGTGTGCACACAAACAATGCATTGAAACCAGAACCTTTCTATTTGCATTGTATTAATTTTGCTTTAATACAAGTTTCATTTACAGTGTGCTTTTCATTCCTTCAAGTTACAAATATTGAAGCCATGTCACAGAAAGCTAGTCAAGCCATCTCTTACCTCCAGTCAGACTTGACTGGACACCTTCTGAGAAAACTGCTCCATCAGAAGTCAATTTATTTATTTTATGTGAAGAAAAAGAATTTGTAAGTATCCATCCATCCATGCATTTTCTTCTGCTTACCCAGAGTCGGGTAGCAGCCTAAGCAGGGAAGCCCAGACTTTCCTCTCCCCGGCCACTTCGTCCAGCTCTTCCAGTCTTCCCCAGGGCCTCCTACCAGTGGGACATGCCCTGAACACCTCACCAGGGAGGTGTCTGGGAGGCATCCTAATTAGATGCCTGAGCCACCTCATCTGGCTCTTCTCAACACGGATGAGCAGCGGCTCCTACGGAGGAAGCTCATTTTGGCTACTTGTACCCACGATCTTGTTCTTTCGACAATCTGTGGCGAGCACAGAAGTCCAATAACAAAACACCACTCGGTCCTGCAAGGTGCATTTTTTATCCAGCACATCTCACAGGCGCTCAATTGGATTGAGATCTAGGGACTTTACAGGCCAAATCAACACCTCGAACTCTTTGTTGTGTCTGGCAAACCATGTCAAAGTAACATCCACACGGATGGCAGGACCCAAGGTCTCCTAGCAGAACACTGCCCAAACTACACTGCCTCTGCCGCCTTCCTTCTTCAAATAGTGAATCCTGGTGCCATCTCTTTCTTAGGCAAGCGACGCATACGCACGCATCCATGTGATGTAAAAGAAAACGTGATTCATCAGACCAGGCCACCTTCGTCCATTGCTCCATTGTCCAGTTCTGATGCTCACCTGCCTATTGTGGGCACATGGGCAATCTGACCAGTCTGCCCATACACAGCAAGCTGCGATGCACTGTGTGTTCAGATTCCTTTCCATCAGGACCAGCATTAACGTTTTAGCAATTTGTGCAACAGTAGTTCTTCTGTGGAGCCGGACAACATGGCATAGCCTTTTCTCCCCACGCACATCAATGAGCCTTGGGTGCCCATATCCCTGTGTACCAATTATCCTTCCTTAGATCACTTTTGGTAGGTATGAACCACTGCAGACCAGGAAAACCAAACAAGACCTGCAGTTCTGGAGATGCCAGTCATCTAGCCATCACAATTTGGCCCTTGTGAAAATAATTAAGATCCTTATGCTTTCCCATTTTCCCTGCTTCCAACACTTCAAGAACATAATGTTCACTTGCTGTCTAATATATGCCACCTCCTGGCAGGTGCCATTGTAATGAGATAAACAATGTTATTCACTTAACCTGTCAGTGATGCTAATGTTATGGCTGGCGTTGCGGTGCAAAGTCACAGCAACACCATATAATGCTGTTTCACAAAAAAAAAAAAAAAAATACTTTCAAGCAAACTTGAAGTTGACAGGATTAAATCTCTTGGAGGAGTTTGTTAAAGTAAAGCTTGTATGAATTTAACTCAAAATTTTCAAAAAATTAACTCAAATTTGACACAAAATGCAATTTAGCTGACTTACTGTTCATTGTAGAGCAACAACCCAAGAGACTTTTTGTTCATTTGGAGGTGTTACATTAACCTACCTGTTTTGTAGATGTAGGTAAACACAAAGACAGAAAAATATTTTAAAGGTGAAAATTCTGTAGGAGGCGCTACAGAGCCAATTTGCCATGCCAGTGTCTGAGTTTGATGTCTGATCAAATTTTTCACTAAGCAGGATTTGTGTGCCAAATTTGATAAATTTAGAATTGCGTAAGCACCTCAAAAATGCAATGAAAGATGCAGATCAATTATCGTAATGATAATAATAATAATATCCTTTGAATTACGAATGGTGCGAGGACCCTCTTGGAATGCAAAGAATTATTATTTTGCCACACATCTGTATGGCAATATTTACTGCCCATAATAGCGCCACCTACTGGCAGCAGGAAGTAAGCTTTGAGGGACAATTATCATTGGATTTACATGATATTTACATGGTTTGGTAAACAAATGATGTACACAAAGAAGCCACTGGAAGTACTACACCATGTGAAATAGCTCACTCTAGGGTCCAAACACTTTGCGTATATTATTCGACTTTCACAGAAATGAACGACCGCTTTAGCTGGAGTCCCACCAGTACCCCGACATCCACAAGGGTGCGAGCGCCCATTTATCACTGCTTGCAGCTTTAATTATTTATTGTTTCAGTGACTCACAGATGACTTTGGAGAGAATAATGAAGCAGATTGCTTCTGGAGTAAATACTGACAGCACCATATGCTTCAGTATCATAAGATGAAATGAGTGGGATAGAGCAACCAGAGCCATGAGCAGATAAAATTTTCACCAGAGAAGAAAATAGATGTTAAGTTTACTGATGACTATGGACTGTCTGAGGGTAAAGTAGATGATGGCGGACCTACTTAAGAGTTTTTTCCGACTCTGTCTACATGAAATTAAGGACAACATTGGCATCTTTAAGGGTTCACCCAATACTAAACTCCCCACATGCAACTCCAAGGGTACTTATGATTAAATTAATTCATACTGCTGTTAGAGGCCACTATTGGATTTCTTTTACAATAAATACATTGTACATGCAAAGATTATTGAGGAAATGTAAAAATTTATTAATTTTTGTACCTATAATACTGTTTTGAGAAAAGAAAATTTGGCCTTAAAATGGAACCTAAATCCTCTAATCTCACACAGTGAGATTCCACAGAGTGGTATTTTGACATAAGTTTTTTATGCAAGTATATGAGGTGATGTTTAATATCATTTCATAACAGCAATAAAGGACAATGGATACTTCTATGCTGTCCAGATCATGGCAATGTCAATTGCCCATGGGGGATAAAGTCCATGTTTCCTGGCTGAACTCTTGTACGAGTGTCTTCAAAAGGGTCCAGACAATGTAAAGGTCGAAACAGAACATATAACTGATGAAGAAACAAGGTCACAGGTCTAGTCAGTGAGCATATGTCCTTTGATTATATCATACTTAGAAACAAATCATTCATTTTGCATGCACTCAGTAATGTCCAACTTAAAAAGTAAAGCTAACGGTTGTGTGTCTTCCTTGTAAATAATAGAGTTAATTAATATGTACCATCTCCATATCCTAATGTTATTTTAATATTTTTAGCTCTTACAAGCTGAGACCAAATCACAGCTGCAAGTTGCAGTTGCACAGGCAGCTTACTTGATCAGTCTTGCTGGTCACAGTGTTTGCATAACCCTGGAAAACAAACAAGAGACTGCGCTGGATTTGGCTCACTGGTATGTCCTCCAGCGGACACGTGCATCTTTTGAAAGGTTCGTTTAAGTCTTAGCGCAGACTATAATTGTACTTTGGCAAAAAGGCATAGCCTAGTTTCTTGGTGGTAATTAATGGTGTAAGTAGTACAAGACAAGCATAAGGGAAAGCAGACACAAGAATAAAGCTTACTGTTGAGTTGCTACTATACAGATAATTTTACCCCCGTACATGAGAAAATTAAACAATGGATATATATACATATTTTTTGTCTGGAATTTATTGTGGGGCCTCACTAAATTAAACATACACATAAACTGCACGACAGTTTCCAAATCACATGAACTCCACACTACACTTTGTGTGCTTTTTACTAGCTTCAGAGATGGCTTAAAGTCTCTAGGTGTCTTAGATGCTCTCCGAAGATACGCTCTACAAAGGAAGTGCCTTTTTTGTGAAGGATGGCAAAGGTTTAACAGCAAGTGATGTGGAGAATCTCTTCCAGATCATTTACTCCAAAAGAAGGAATAATGCATTCCAAAAGGAGTGCCAGACCCCGGCTTTCTGGCAAGATTACCTTCAGGATGCTGAATGTAAGTTTGACATTTTGCACAGTAACATTTTTTTTAGTTCAAGCCCCAATGTGGCAGAACCATACAGATTTTGTTTCTTATTTGTCTTCTGCCACAACTCAAAATGCTGTGAGCTGGAATGGGAGCTTATTTCTCCCAAGTTCAAGAATAAATGGTAGGGTAAGGTTTGATGCTTGTTCTCCCCTAACCTCTAATCCTTATATCACTGATTAGCTTTTGCTGCCGCTCTGCCACTGCTGAGCACTGTTCGTGCCCATTACAGGGCGTCCTAGAGCTCTTGCAGGGCCTATTCAAGGGTTTGGGAATATCTGTGACATGAAAAATACTTTGAAAGCAGTTAGCAGTACACTCCCATGTCTATTATGATATGGATATGTTAGGGAAGATCTATTTTTCTTTGTTGCTATGGCCTATAAAGAACATAATGTACCAACAGGGATATAGTAGTGCATAAAAGCCATGTCCATTTTTACCACACACAGAGCGCCCAGCGTTTACTTGTGGAACACTTGTCTGCCTGTGAATTTACATGAGAAGCGCAGTGAAACCCCATAGTCGTTAGTAGGGATGGGCACTGAAAACTGGTACCAAAATTAGAACCGTTCCAACAGTCTGAATCCAAAGGATTGGTTAAGAAATTCAAATTGGAATTCTGCTTATCGGTTCCAAAACAGCTACACATTAGCACTCTTTCTGCACTGGAGGACGCTGCTGAAAGTGGTGCACTTTGTATTGTTTAGGCAAGAAGAGAAGTTTTCTGAGAGTTGCAAGCACATGAGGTGGTTGTGTGGTGCGGACCCCAAGTTTTCTTCTCAGCTCTGACTGCAGACACAACTTTTTGTTATTATTTAATTTAAAGATGCATTCATTTTGGTCATGATAAAACGTGAAAAAATGTCACAATGTTTTATGTAATGCATCAACAAACTGTCAGATGCACATTAAATACCATATCTTGGTTGTTATCACTGCAGTGCATAAATAATAAGCTATTCATGCACACAGCAGACTTGGAGGAAGATTAACCAGGATTTGTTCTGTTTTGTTGTAAGTTCACCAACCTTTTTTTGCTGCTAAATGCTCTATTATATTCACCAGATTGTTGTTAGCTTTGTTGCTGATGTTATGAGCAACCTGTCAAGTTATTGTGCCATTTTAATCAATAAAAAATAATGTTGGATGTGATAGCATACCAGCACTGGGTTTCTTTCCAAAGCCATGTCTTGAGTTCATTACACAATCTTGATTTCCAGTGCAAATACGTGCGCAAATTTTCTTCTTCTTTCTTCTACTTTCTTTCTTCGCATAGCAGTTCATGCAATTTACACTGCCTTCAAATCTGACATGACATGAATTGCTATACGCAATGCACCAGGATGTGGAAGAGCGTGAGAAGTATTATGATGGAGGGTTTGTTTTGTTTTTTTGAGTAATTGCTAGGGTTATTTTATTTTGTTATTCCCAAAGATAAAAAAAAAAACATAATTTGCTTTTACAAAAGCGGTAAAGAAATACACTGTAAACTAATCTCAGTTCTGTTTTACATTTGAAAATATATTTCAAGCCCTGGTTTTGTGTTTCATATTTAATAATATACACTTGAACTTTTTTTTTGTTCGATGAAAATGTAAGGCACTCCTTTTTGAACTGTAGTCAATCAGCGATCCTACCTAAACAACCATGAAAGTTTTTGGTCTGCACTCTCTGATATGACATTAAGCGACATTTGATTGATTAGCGCGGAATTTATGTAGAATTCCACAAATAACTTAAAAATGTACAAAATCACTGTTGTGCTGTGACGATGCCATGGTTTAACTGCTGTTTTATTGTTAGTAAAAAATGATGGGAAGTGTTAAAAAAAGAATGTTAAATGACAATTGTTGTCATTGTTACAATAATTAATATGATAACAGTTAAAAGTAAGAATGTTTACATTCAGTTTGAAATGTGATACAAACAGTTTTCTCCTGTGTTTTAAGTGCAATGCTTTCTCAACAAGACCCGTGTATCTTTATACAGTGACTTCATCACCTGGCTTGCTCTGATGTAGCTAAAAATTGTATGTTATAAAGGGTTGTAATAAACAGATTGTCCAAACAACCTATAAGCACTTTTTCAGTTAAAAATTATTTTATCAATATTGCCTTGCCAAAATGCCAGGATGGATTACTCCCTCTGTATAGGCTGTGGTATGGCCTTCTAACAAATAAAATGTTATACTGTATGTTCCTAGTTTTTGTGTACTTGCTTATTATTATATATTATCTATTATGGCAGAATATGGGCATTCTGGTTTTTAAATGTCCTACTTTATATATATAAACCTTACAGTCTAATAGGAGTCAAATGCAACATAGACATTAATGCAGCAGTTAATCCAAAAATTAGGAATATGAAAACACTAACAGGGAATAATGTACTGCAATATGCATATGTTTACTTTAAATACTTTAACTACACTTTGCTTATACTGCTTACATACTTTTACTTTAGTAAGGTTTTAAATGCAGGAATTAAACTTGTAATGGAGCATTTTCACAGTGTGGTATTACTACTTTTTACTGCAGCAAACAATCTTTCACTTCTTTGATTATGAACACTACGTCCAGCTATAACACTCCCTCTGTTTGCCCCTCGATTCTCAATCATAAATTGTTCAATACCAATATTCTCACTTCCAGCATCAACCCTGACATGATGTGGGACTCCAAATAAATCAACAGCACCCTTCAAAAGTTGCAAGGCAGTTGATGCTCTGTTGTCCGTGCAGCATCTTGGATAGGTAATGCAGCGACGATATCAACTCCTCCATGAAACACAAATCCCCATGGATTTAACTTTTGGTTTGTGTCAATATGCCTGGAAGAAGATATTATTATTGTTATTATTATTATTATAAACATTGTATTTGCATCTAAATTCAACTGTTTTTTGCTTTGTAGTCCTATTTTTCCTATCAAGTAGGATATTTGGTAACACTTTATTTTAAGGCACACATATTAACCATTAACTGGTTGCTTATTAATGTAACTGTTAGTAACAACAACATTTAATGACATCTTATGAAAATCCAATTATAATGGTCTCATCTATTCTTGTGGTATTACCACCCTAATGCCCCTACTGAGCAAAGCATATTAAGATCATAATTCATTTACAACAACTTCCTTACTCACAAAAAGCAGTGATTGGGAGGTTATTGAGGGAATGGTGAAGTAGTTGTGGAATATGGTGATGCAGAATAAGACATTAGTAGGTGCTTTATAATGACTAATAAAGAGCCAATATGCTACTTAATATGCATGCTAATAAGTAAATAGTCAGTGGAAAATATGTGTACCTCAATATAAAGTGTTACTAGTTATTTTCACCTGGTGATAACAATCGTATTGTTGCCAGAAGTGTTCAGTATAAAGTAAATAAAACAATATGAAAAAGCACTTACAGTACAGTAGGATGATAACACAGTAACTGTGGAGAAGTAGTTTGATAATAAAAAGGAATAATTCAGTAAACATGTAATTACCAAAGTAATAACCAGGTATATCTGTACTACACTGAACATTATTTAACAAGGTGATAAGGGAACAAAAACAAAGGGTAATAACAGGGAAACACATTTAAAGATAGAAAACCCTATTTAGGAATACTGTAGTAATATTTTGTTAACAATAACCAATGATACATGAACAGTAACATGGTGACAATAAAATGATTATATCAGTAATATTTGTATTAAAAATTGTAGTATGGTGACATAATAATAATAATAATAATAATAATAATAATAATAATAATAATAATAAGGTAAATATATCACAGTTTAATACCTTCAAAATCACATGAAACATTTTGGAAGTCAAACTACCAGATTCGGTGGTATTTCTGTGTGATAACACCTAATCAAGACTGCAAAATCATAAACTACCTGTTCAGCATCACATAAAGGTGATGGCCTTAAAGGTCAAACTGGCAGGATGAGTCAGGGTAGGGAAAGTTAAAAGCAGATCTTGCCCCTCCCTAAATACCACCAATAACTGGCCCTTAAACAAGGCCTTCAAACAGAACTGCTTCAGTGGAATTGCACTATATAGTATATAGTCTTGTAATTTTTCTTTCATAGGGTGCCTTATACTGTGATGGCCTATAATTCATTTACATAGTTTTGGTCTTCTTGAATCTTACATCAATCTTTTTGACTTGCTTCATTAACCGGCTAAGGAGTAATGGCAGTAATGTTGATCAAATGTACCAAAAAACACCTACCACACTTGATTAGGGACAGAGACATCGTAGATCGTCCATTGAATTGCCCTTTGTCCTCTTAAGGCTCTTTTAATCGCACTTGCCATTGCCCTATTCTGATTCCTCTGCCTCTCAGACTACCAGTTTTGTAGGTCTCTCCTGGGCCAGGGGTTTGTCTAATAACCTCAGTAATAAGACGATCAAGGACAACAAAGTATTGGAGTAGTTCAGCTGGTGCCATTTTGTAAAGTCAGGGAATACAGGGGAACATCACTCTTGTTGACAAAGGTATAACTGAAGATGGTGGATTCTCAAGATTCCATGCGATTCCTTGTCAATGTGTCCATATATTCCAGCTTTCATATATAAACTTTAATATTTCATACTTTCCATATTCTCAAATGTTCATTCCATATTCTCAGGTTTATATATATTGTCAGACTTTCATTTATATTTGCAGACTTTCATATATGTATATATATATGTGTGTGTGTGTGTGTGTGTGTGTGTGTGTGTGTGTATTCTCTTTCAGAGTCTATATATGGTATATGATCTTTAAGAGTCGTATAAGATTTGTCAATCCCTCTGTGCAATTAAAGTGCAAACTAGTGTGACATGGGACTTACACAGGTTTTTTTTTTTGTTTGTTTGTTTTGTTTTCCTCTCAAGGACTTAAAGAAAAAGGCTTAATAAATGGCAAGTCTATGTGCTTTCAACTTTTTAGCTTAACACTGAGCGCCATCTAGTAGCCTCAGAAAATAAAGAAAACCAAAATTTTGACAACTCCCACTGTATCCTTAATATTCTAGTAAGAGAAATATTTTTTGTAAAGTCCTGATACAGGACACTTCATAAAACCTAGGGCTACATTCAAATAATTTTTTGTAACCTGTTTTTTAGGACCCTAACATGTCTAGTTAGAAATTGTTGTTGTTGCCAGGCTCAACTAATGGCCCATGGGGTTCAGTGGCCATCTTGAAATTATTCTCACTCAAAGGACAAAAAAACCAATAGTCATAACTCCTGTACCAAACAACATACAAAAAACACTTTTACAAAGAATTTGCACTATGAGGCTGCAACAAAGTTCCCTCTTTATACCACCCTGTATGCTTACACAGAACCAAACAATGACGGCATCATTCCACTCCAGTGTGTGATTACACACTGCATTGCAGCATCCTGCAATCAAAAGAGGCATGACAGCATGACATGTAACAGTGTCTTGAGAGGTATATTATATTCGTCAGCAATGCTTTCTGAACAATGACAAAGACATCACGTGTCTATCACAATTATTTACCGTCTCTGTTATATGGCAGCTGATCTGGTCCTCTGCTCGGAGGGTAAGTAGCTCCCAGTTTTTTTTTTTTGTTTCCCAGTTTGCGGTCGCTGTGTCATGGTTTTGGTTTTTGTGGATATTTTTGTTGTTTTTTTTCCTCTCCTCCACTCTCCCCCTCCCTTTTTGTTTTACTTTCAGTGTGCGTTTGGCTAGGAGGCTGCCAAATACTATGCTGCCAAATAATTCCAACCTGCTTGTGCTTCCCACAATTGCCGATGACTGGATGAACCACATGGCAAAACACCTCTCCAATGTCGCCATACCAGCTGGTGTATCTCCTCCACCTGCTCCTTCAGTAGCTGCACTAGCTACCCCACCCCCTGCTCCGCCTGTGGTCAACACTCTTCTGCCTCGTGAGCCCTTCATCCGCATTCCTACCCAGTACTCAGGTGACTTCGGGACATGTTCTCAGTTTCATCACCAGTGTAGATTAGTTTTCAGTCAGCAAACTACCACTTATTCCTCTGACCAGTCGCGTATTGCCTGTATCATGAGTTTATGTTCTGACAAAGCAGATTCCTGGTCATAAGCCATCTCCCTTAATCCTTGTATTCAAATTACCAAGATTTTGTTATGGAGATGCATAAGATGTTTTGACCATCCTGTTAAAGGCAAGTAAGCCGTAAGTAAACCTTTGTCGCTAACTCAAGGGAAGGAGTCTGTCTCTCAGTAAGCGTTACAATTTTGCATTTTGGCAGTTGAGAGTGGGTGGAATGAAATAGCGTTACAAGGGGTCTTCTTAAGGGGTTTATCAGAAGAAATTAAGGATGAGCTAGCAGCCCAAGAAGTCTGAGAGGCGGACGGCTACATACAACCCATCCATTCCCCGCCACAGCCAGCAGTTCTCCCAGTCCTCACCACCACCCACTGGCCGAGCCATCGCTGGAGTTTCCGGGGATCCCTCTGGATCTGCAACACCTGCAGAAGAACCCATGCAGCTGGGGCAGTCCAAACTTTCTCCATCTGAGAGACAACGTTGTTTTCGTCTTGGCCTCTGCATTTATTGTGGCCATGAGGGACATCGTCTAGCAACCTGTCCCAATCTGCCAAAAGAGTAAGCTCACCAAGTGACTGAGGGGCGCTGGTGAGCCGTTCTACTCATTCCTCAACCTCCACTAACCAAATTGACCTGAGAGGTACGTTACACTGGTCACTCAAGTCACTCCCCATGCACGTCCTAGTGAATTCAGGTACAGATAATAGCTTAATTGACTCTGATTTGGCACATCAATCCAACATTTTCTTACCTGTTACCTTACCTGTCCCTCAGCCTGTTTTGGCCCTAGATGGCCATGAAATCTCATCTGTAACCCATCGCACAGCTCCTATCTCCTTCACTCTTTCTGGAAATAATACTGAGATTATTGAGCTTTTCATAACCCCCTTAACCTTCTACACCCATTGTTCTGGGGTTATCATGGTTAAAGCTACACAATCCTATTATTCACTGGTCCTCCGCTTCTGTCAGTTCTTGGAGTAGTTGTTGCCATCAAAACTGTCTTAAATCTGCTATCCCTACTAGTCTCTCATGTTTGCACTCACAACCTGAAGACATTGATCTATCAGCTGTACCAAGTGTCTATCATGATCTGAAGCAGGTTTTTAGTAGGACAGAGCTCTGTCCTTACCCCCTCACAGCCACTATGATTGTGCTATTGATCTGTTGTCTGGCTCTCCTCTTCCCACTAAAAAGTTGTATAACCTGTCTAAGCTAGAGAAGGAGTCCATGGAGAAGTACATCTGGGAATCGTTGGCTGCAGGTCTTATTTGCCCCTCTTCATCGCCAGTTGGTGCAGCGTTTTTCTTTGTGGAAAAGAGAGACAAGACACTTCGACCCTGCATCAACTACAGAGGTTTGAATGAAATAACGGTTAAGAATAAGTACCCTTTATCTCTGATTAACGCAGGTTTCACCCCCCTGCACAATGCAGGCATTTTCATGAAGTTGGACCTCCGGAATGCTTACCACTTGAGTCGGATTCAAGGGAGGGATGAATGGAAGACTGCATTTAACACAGACCTGGGTCACTTTGAATACCAGGTAATGCCTTTTGGCCTCATAAACGCCCCTGCTGTTTTTCAGGTCCTCATCAATGACATGCTCAGAGACATGTTAAACAGATTTGTGTTCGTCTATCTAGAAGACTTTGATTTTTTCTAAGAACATTGATGAGCATGTGGTTCATGTTAGATCTGTTTTGCAATGGTTGCTGGAGAACAAATTGTTTTGTTAAAGCTGAAAGTGTGACTTTCATGTTTCCTCTGTTGCTTTCCTGGGCTACATTATTGAGAAGGGTCAGTTCAAGCCAGATCTGGAAAAGATTGAGGCCGTCATGAACTGGCCCACACCTGAGACCCGAAAACAGCTCCAGAGGTTCACCCTCACCTACCGACCTGGTTCCCGTAACATCAAGATGAATGCGCTTTCCCGCCAGTTTGCATCATCTGTGGAGGAAGGTCCAGTGGCGACCATCTTAATACCTACCTGTGTGGTCGGAGCTGCCAAGTAGGAGCTAGAACACGTTGTAAGGGAGGCCCATTGAGAACATCCTGCACCTGATGGTTGTCTTCTGGGGCGGCTCTTCGTACCTCCTCCAGCGAGATCTCCAGTGCTCCAGTGTGGACATTCTTCGAAAGTGGCCTGCCATCTGGGTCATCATCGGAATCTCTCCCTGTTGCAGCAGCGTTTTTGGTGGCCTTCCATGTCTGCTGACACCCGAGAGTTTGTCGCTGCCTGCTCCGTCTGTGCCTGCAATAAATCTTCTAATCGAGCTCCATCCGAGTGTAACCAATTTTAAAGATATAAAAGTGAATTACAGTGTAATAACAACTTGGACTGATCATAAGATCTGGACCAGAATCAGAAGACACTAAATTCGGGAGGAGCCACTGTACTGAGCAACAATAATGAGGCAGACGCAGGAGTAACAGTCGAGTAGCCACTCTTATAATTTGTTACAGTGAATAAAGTAAACTGTTTGGTTTGTACAGAATACAAATTAATAACTCAAACTGTCAGAAAATAAAAAAAAATAGTGTGCACACTTACAACAAAAACATGTCTGTTGGGGCCCTTCAATAAAATATGAGTTATTAAAGGTTTTATCGTTGTAGAGTTATTCAAGTTCACCTTAAGTGTATCATTTATGAGAAGTAACCATTAAAGTGCTCACACATTTACCTGTTCATTGAACAGTGTTTCAATAGTACTTATGGTAAGTAACCATTAACATTCAAAAGATCATTTATCATAACCATATCAGAACCATGAGCAAATAACATAACAGTACACATTTTGAGTTAGACACAGGTATTAAAGAAGTGTGCTTGAGTTACTCTTACACCATAAGCCTATTCATGTGAGAGAACTGCACCAAAAATTACCCTGTAGTCACTTTAAATTCAGCCGAAATAGCATAAATGTTCTCAATAAATTGCATAGTACAAAATAAAATATTGTTTTACATGCATCACAACATATCAAATTACTCTTGTTTCCCTTTAATTTGGCATTAGGAAAATAATATACTTCCCTTTAATTTTATACACATAAGCATAAAATAATAAACACAATGTGCATATGTTCAGAAGTATTGCACCATTATTCACTTCAGTTCACTCTCACAACCGTAATATCACCACTGCTTTCTTTCAACACTCGGAAAAAACAAGAGGAAAATAGCACCAGAGCAGCTAAATAGCACATTTCTCACCGTTGCTCTCTATGTTATCAAGGCGGAGCACGCCGATGTCGGACCTCGCAGCGGCTCTCCGAATGAAAGGCAAGCGGTTAGCCGACGTAACTCTCCTTTGTTCAGTCACTGGGCTCCGGACTTCCAGTGGGTGAGTGCTCCAACTCTCTTTCCATGTTTTCACAGGTAAACTATGTTTTTTTCTCCCGTTTTTTCTCTTCCTCTTAGCAGGCAGCTGCCCTCGCTTCTCTGGCTGAGATCAGAAAAGACCGGGAGAGCAACGCGCCTGCACTTCGCCTCCGAGCCGACAGGCTGAGCGTGGCCTGCGTAACCTCTGATTGGCTCTGAGAGCTAGGTATCCCAACGTGGGACTATGTGAGCTGAGCGATGCATTCAAATGCAATAGGACAACCAACACTTTGCCGATGCAAAACAAATAAAGATAAAGAAAATAAACAGTCTCTCTTTTTTTATTGTGCTCAAATAACTGTGTGTATTTTTTACACCTGGCTACACGAGCTTATCCCTTACCCATTCCACACCACACCTGGTCTCACATCGCCGTGGATTTCGTGACTTGCTTACCTTCCTCAGACGGTAACAATGTTGTACTGACTGTATTTGGATCAGGGTCCCCTGACAAGCCTGGTAGGCCGCTGGGTGGCGTGCATTACTTCAGTAATCAACCTCCATTTTTTGTATTGTATTTTTTGGGAATTCTGTTTCTACCCATGTGCTTTTCTTGTTGAACCACCGGAACATTAAAACTGTTACTTTTTACAGTACACTGTGTCCGTCTCTGCTACTGTGGTACAAAAACAAAAAAACAGCATATGTAACGCTGTTCTTCGTCTTTGTCTTTTTGTTAGCTGCTAATTGCTAGCTGTTGTTTTTTAAATCTTCCATGGTGGGTTGCACACATAAATACAAATTGAACACATCACACCCCTGCCACCCATGTTCACATCTTTCTGGTTAACAGACCACTCCATCAGCTCTTTCTGCAATCGGACACTATAAACTGAACAGCGAGGCAGCATAAGGGCATGATATTCCTGCCTTGAACAGGGAGAAGACCATAAACACTGTCCTCCACACCACACTGACACACCTGAGGCAGATGGGGACATATGTCAGGATGCTGTTTGTGGATTACAGCTCTGCTTTCAGCTCTGCTTTCAGCTTCCAGCAGACTGGTTAGGAAACTGCAGGACTTTAGTCTCAGTAACCATCTGTGTCTGTGGATTAAAGACTTTCTTACCAACTGCCCACAGACAATGAGACTCAGCCCTTACATCTCCCTGAGTCTGACCCTCAGCACAGGAGCACCGCAAGGATGTGTGCTTAGCCCCGCCCTCTACTCCCACCACCATACATAGGACTGCACACCTACACACCCCACAAATACAATCATAAAATTTGCAGATGATACAACAGTGGTGGGACTTATCTCAAACAGTGATGACAGCCTACAGACATGAGGTCTGCAATTAGAAGAATGGTGTGCAGTGAATAGCCTGTCACTAAACATCTGAAAGACAAAGAAGCTCTTTAGGGTGAATAACGTCCCCGTGGCAGAAAGTCAAATAGATGGTAGTCACTGGATATCACTGGTGGTACATGAACCATCAAAACTATACATTAAATAAATTTTATATTTACACAATTTGTGTCTCCTCGCTGTGTAATCTTTGTCACCTGTTGTTTATTTGAAGTAAGGCTGTGTTGTCTATACAGAGCTCCTTTCCTCAACAGCACTGTTTGCGTCGTCTGAGCATGTCCTCTTGGCATTGCTGTAGAATTTATTTATTTATTGGCTTTTTGATTTATTTATTTTTTTTATAAGCCTTTCTGTCTCAAGAGACTCTCAACCAATTACTGTGACAGTACACTCAGCATTAAATCTGAATCCACAGAGCGGTGCCTTGACAGACTGGATCTCATGCAGATACACAGTATCTTGCTGCTTCAGGAGCAGCAAGAAAAATGGTGCTTTGCATAATATTAGCAATGATTTGGGAGGATGGTTAACAGCAGCTTGGATCGGAAATGGTGTTCAGCACTCCGTGGTGATTAGAAAAGAGGCATTTGATGGTATTTGTAGCACTTGCACAGAGCTGCAGTGGATTGTGTGTGCATGTGTGTGTGTGTGCGTGTCTGCATGTGTGTGTCTGCGTCCCCTTGAATATGAATGCAATCTGCTGAGGATGCTCCTAGAGAGTGCAAAAAAAAAGAGTGAAAACAGCTTGCCTGAGTCCCTGAAACACCAAATATATCAAACTATCACCATACGGAGTCCTGACACGGGACACTTCATAAAACCTAGGGCTACACTCAATAAATACATTTAACATGATATATTTCTATAACATCTGAACCACAGTTTAGACAAGGTTGGGGAAAATTTACTTGTGCAGCCATCCACCACACTCAATGTACTTACTGCACACCTTAAAACCTCACTATAAGAAGTCTCACAACCTGCTGCGACACTAAATATTGGCAGTGGATAAAACTGTGGGATGCAGAAACATCAGGTATGAACATGATTTCTAGAGACAATGAACTATCCATCCATCCATCCATCCATCTATTTTCTTCCGCTTATCCGGGGTCGGGTCGCGGGGGCAGCAGCCTAAGCAGGGAAGCCCAGACTTCCCTCTCCCTGGCCACTTCTTCCAGCTCTTCCCGGGGGACCCCGAGGCGTTCCCAGACCAGCCGAGAGACATAGTCTCTCCAGTGTGTCCTGGGCCTCCCCCGGGGCCTCCTACCGGTGGGACGTGCCCTGAACACCTCACCAGGGAGGCGTCCTGGAGGCATCCTAATTAGATGCCCAAGCCACCTCATCTGGCTCTTCTCAACGCGGAGGAGCAGCGGCTCTACTCCGAGCTCCTCCCGGATGACCGAGCTTCTCACCCTATCTCTAAGGGAGAGCCCAGCCACCCTACGGAGGAAACTCATTTCGGCCGCTTGTACCCGCGATCTTGTTCTTTCGGTCACTACCCAAAGCTCGTGACCATAGGTGAGGGTAGGAACGAAGATCGACCGGTAAATCGAGAGCTTTGCCTTTCGGCTCAGCTCCCTCTTCACCACGACAGATTGGTGATCGGTCCTTCCCTCACTCGTGAACAAGACCCCGACGTACTTAAACTCCTCTACTTGGGGCAGGACTTCGTCCCCGATCCGGAGGGGGCACGCCACCCTTTTCCGGCTGAGAACCATGGCCTCGGATTTGGAGGTGCTGATTCTCATCCCAGCCGCTTCACACTCGGCTGCGAACCGATCCAGTGAGAGCTGAAGCTCATGGCCCGATGAAGCCAACAGGACCACATCATCTGCAAAGAGCAGAGACCCAATCCTGAGGTCACCAAACTGGACCCCCTCAACACCCTGGCTGCGCCTAGAAATTCTGTCCATAAAAGTTATGAACAGAATCGGTGACAAAGGGCAGCCCTGGCGGAGTCCAACCCTCACCGGAAACGAGTTTGACTTACTGCCGGCAATGCGGACCAAGCTCTGGCACCGGTCATACAAGGAACCGGTCAACAAAGCACATGTGGACTGGTTGGGCAAACTCCCATGCACCCTCAAGGACCCTGCCAAGGGTCCAGAGCTGGTCCACAGTTCCACGACCGGGGCGAAAACCACATTGCTCCTCCTGAATCCGGGGTTCGACTATCCGGCGGACCCTCCTCTCTAGTACCCCCGAATAGACCTTACCAGGGAGACTGAGGAGTGTGATCCCCCTGTAGTTGGAACACACCCTCCGGTCCCCCTTCTTAAAAAGCGGGACCACCACCCCAGTCTGCCAGTCCAAGGGCACTGCCCCCAATGTCCACGCAGTGTTGCAGAGTCGTGTCAGCCACGACAACCCCACAACATCCAGGGCCTTGAGGAACTCTGGGCGGACCTCGTCCACCCCCGGGGCCCTGCCACCGAGGAGCTTTTTGACCACCTCGGTAACCTCCGCCCCAGAGATAGAGGAGCCCACCCCCGAGTCCCCAGGCCCTGCTTCCTCACCGGAAGGCATGTCGGTGGGATTTAGGAGGTCTTCGAAGTATTCCTTCCACCGATCCAAAACGTTCCGAGTCGAGGTCAGCAGTGCCCCGTCCCCACCATACACAGTGTTGACGGAGCACCGCTTCCTCCTCCTGAGATACCGGATGGTGGTCCAGAACCTCTTCGAAGCCATCCGGAAGTCGTTTTCCATGGCCTCGCCGAACTCCTCCTACGCCCGGGTTTTCACCTCGGTGACCGCCGCCGCACTCCGCTTGGCCTGTCGGTACCTGTCTGCTGCCTCCGGAGTCCCACAGGCCAAGAAGGCCCGATAGGACTCCTTCTTCAGCTTGACGGCACCCCTTACCGCCGGTGTCCACCAGCGGGTTCGGGTGTTGCCGCCCCGACAGGCACCGACCACCTTACAGCCACAGCACCGGTTGGCCACCTCAGCAATGGAGGCACGGAACATGGCCCACTCGGACTCAATGTCCCCCGCCTCCCCCGGGACATGGTCGAAGCTCTCCCGGAGGTGGGAGTTGAAGCTCTTTCTGACGGGAGACTCTGCCAGATGTACAATGAACTAAATATATGTAATCCCTAGTAACTTCAGTTCAGCAGTGTTGAATTGGTTTGATGTGATGACTTTTTTTCTACACCTTTGCATGTGCCTCCTTCCCCTAATCTTAATCATCCAAGCCAGCATTGTGTTGTCTAAGTTTAACCACGTGCCACATCATCCCACCATGTTCTTGTGTTGACATCATGGTAGCGGCTTCCTGGAATGTCAACATCAGACGCAGAAGGACACCTAAAATGTAATATGTGGACGTGAAAGTCCACAGCAAAGCTGCTACATGTGACGACTTGTGATAACAATGTGTTTGAACTTCCACTTTTCAGGTCCAAGGCCACTTAATTGTTTAGCCCTTTTTCACCTTGGGACACTTAGATGATTCTCAGCTTTGTATCAAAAAATGTGGGTAGTGTGTGCAGATGAACTGTGGTAAACTTTCCTCCATCTAACTAGTGCCTGGATAGAATTTCTTTTCTCAAATATTTTCAAAAACATCTTTTAATGACTTGTTTAGCTTTAATAGAGAGTTTGTGAACAGGAAGTGGCAGAAAAACTTTAATTAAATGGTAAAACTGCTGATCAAATATAAATATATATGATTCTGTTGCTGAGTTGCATATTTTTTTTCCTCAAATGGTTTAGAAACATGTTAGCAAACTGTTTAACACAGTTAGGTTGTTCGAGGTTGTTTGTTACCAGCTGGCTGCCATCGTTTCACACAGACCATTTCACGTTACATAACCCACCAGAGGAGATATTCATTGGTCCAGTGTGCATGGTGCACTGCATTCTTATAGTTGTAGGTTTTCTACCTCTTTATTAGTTCTTGGCTTTAAAGAGGTTTACAAAATCTTTCACTTCTATGCAACATTAACATTTTTCCCAACATTGACAAGATCTTCAGTCATTTGCAACAGAATGCTTTCCCGCCATTGACAAGATATTCTGGCAATCCATGTTTTCACTGTTACACAACAGGGGGCGCTGTTATAAATGTTGTGAAACAGAACAGCTCTGCGACGACTAAAAACAAGAGAGGAAGATCAGCTGGAAACTGGTAGTAGAGGATATAACTTGCCAATTTTCTTACTACATTTAGTTATTTTTCAGACTCTCTCAGCAACTTAATGTTTTAAAAGCAACAAGGGACACATTTAAAGACTTATATATATATATATATATATATATTGTAATTTAGTCCCATGATGGCTTGCATGCACAGTTGGTTCACCGTCAGCCCAGAGTCTCTCCCTCTCTCTCCCCTTGTGCTGTGCAGTAGGTGTGTGTGTGTGACAGGGTGAGAGGGTGACAGGCAGGACGAAGGGAGATGCTGCTCGCAGTGTGAGTTCAGTTGTGAATTTCTAGCCTGGTTATGTTAAAAGAATGAATTGATACCTGGATGCATGATTCCTGGCAACTCCCAACAAGCAGCACAATATGTAAATATCAAAAGGTTGTCACAAAGCCATTGCTTAGGGAGTGTTGTAAAGGTCATGGTGCTGTTGTAGCATATCTTAAAGGAATTAAGAGAAACAAACAAAACAAAAATGTAAATATGAAATTTATTCTGTACCTGAAAATGTCAAGCCTTTTGTATAAAGTGGTGGGTTTTTTTGTTTGTTTGGTTTGTTTGTTTTTATAAAAAGGCATGATGTCAAATATTGATAAAAACACAGACACAGAGGCTTCAAGCTGGCAGAGAGGAACCAATACACACACACACACACACACACACACGCATCTATACATGTATATATATACATATATGTGTATATATATTTATATATATATATATGTGTGTGTATATATATATAGAGAGAGAGATGGGGTGGAGAAGAGACTGAATCAGGAATGGGAAAGAGAGAGAGAGATGATAGAGAGGGAGGGTGGGAGGTAGAAGGAAATAGAGCAGAGGAGGGAAGAGATAGGTGGTGACAGACTGAAGGGAAGCTGTCTTTTATCTCAGTGCTACAACCAAGGGGGGGAGAGAGAGAGAGAGAGAGAGAGAGAGAGAGAGAGAGAGAGAGAGAGAGAGGCGCTCTTGCTTGTCCACAGTGGCGAGCAGTTAGCAGGATCCAGAGAGGGATACACACGGATGAGAAAAACAGCGTTAGAGGAGGTGATCGGAATACATCCATCTGCAGGAGGTAAAGACCATCACTCCATTCTTTTCCATCTCTCTTCTTCTTCTGTTTTCCTATCATCTCTCTCTTCTCCGTGTTTATCTCTCCTTCAGTCCTGCTATAGTGCTGAGAAAATGTTTCGCTTCTGCAGCTGTTTTCTGCTCTTTTCTGCTGTGTGTGTGTGTGTGTGTGCGTGCATGTGTGTGTGTATTTGAAAAGTGTCTGCATTGGCTAGAGCGTGCTCTCTTCTTATGTGTGAGGGAGAGATATTTATCTTTCGTGTGTGCATTACACAAGAGCGTCAGTGTGTGTGCAGATGAATAGAAAATTGATAAAAAAAGCTGTGATTTGGCCATCGGAAAAAAAAATCTGTATGACTGCACACAAGCTCGCCATTAACACACACTCCTATAACAGCTAGTGTATTGGTGGTGTTTGACTCTAGGGAGAGCAGAGCGTAAAATAAATTATTTTCACACTGGACTGGGATCAGTTCTCTGCAGTCCTGCATGCAGACCAGGCAGCTGGATGAATGCAGATTTTCAGAACATCCACATTTATCTGTAGATTTTTTTAAGCCCATAAAAATGTGGTATTTTTAAGCTGTTTTGACAAAGATGGGAATTTAGACCAAATAAAAAGTTTACCCAGGAATGAGCAGCAATGCAATGGTAAATGTGATGCTCTCCATTTTCTGGTTATTTTTTGCCTCCATCTTTTGCTCATGTCTGTGGTGTTTTTGCCATTTTCTAATCGATCATTGATCTTTTAAACAGTGTTGTCTGTACTTTTTAGTTTTTTTGTTAGATTTCTTGTGTAACAGCGGGGGAAGTTTGATTCTCTCTGGGTGGCACTTTTCTGTGTTTGTTCAACCATGAAGTGATAACTCTGTTTCAACACCCATCCATCCAGTTTATACACCCCACTTTCCAAAAATTCTTAAGTTGAATTCATGACTATTTTTTTTTTACCTCACCGGCAGAGAGACCAAGCCCTTTATTTAGAAGAGGCAGTTGTTTTTGATCAGTTATTGCAGCCCATTTTCATTCCAAATAGAGCCACTTTGTCAGTGCTTTTGGCATAGATCACAGCCAAGACATCTTTCCTGACCACATGAAACGCTGCTGGACGGCATCAGGTAAGAACATGGCTGGACACAACTGGTCGCATCCGCATTATATAAGGAGTGCAAGGGTGGATGACTCCAACAAACCCTGGACTTTCAAATTGGAGTGTGGTGATGCTTTCTGTCTGAATGTGATGTTTTATCATGTGCCTCCTTCCCCTAATCTTGACTAAGTCAGCATGTGTATTTCTTGACGTCCCAGTGTTGGTTGCCATGTGCTGCTGTTGTCTAAACATAACCATGGCCAGCGTCATTCCACCATGTTTGTGTTGACATCACAGTAGCGGCATCATGGAATGTAAAGAGCAGTCACAGACAGATACATAAAACGACTCAAGACTGACTTCCAGTTGTCTTAAGATTTTCTGGCTTTTGTAACAGGCAGATTTGTGGTATCACTGCAATGCCTAATAGTGCCTTAGAGTGGTGCCTTATTTTTGTGTTTTGTCTTCCTATCGCTAACATTAGCCATCTTGATGTTCACACTGCTCTTTCTGCTCCAATCACTGGTCTAGCCCTAGCAGAGCTGTGTCACTGCTGGGGAACAGGGAAAGTAAAACGTGCTGCGTGTAGCTGTGGTGAGAGGGGCTGAGTTGAAAAATAGTGATTTGTTTCTAGCCACTTACACTCACTGTAGAGCTTAAGAAAAACAGAAGTATAGATTATGGAGTTAAAGTGGTATAAATGATATTCACACCTGTGCAACATATAACTTTCAGAAGGTGTAATCACATATAAATTATTACTATTCTAGACAGTTACTTAAACCAGGAATCTGAAGGTTCAGGCACAATAAATATTTGACAAATGTGTTGAAATAATGTATAAACACAGTTTACACAGTGGAAGTCAGAAAATGGTCCATGCTGTTCTATCATTTTAGAGGCAAATAAAGACATCCCTTTCACAGGATCTCAGCTGCTTCAAACACTGTCTGAAAGTGAATTAAATAGGATAGCCTGTTGTAAATGGACTAACTTGTATAGCACTTTTCTAGTCTTCTGACCATGCAAAGCGCTTTCAGACTTCTTGTCACATCCACCCATTTGCTCACATTCACAAACTGGTGGCCGAGGCTACTGTAGATGGTGCCACCTGCTACTCTGTTACCTTGCACATACATACACACACACATTGATGGAACAGGCATTTGGAGCAATTTGGGGTTCAGTATCTTACCCAAGGACAATTTGATATGTTGACTGGAGAAGCCCATGTCAGCCCAATGAAGATTTAGCTTGAAATCTTTTTGACATTTGCCACCAAGACTACCACGACTATGGACAAGTAAACCACTTCAGCCCAGTTAATTTAGTTAAGTCAGTAACAGACATGAAATGGCCCAGAGTTGAAAATAATAAATCACACTTGTAGTTGAGCTACCAAATCCCATTTTAATCTAAGGCGCGTGTAAAAAAGTGTTTTTTAAACACAGGTAAACCCAATAAATGTAGGCTAAAAACTCCTTTCGCACTTCCGGTAGAGCAGCTGTGTACACAACTGTGCAGCAGATGAGTGCTCCCTTTTGTGTGTTTGTTTTGGTGCGTCTGTTTAATGTCAAGGACAGGCCAGAGAAAAGGTTAGAGTTGAAAGTAGCATGAACAAAGGTCTGTAAAAACTTTAAGGTCATTGTGACAGTTTCCATAAAATTAAAAACCCAGATGTTAGTGGGGGTTTTTATGCAATGGCAAAAGGGCTTAAAAGGCTGCAGCCATACTAGAAGTCTTGCGAGGCTGTGCTTATTGGACAAAACAATGCTGATTTGAGCTAAATGCTAACATCAGCATAGCACAGAGACTATATTCACCTGTTATTTTTTATTTATTTTTTTTGTTCATGGGAAATGAATAATTTTGCCGTTGCTACAGAAAGAAAAACTGTCAGAAAATATATGGCAGCACATGTTCAGCTCTAATGAGATTATCGCTGACTGCTTTCTATAATTCCTTTAAGGTGTGAGGGAGACAAGTGATCCACTGCTGCTATATTTTCAATAATAACACAGAATGAATGAGACACAAAGCCACATATTTCAAAGAGCAGACCTGATCCAACGGTTGGACTTGTCTGTTTACATCAGCCAAATTAAAAAAATGTAAAAAGATTGCAATGACAAAAACTGTCATGGGGCTCCTATCCAACGCACTCTGTGTGCCCGATGGATATAGCAGTGTTGAATAAACATGTCAACTCTGACGCATGAAGTCAGAGCAGATAACGTTTGTAATGGTGCATGTTCACATCAGGTTTCTTTGTCTTATCTCTGTATTTATGTGAACAGAAAGACTGACTTGTACCAGTTCATGGTTACAGTTAAGAGCCAGAGCAACAAATTTAGATATAGGTTATAACCCAATGTGATACCAAAGTTGTAACAAAGTTTGCAACTATCAGTTATGGCTGGAAACTGTTTTTATCCAACTTGGCACTAAATTAGTGCCTGAAAAAGCAAAGACAAATGCCTCACATCAGCCAAAGTCTAAAGTTTTCTGTCATGTAATTAAAAAGTACAAAAGTACCTAAAACATACCCTAGAAGTTTGATCAAATCGACCACTAGGGGGCACCACACTTCTACAATTCTACAATTTCATTTAGCAGACGCTTTTATCCAAAGCGACGTACAACACAAGCAAGAATTTAGACTTAAGGAAAAAACCCTTAGTAAGTGCAAAAAGTGCTTCAGGTGTGATTGGTCACAGGTATTGCCGTCTAGTGGCAGAAGAAGTGGCGCACAGCCCCCTTTTTTTTTTTTTTTGAAACCAAAGTAATAACCAGTAGCGATCTCAGCATCTGAGATTCAACAATCTCAGTATCACTACTTACGATGACAGTCAACATACAACATCACACAACTTTGTCAGTGCTAGAGAATCATTAAGTGCTGGGTTTTGGACCTTCTGACTTAATTTACCGCAAAGGGCAAAGCGGAGAAGAGTCAGGTTAAGTGCCTAGGTGTTCTCGGAACAAATGAGTTTTCAATTGTCTCTTAAAAGTAGAAAGGGACTCAGCAGAACGCACAGAGTTTGGAAGTTTGTTCCACCATTTGGGAACAACAGAAGAGTCTGGCTAGAGATTTAGAGCCGTGCTGGGCTGGAAGCACCAGGCGTCTTTCGCATGCAGAGCGTAGTGGGCGAGAAGGAGAGTAGACCTGCATCAGGGATTCCAGGTAGGCTGGAGCAGTTCTTGTGATTGTTTTGTAAGCCAAGAGAAGTGCTTTGAATTTGATTCTGGCTGCCTCTGGAAGCCAGTGAAGAGAAATTAGCAGCGGGGTGACATGTGCTCTTTTGGGCTGGTTGAAGACCAGACGTGCTGCTGCATTCTGGATCATCTGAAGAGGTTTGAATGAGCATGCAGGGAGGCCTGCCAGAAGAGAGTTGCAGTAGTCAATGCGTGAGATCACAAGAGCCTGAACCAGAAGCTGTGTGGCCTGTTGGGTCAGGAAGGGTCTGATCTTCCTGATGTTGTAGAGGGCATAACGGCAAGACCGAGAAACTGAGGCCACATGAACCTTAAAGGTCAGCTAGTCATCAATCATGACACCCAGGTTTCTGGCTGAGTTTGTGGGCACAAGTAGGCTCGAGTCAAGTTGGACACTGATCCGAGGCTGAACAGATGGACAAGCTGGAAAGACCATGAGTTCGGTCTTAGACAGATTTAGCTGAAGGTGGCGTTCCTTCATCCATGTGGAGATATCAGCCAGACACGCTGATATCCGAGCTGAGACCGTTCTGTCATCAGGTGGAAAGGAGAGGAAGAGCTGAGTGTCATCAGCATAGCAGTGGTAGGAGAAACCATGGGAGCGGATCACTGCACCGAGTGAGGTGGTGTACAGAGAGAAAAGTAGGGGACCAAGCACCGACCCCTGAGGAACCCCTGTCGATAGGCCATGTGACCTAGACACCTCTCCTCGCCATGACACTCTGAAGGATCTGCCTGTGAGGTAGGACTTGAACCACCATAGGACAGAACCTGAGATGCCGAGCTCAGAGAGCGTGGAGAGGAGGATTTGATGGTTCACCGTGTCAAAGGCAGCAGACAGGTCCAGCAGCAGTAGGACAGAGGATTGACCAGCCGCTCGAGCCAGTCTCAGTGACTCAGTGACTGACAGGAGTGCAGTCTCAGTGGAATGGTCACACCTGAAGCCAGACTGAAAGGAGTCAAGTAGGTTGTTGTTCCGCAAGTGTTCAGAGACCTGGTTAAATACTGCGCGCTCCAGTATTTTCGACAGAAATGGTAGAAGTGAGACTGGCCTGTAGTTTTCAGGGCGGGGTTGAGATTAGGCTTTTTGAGCAGTGGGGTGACATGGGCTTGCTTAAAAGTAGCAGGAAAAGTGCCAGTTTTTAGGGAGGAATTGACAATGTGTGTGACTGCAGGTTTGATAGTGGGCAGGATGGTCTGCAGGATGCGGGTGGGTATTGGATCAAGAGGACATGTTGTAGGTTTTGAGCTCAGAAGAAGTCTGGAGACCTCATCTTCGGTCAGAGGAGTGAAAGAGCAGAGTGAAGCAGCAGTAGTGGATTTGAGCTGACTGGGCCGGTCAGGCTCAGAGAACTGGTTGCTGATTGCAGCCACATTTTCAGTGAAAAAGGAGGAGAACATGTCTGGAGTCAGTGTAGGGGAAGGCTGAGCAGCTGGAGGAGAAAGCAAGGAGTTAAACACCATAAACAGTTTTCTGGAGTCAGTAGCAGCACAGATCTTGTTCTGATAGAAGGCTTTCTTAGCGGACTGCAAGGAAGAGGTAAAGGAAGCAAGTTTCTGTTTGTATGAGGACAAATCAGTGGGTTCTTGGGATTTACGCCACTTTCTTTCTGCTGCCCTGAGTCCAGTTCTTTGTTCTCTCAGGACTTCAGAGAGCCATGGACTTGGTTGTTTTTTCTTGGCTGGTTTGGACACCAGGGGGCAGAGTTTGTCCAGAGAGGATGCCAGAGAGGAACAGAGTGTTTCTGTAGCCTCATTAACAGAAAGTGAGGAGAAGTGTGAGTGGTCAGGCACTTGTAAAAAAAAAAAAATGGGTGTGATATAACACTAGTTAGGATATATTAAATAATAATGTTTAGCCACGTATGTAAAATTATTTTAAAATCGACTAATGGGGCCCGCCGCAACACTTTAGATTTTTGGAAAAACACATTTTCTGATATATAAACTTAGATACCCATCCATCTTACCACCCGCCTGCCCTAGAAGGGCACTCTTGCTCTTTATATTACGTGGTTACCAGCAGTGTTATTACCTGACACCCTCCTTCAGCGTTTCATGCGCACGGGACCTGTTCTGTCCAGCTGCGTCCTCACGCAACTCTGCCTGTGCGTGTTGCATGTGGATGCACCATGTCTGGCCGTCCGTGACCATAGTGACAGTTCACTCTGTTGTGTCCTCTGAGTGTGACTGTCTGAGCTGCCATATCAGACAGTTAGAGATCAAGTTCTGTAATGGGAAAAGACCAAATTTTTTCTTTTTTTTTTTTTTCTTTTGTTTTCGACATGTTCTTCTTGAGTTGCCTGAGGAAGTCCAGTCTTTGCTGGGTCTTTTTGATGATGTGGTTGGTATTAATGTTCCATCTCAGAGTGGTACTGATGAGAGGGAGGACTCGAAATGAGTCAGTCAGAGGTATGGGCTGGTTGGACATATGAATCAGGGTTTTGATGATCATATTTCTTCTGAACTTTACAGCAATTCATTAGAGAGATCTTTGGAGGATTGGGTTTGTGCAGAGTTCTGTTTTGTTGGTCCCCTCTCTCGGGCGAGCGACACTCTGTCCATTCTGAATTCTATCTATCAGCTGTGTGCTGGTGTTCAAACTGAAGGTGCAACCTTTTCAAAGATGGGAGACTACTTGTTATCTCTCTATGCTTGTAATTTTTAATACCAGCACCGCCAAGGGGAATAGTTAAAACCCCCTGTTTTTTCAAATGCATGTAACTCTGGTAAAATAAAAGCTCTACATTTCTCAGTTCCTGACTTTTTCCCTAAATTGTGTTTTTGATCATTTTCTTAAATGTGGGTGCTGTGGGACAAAAAGAAAAACATATATCATTTAAACTTCCACCGTGAACACCTGTCAGTGCAGCTGATTGGACTTTGTGATAAGAACTTTGTCATATTACCAGCAAACTACAGCTTGTTTGCAGTCATGTGATTCTGATGATGTGTAAAAGTCAGATGGGGGCAGGAAGTAAAGAACACCAGTGTAGCGGTTATTAATAACTACGTTAGAATTTGGATTTTGCACTCCTTAAATTTACTTTAAGGGGCACCACTCTACATTTAGGAGAAAATTAAATTTTAAATTATGATGGTTTCAAAACATGTCATCACTTTAATCAATCTCACAATCTGTACCGTTTATCCTGTATACATTGATCTAAAAAAAAACCTGGGTTATGATGGCAGGTAGCTAGTACCACATATAAGAGCATATCTATGATTCATGCATAAGACAATGTAACATATGCTAATGTAGCCTATGATTACCTACTCTTAGAGGATCACCCACCAGGCTGTATGCCCACATCAACACAGCCGCTCTCTGATGCTGAAAGAGACATGACAGACAAGCGTTATTCTAATTAGACCCACCACATTTACTTATTATAAATACTTATAGCCTATTCTTTAATGTCGCCTAGTCCTTGTGAACCGGGACTGCACAAAGTTACAAAACATTTTGACCTCAGTGTTCCATATAAATGATCCTGGCCTTTTATCCCTGTAAGCACCATGGACAGCTCTGTCAGCACCATGAAATCTGCTGAAAGAGAGTGCTCTGATTCTCTGTTTCATTTATTGCCAATAACATAGGCTATTAATATCCCAAATTCATTTGTAACTTGAACTTAATGTTCTTCTGCAGTAATTAAATTATTTAAATTTGTGTTTGTTTTTTGTGGTTTATTACTGATCAGTTTTAAAATGTAGCTTATTTTCTTTTCTTTTTCTCCAAAGTCCAAAAACTGAATTTAAAAAAGTAATTTTGTCAAGTATTACTTAATTTAATAAAATAGATGAAAACGGACAGCTTACCTGCTTGAAGAAAAGAGCTTCAAGCTTACTGATGCTGTGTAGGCAGAGGGTAAAACTGATTCCCCTCAGTGGTTCAAGTGTTGATGTTTCAAGTGTTAAACAGAAAATGTGTTTAATATTGAGATATTTACTTCAAATTACATACAAAACAGACAACAACAACCAAGTTTTTATTAACGATGCTATTGACCAAAACAATTTATGCTCATAGAATGGATCATATGATATCCTACAAAAATGCATGCACGACAGTTCACATGATATCAGACAAATTAGCACCCCACCAATGTAGTTATGTACAGTTATGGAGGTAATTGATTAATAAAGATAACATTTCACTGGAAATGTCTGCCATTTATTCAGACTTTGAAATCTTCCAGGACACATGGACTGGCAAGTAAATAAATAATAAATAAAAAGATGTGTGAATATGATGCTAGTAAGGACCAGAAGATTGAAGTCATGAAAAGAAAAAAAATAAGTTAAACATTGAAAATATAATTTAACATGAACTTGACTTGTGATTGAAAGGTAAACCATGTGTAAAATTTTAAAATAAGTGAAAAAGTCTGAATTATATCATTACGAATTATAACATTCCTTCAAATGTATTGGCAACCAAAATCAAAACTCCACACAACAAGTCAAGGTCATATTATTTAATTATATAATTTGAGGCCTCAACAAGACTGACACAACAAAGAAACCCACAGTAATGCGTGAGAAAAAAAAAGGAATTTGTGTGTACCTTGGCAAAGTGAATGCACAAATAAATATGGGAAAGTTTACAAAAAGAAGAAAACAAAACAAAAATTTATTAGGACTAGCACTATTTCCAGCCTTGTGTTGATATCACAGAGATGTAACCATCACCACCATCACCATGTTCACCATTACTGACACACAACACACACACACACACACACACACACACACATAACATGGTCAGCAAAAATCGTTAATTTCACTGATAGATAGATAGATAGATAGATAGATTGGCAGTCAAACAAAGATAATAGCAGAAATGGAATTTTGAAAGTGTGTCAGTATTCTAATCACAGCCTCAGCCTATCACGTCCGCTATGTTTTCTCCTCCAGTCACCATTATAATTAGTAACACTGGATGCTAATCCATGGCTAATTGGCACTGAAAGATCCCCATAAAGCAAAAGACATTTTAGTGCAGCTTCTGTCCTTGGACTGGAGCAAAAGGGCAGCTGGTGATACTGTTTGATTAATTCTTTACATCTGAGTGTTTGAAAATGTTTGATCAATTAAATAAATCCCCTTAAATAAAGTTAACTGTTTCAGGTACAGTAAAATTCCAAGTCACAATTGACTTTCAAGAGTTTTATTTCCCAACGCCCAATAGCTCAGTTGGTAGGGCGAGTGCCCCTTGTACAATGGTCATGTCTTGAGCTGCCACAGGTTTGATTCTGGCCCTTTGCTACATGTCATCCCCTCCCCCTTTTGCACTACAGCTATCCTATTCCAAAAAAAGGCAAAAAAATTCACTGGGCTAAAATCACAGTGGCCCTTAAGAAGGCTCACTCTCGACTCATGGTCAAGAGTTACTAATTGTGATCTTTACATATATATGTGTGTGTGTGTGTGTGTGTGTGTGTAGCCCCTTTTTCATCTTAAAAATATTCTTAATAATAATAATAACCGTGACATTAAGTACACATGGCTTCTTCTCTTATTAGAGCCCATTAGATTCTTGAAGCTTGAAACTGAACTTCAAGAAGAGATAAGGCAGTTTGGCCCCTGAACTGTCAAATTAACTCATGTAATTGCAGCAACTTATGTCCACTGAGATGGACAAGAAAGCAAACTTTAACATTTGATGGAGATATAATTTGTTTATATTCTTAAATCTAATCTGCTAAATACAATGAACACACTAATCATATAGGGTATATTATGGTTCATTACTGTACTGCAATAAGGTGTCATTAATAAAATATATGCATAATAGTCAGGAATAAGAGGGAATTATTTTCAAACTCTAATGTACAGCATACATTTTAATATGTTGTAAATCCAAATGTGCGCCTTAACATGGAGGGAAACAAGTTAATAAGACATGTAATCAACTCAAGAATGCTTTCCTCAAGCACAAAGAGACGCTCCCTTAATATCATATATATTACATATCCACATTAAATTTGTGTCTGGCCTATGTTAGCCTCTAAGCTCCAGTAATAAGTTATAATATAATAACTTAATTCTAAATTAATAATTATGTGTTCACAAAACAGAGGAAGAAAGGGAAAAAAAAAAGAATAATTTCAGTATAAGCTTCCTCAGCCAGACTAACGCTGATAAAACATCCATCACTTGCATATTGTTTCTGCTCTGCCTGCTTGGAGATGAGGCTGGTGCAGCTAGCAGGTGGAGTGATTGAGGGTCCATAATTAGTACATCCTGTCAATAAGGACAGAAAATTCAAGACATGCCAAGAAACAGGCACGCTGGCTTGAGTGCTGCTGTTCTGCCTGCCAGTTCTCATTCCAAAGTCATCAAATACAACCAGTTTGTAAGTGATTTTGGCATCAGACACCAATGCTTGAAGCCACCTTTTGTGATGCTGTGATACCCCAACAGGAAGCATCAGTTGTAAAGTGCTGGTGTTATGAAAAAATGCTGGTCAGCAAGATGGCACCTGTCGCAGTCGGAAAATACGGCACTGGATGCTGTCAGTGTGTGAGTGTGTATGAATGGTTACTGAGTAGCCGGTGGAACCCTGTAAGGAAGCCTCAGTCACCAGTGTGTGAGTGTGTGTAAATGGGTGAATGTGACTCATTCTGTAAAAGTACTTTAAAAGGTCAGAAGACTAAGAGCGCAATACAAGTGCAGGTCCATTTTTATGGTTAGATGTATGCAACAAAAGTGCATGACAACCAACACTGAGACGTCAACAAAAGCACATGGTTAGAGTTTAGGCAACAAAGGCACATTGTTAGTTTTAGAGAAAAAAGCATCATGGTTTGGATCCAGGGTGAAAGTCTGGATTTGTTGGACCATCCACCTCCACTCCTGCCAGCCCTCTAGGGACTTTAGCTGTTTATATTATGTTGTTACTGGCAGCATTTTCAACTGATGCCATCTGGTGGCATATCATGATGACACAACAGATGCCATCCAGCAGTGTTACTAGCTGAAGCTGCTGGTCTGCATAATGTCGCAACAGGTCCTGTCCAGCCAACTAGTGGCATATCATAATGCCACAAAAGGTTCCATCCCTGTGTTTAACAAACTGACGCTGCCCAGCAGCATAGCATACCACAGCAAAAGGCAGCTTTTGGTATTAGTGACAGATGCATCATCAGAGAGGTAAGAGTGTGTCACTGTGAATGAATGTGCTAATGTCAGTTCACAAATCACAAATAGGGAAGAAAAAAAACAACAACTATATTTATGGATTTCATTTTCTCTGTTTCAGGAAGTGCAGACCTTTGATGAGCCTCTAACCCAACAATCACCTTGTGACTTTCTGTTTTCAACATGACGAAAAAGGAAGGTTTTAAAGCAAAAGTTTGCCATGGACTTTACTACAAGTAAATTGATCAACTGAACCCGCTTGCATTCTAATTTTAGATGTAGTGGTGTTGCTAGTGCTTTGAATTGAAATGGTTCTCAGCTGGTGGAACAATGTCAACAAACCATCAAATTAAGGTACATCTCATGACTGCACAAAGTTTAACATCTTGAACCATATTATGGAGTTCTTTTTTATTTTTTTGGAGGAACTGTATGGAATTATTCTTCGGACTGCACCATGTGGGCACTCCTGGCTGTCCAGCGCTGTGAAAGTGACCATGCATCTGTGTGTTTGAGTGTACTTTTGGGTGTTTATGAGTGTTGGTGTATGCCCACAGTGGTGTGACACATTTGAAGTGATAGGGGAAGACATTTCGAGGCTGTTCTTCCTTTACAATGACAATTCCAGCCGGCGTGGCTCTTTCCTGCCTTTTTCCTGTGGTGGTCCTCCTATGCCTTGTTTCCCAGAGTTGTTATGGAACACAGGTCAATCTTGGCCCACAAACTTACCCCAACCACAGCTCTAAACCAACGTCATTACCAAGCTCCAGTCCTGAAAAACATAGACAGATCCTGAGCTCCAGCAAGAACCTCTTGAGCAAGTTTCAGCTGAAACCTGGACTTGACACCATGTCTGGTCTGCCCAACAACCATAGGGCCAATACAAACTTTCCATCGGCAATCTCCCTGGCCACATCAAGCTCAAACAGTAAACTTAAGCAACGGCATACGCCTAAACAGAGTTCTAATTCAAGGCAAGAATTGGCATACAAAACAAATTCCTATCAAGGGGTGAGAAATGCCTATCCCCAGGAATCTTCAAAAATCAATTCCAAAAGCCATCCAAAACCAATGCTTGGGTCAATGTCGCAGCTACAGCCCAAAGCATTCTCCAGCTCTCAGGTAGTGACCGGGCCTAAGACCAATCCAGAGTCAGTCCCCAAGACTAACTTATCTTCACTGCCTAGTCCTAATCAAACGTCTGACTCAGCTGGCACAGTTAACCCCAGCGCATATAACGATGCCAGCGCAGCTTCACTATCCATTCCTAAATCCCAGTACAGATTTCCACCTTCGCAAATAAATCCCAAATCTGACTCTAACATCACCAACCCAAATCCAAGAGCATTCATCAGAGGACAGAGGAATAAGAACAAGTTGCTGGAGACAAACAAGGATTCCAGGCATCGACCCAAGAGAGGCTGGATCTGGAACCAGTTCTTTGTTCTGGAGGAACACATCGGACCTGAACCTCAGTATGTTGGAAAGGTAAGATATCTTTATTTAAATTAAATGAAAGTCTGAAATGCCTGGTTCAGAGTGTGATTAAGGTGATCTTTGGTAGTGAAACACAAAAACAGAAAACGCATGCCTTTCTTGTTTTGCTTCCAGTGCAGTTCACAGATCTATAAAATCCACTTTGTTTTTTCCTAATCCACTTTTAGTCTTTTCTGAACATGTGTTGTTTAAAGAGCATGCACTTGCTGGTGCTTGTTTAATGCAATTTTATTTTGTATTCATTTTCTTAATTTGTCAGTCCACACAATTAACAGACTGTGAGTAGTTAAAACGTAGCTTCTGGGTATCCCAAATTTCATGTGAGGTGATTTCTTTGTACATGAGTCAAGCATCATACTAATACTATGTAATAATCAAAATATGTGGAAAGTTGATTAATGTAGTAGCCAACCATTTATGGAAAATCTGTACTTCAAGTACAATAATTAGCTGACTAAATTATTAGTAACAGCATTTCCATAATAAACCTGATTGTAAAAATCATGCCATGGTGATTGGACACTCAAAACCGAAAAAAATTCAGAGTTATGTGTTTTAGCAGGTAGCCAAAACCAGATGAACTGCAGTTGTTTTGGGGTTTTTTTCTGCTATCAGTTTGTTAATAATGTCTCTATGTTTTACATGTATGGCTTATTAGATGTAGTTGTGAGTGTCCCCACAAACAGACCCCTACATCCCTTATGCCCAGGACACACAATGCCCGTGTGTGTCACAGACTCTTTCTTTTTGGTTTCAGTGCCCATGTTTCCAGGTTAGAGGAGTCACACTGCTCAAGTGAGCAGCACTGCTCAGGCTCAGCACAGCTGCTGCTCAGGTGTGGAATATTAAGATTCGGAGTCTTGCAATCTTTTCTATGAGATGTGCACAGTTTTTAGCAAACATAGGTCGTGAAAATTATGTGTTGATAGTCACATTTACCTAATACCAGCCTTTTACTACAGTTTTAATGTCTTTATCTGTCACAGACATGAAAAATATAAATACTTATGAACTCAACACTTCCTGATTTTGTTTCAAAATAAAAGCCCTTTGACAAAGTTTTTGTCAAGAGTATCCCTTCAGTTGTAAACACAAGGTTTATTGTGAAATATTTGAAGCACCGTGTTGTTGACAATGCAGTGGCTTGCACAGCTCCACAAATAGGTGGCGTATGAGTTTGACGTGGAAATACTCACAGCAACAGATAGTTCTGAGGCAGAAACATTGTCTGAACAAAGCACTTACTCCTCATGCAGGCAGTGTGGTCCAGGTGTTAGAAACTACTAACCTTCAGTTTTATTGTTATATTTTAGACATTTTTAAGTGATAGAACTTCATTTGAGGATGCAACTAACTGCAAAGCTGCAGGTGGAGGAGAAAAAAGTTGAATATTCTTCAGGAGGAAAACAGTGACTGAGCAGCAGTGAGCTGAGAGGAGCAATCCGCAGCAGACTGCTAAACCTTCTCTCCTGCATAACCAACCTAAGGAAGACTCTTTCTGTGTGAATCTGAGGACACTATGAATATAAATGTAAAAAAAACACCAACAACAGCAAAAAAAAAACAAACAAACAAAAAAAACAAAGCATGTGTGGTGCTTACACTGAATGCTAATTCTTTAAAATGTCAGTCTTTTTACAGCCATTGCATACAAGACAAAAAACCCTCCATTGTAATATGTGTCATGAAGTTGCTAACAAACTGATTTTTAGACTGCCCACAGTCTGTATGTTCAGTTATGTTCTTGAGTGGTACAAGAGGTCTTACGGGCTGCTAATCCAGGTTTAAACAGCTGCATACTGTAGAACCTGTCTGTGATAACATGGCTGAGCACATTTAATCAGAGGAACAATCACCAATGCTTAAATTTTCATCTGTGTGGTGCACGCTTTCACGATACAAACCTCAGAAACAAATAATACCTCTTAAACCTGATTCAAACATTTCTCAACGATAAGTTTTTGCACCAGGTCACCATCTTGGATTTTAGATTTCAGATTGCACTATCCATCAGAAGCTGTGCTGTGGCTGAGAAAGATCCTTTCTACATGATTTAAATACAGGCACACATTAAACTGATTAATTGAAAGGTGGTTGTTTATCGCAGGTGGCTCCATTTAAATGCCACTATCTGGATGCTTCATAGATTGTTATGTGAAACTGCTACAAAAGACATCTCAACACACACAAAAAATACAAAGCAGAGAAGGGTCTTTAGTTGACAATACGGGTTTCGGTAAACAGTCCAAAAAATAGCTGAGGTATCCAAAATTCACTATTCTAAGACAGAGTCAAAAACAAGATCTGATACCAACAGAAGTAAACCCAGAAGATAATGACTGGAAAGCTAGATGAGGAGGTACAAAGATTAGCTTGAACAGAAAACAGGGAACACACAGGCTAATTAGCCTCAGGAAGAGGGGGTAGTTGTAGCAATAGGATTGATAGCACATGTTAATGTTCAACATGTTGATTAAATAAAGAAACCTGTAAGCAAAATGAAATGCTTTAACTGTCCATTCTGTAAAGTAAGAACAGAACAGAATGAAACGTGGTGGCAGTGGATTGAAATTTTGCGCACTATGGCCTAAAGAAGAGAGCTATTAGCCAGCGTGTTAGCCACAAGGAGCCATGGGGCTAATGGACCGCAACAGGTGAGCGGTGAGAGAAACTATGTTCGGATGGAAGGGCTTAAACCTCCACTGATACTGGTGTTAGACTCCAACAACTTAGCAAAGACTTGGAAAAAGGAATTTACTTTGTATACAGACCTCATCATACCCGATGGAGATGAAAGCACTAGAGTCAAGCGGTCTTATTAGCTCATAGGAGAGAGTGGACAAGAACTCTTGAGCACTCTGACATGACACAGCGCATTGGCAAGGAGAACAGTGAGTTTTACTGTTTGATAGTAGAGTTTTCTGTCATGACTTCTAAAGGATGGAGACACCTGTTGAAGCTTCAAGCTTCACACGTTTAATATGAGTAAAAGTATGAGTATATAATTAAAATTACAATTACAACAAACATGAGTACAATAAATGAGAACAACATAAATGAAGATGAGTACAAAGATGAACTAAAATGAAGACTACAAATGAGGACAAGTAAAACAAAGATGATGGCCCAGACAGATTCAAGACTAAACGTTGACTAACTGACACAGATCATGAACAACTGACTGACACTGATCACATAGGAAGGCAGTAGTATTTATACAATTCTGTGATGTAGATGGTAGGTATCAATTACTAACATGTCAGGTACGAGACTTCTTTTGAGGAATGAGGCATGTATTTGTGTTGCTAAATTTACTGGCACTGGTCCAGCTCAGGTATCCATGGTCCAGCATAACTTCCAGGGTCCAAGACTTCCCCATATATAGGTAACGCTTTACTTAAGGTAGACATAGAGTCTCAAACTAACTATGGAGGATGCATAGTCATAAAAATACACACTAACACTCTTCTCCTTGTCAATGCATTGTCACTTGTCAGAGTGACATCATTAGATGGTGCTATTTGATTAAGATTGTAACCGAAAGTAAATGAAACTGTTGAGAGGTACAGATTTTTCATGAGAAATCAAGGATTAGATGAAAATGTTGACAAATATGTCACAGGCTTAAAAATGTTGGCCAGTACCTGCAATTTTGGAGACATTATAGACAATCTCATTAGAGATAGAATTGTGTGTGGCACAAATAGCTCCACAATGGGAGAGAGATTGCTTAGAGAAGAGGGCCTCACACTAGAAAAAAGTCTGAATATATGCTGCAGAGCTGTCCAAAGACAACAAGACACTACAAAGAAGGGCAGTAGAGGAAGTCCATGTACTAAAACAAACTGTAAAGAAAAGCAAAGAGAATGAAATCAGCTCCAATTTTTTGTGGCAGGACACATGAGCGAAACAAGACAAAATGCAGAGAGCCACAGGAAAAGTAAACCAGTGCATGTTATCACAGACAATATGAGGACATTTTGACCATAACTGGTAAATGTAAAGTAAAAGTCAGAAACCCCAGAAACAACAAACTGTATAGACTTGAGTGTCAGGTAGTGGAACACAGTGACAGAATTCCATTACTGGGGCGAAAGGCCAGTAAAGCCATGAAGTTGATTAAAGTACAGTATGAGAATACTCAGGCCATTGACAGTATAGCGAGAAAAGACTTTGAGTTCAGATGTTAAAAGTGAAGAAATAACAATGGAGAAAATAAAAACAGAGTTCGAAGATGTGTTCACCAGTGATGGCTGTTTGGGGGGTGAATATCGCATAGAAATAGACAAAAATGTACCATTAGTGAAACTGCCGAAACATAGAGTGCCCGTAGCTATGTTGACGCCTTTAAGAGAAGAACTCAAAGATCTTCAGAAAAGAGAGATCATTGCACCAGTGGAGTATGGCATTGACTGGATAAGAAGCATGGTCATTGTGACAAAACCGAATGGGAGACCAAGGATCTGCATAGACCCAAAACCACTAAACCCCTCCCCCTCCCTATCATTGATGACATTCAACCCGGCCTGTCAAAGGCAAGTAATTTCAGTTCATGATGTAAAACATGAGCTGTGTTCGAAATCATCCCCTATCACGGATGTAGTGCGCTATATAGTGTGTTCGCCATTTTGTAGTGTTGTTTTATCTAGTTTTATTTAGTGTAATTTCATCCACTATGTAGTGGATGAGAAAACACCCACAATGCACCGCAAAATTGAGTGAACAAGCAATGTACACTACTTTGTGCTCCGTATCCCACAATGCAATGCGGTCGTGTTTTGGAAGAGGAGAAGAAGGAGACGATGGCCGCTGCACCAACCGCCGCTTTTGTATATAAATTTAAGTAACATAACAATATACACATTTGATGTGTGTAATACTTTAGCGGCGTGGTTTTATGCCTTTTAAGAGTTGCGAATTGTCATAACGAGTGGATTTGTTGGTGGAGAAGCATCCGTTTTTTTTTTATTTGTATCTGCGAGCTAACGTTAACGCTAACGCTAAGGCTAATGCTAGGGCTTGCCGATAGTTGCAGCTCTAGCTGGAGCAGACACCCGCACACCCACTCACATCTGATCATAGCGTTTTGTTCTCTTTTCCCAATTGGCGGTGTGTGAGAAAAATAAATGCTTTTCTGTTTCTTGTTCCAAGGGACTGATGAAGATGTTGAGAAGCTTATTAAGCTTCGTGTTAAGCACAACCAGCTGTTCTCCGGCCGCAGAAATGCGGCTCTGCATGGATGGGATATATTCTAGTGGTGCATATTCATCAATAAAAGAAATTTCAGAATTCATATTTGTCATTCCTGATTGAACATTACATTTGTATTTTTTAGTATGATGGTATTTATAGTTGAATAACCATGGCGCATCTGCTGACGCAACCACGTTCAGGAAATTACCGTGTAGTGTCCGAATTCTCCTCCCGTCGTCGTTCCCTACATCGTGTATATGATGTAGTTCACTACATCATATACACGATGTAGTAGATAGGGAGTGAGTGAATGAGTGGATGATTTCGAACACAGCTAAGGTTTCTGGCATGTTAAATTAAAGGAACAGTCAAGCTACCTCACCACATTTGCCACCACATTTGCCACCCCATTTGGCCGATTTCGGTGGCTCAGGATGCCAATGGGAATAAGCCCAACACCAGTTTTTCAGACGAAACTCATGGACTAGAGGGCTTACCTGTAGTAAGTGACATCTTGATCACAGGTGAAGGGGCAACACGGGAGGAGGGATTAACAGATCACGATGAGAAACTGAGGAACTTTGACCAGACAACATTTGGTACCCTGCATTGGACATCTGCTGACAGCGGAAGGACTGTGAATAGAGCCAGAGTAAGTGAGAGCAGTCAGGGAGCTACCAAGGCCTACAGATGTCAAAGGTGTACAGAGAGCGGTAGGTATTGTAAACTACCTGTCCAAATTTTATGACCATCTGTCAGATGAGTGTGAGACTCTGTGACAACTCACACACAAAAAAAACATGTGGGACTGGACTGATGGACATGAAGCAGCATTTCAAAACTGAAAGACAAATTAACTAATGCACCTGTACTGAAGTACTTCAATTAGGATGAGGAACTGACTGCAATGTGATGAATCAGAGACAGGATTAGGAGCAGCTTTGACTCAAGGGGGCAAACCAGTTGCTTTTGGAAGTAGAGCACTCACACCTACAGAGAGGGGCTATGCCCAGATAGAAAAAGAATGTTTGGCAATTGTTACGACTGGCTCAAATGCCACAACATACAAGGACACAGACACCGGGCTGATTGCAGAAAGAAAAATATTTATTTGCAAAAAATGATACTCAACACAACAAATAAGTGTCTTGGTTGCAGGAAGACAGAGAGCAGGACATGCAGCCACTTATATAGATTCTGCCCACAGCCCACAGCTGCTCTCAATCAGAGTGATCAGGCCCTGATTACTAGTGAGCTGCACTGTGGAACAAAGAGAAGCACACACACACACACACACACACACACACACACACACACGCGCGCGCACACATACAGTTGAAGCATGCCAGAGAAAATAGCAATGCAAAACACAACAGCATGTAACACAATAGTATTTGGGACTGAAAAGTTTCATAAGTATACTTATGGTAGACGTGACAGCTCAGAGTGACCATAAGCCACTGGAAAACATTCACAAAAAAACTCTACTTAGCGCACCAAAGAGACTTCAGTGGATGCTACTCAGACTACATTTGTACAATATCAGTGTGGTTTATGTACCAGGCAGAGATATGTTACTAGCAAGATACATCTCAGTGTATCTGCTAGTCACAGAGTTTATCTATTAGAGAGCCATAAGGCTGATGGTTAAACACACACACACACACACACACACATACATATATATGTATGCATATATTCCCCCATCAGAATCCCCTTATTAGAATGAAAATTGTTTCTTCATTCTTAAAGATGAGATCAGTCACTACCAGGCCCAAGGAAATTTACTGCTCTGTGGGGAGCTTAATGCCAGAACTGCTATAGAAGCAGATTCTTCTGTATTAACCCACAGGGAGACAAACATATAACTGACCAGATCAGCATCCCCCTGCCTTCACATCCCCACAGGAACAACTTTGACAAAACTGTCAACAAACGTTGGCAACAACTATTGCAGCTATGTCAAGTGCTGGGTCTGTACATAGTTAACGGATGGCTTTGAGGGGACTCAGCTCTCCTCTTGGCAATTATTAATTAATTATTAATTAATTAATTATTATTATAGCATTACAAACCTAGAACCCCTTCTATCTGAGAGCATTCGCAGTCAGCCCCCTAACACCCTTATCTGATCATAATAAAATTATACCCTCCATTAAAAAGACAATAACAAACCCTCATGTAATGGAGCCCAGTAAATTGAACTACACAAAACAACCGTACAGATGAACAAATAATAGCACAGACAACTACCAGAAAGCAAATCAGACGTCAAACAATTAAATCTCGATTAGACTACTTTCTTTCCACATCATATCCCCACAGTAACAATGGCCTGAATCAGGCTGCACAGGATATTAACAACATATTTGACAATGCTACACATATATCCCATCTGAAAAAGTCTCAGCATCACAAATCCAAACAGAAACAGAGCTTCATTTCTCCTGCATATCTCCCTTTTTGTTTTTTTTTTTTTTGTTTTTTTGTTATGTCTATATACAGTAGACATGCGACACACACACACACACCTACACACGCACACACACGTGCGCACACGCGCGCACACACACGGACACACATGCACAAACAAAACAAAATGTTCTTTCTCTTTTTATTTATGCATCTATTTTTTGATATAATGGATTGCTGTTGATTTGAATATCATTGTTGATTTTTTTTTCTTGTATTTAATAATATGATCATTTAATTGTATCAAAGGCTTTGACAATATTGTTTTACAAACATTCATGTCAATAAAGCAAATTGAATTGAAATAATAGAACTTGTGAACATGGTTAACTACTTGCCTATCTCTGCTGAGAGACTGAGCTCCATTCGATCAGCTACAAAAGAGGACACAAAATTACAGAAAGTGATAAAAATGATTCTGAGCGGATGGCCTCAGAAATGACATCCCACAGGACATCAAGCACTACCTCTCACTCCAAGATGAACTGCGTTTCCAGGATGGCATAATTTTTAAGGGAGAGAGAGCAGCACTCAGAACTGACATGACATGCCGCATCCACGCATTGCGTCTGGGAATAGAAGGATGTCTCAGACAAGCATGTGAATGTGTTTACTGGCAAGGGATAGATGAGCACATAAAGACCTTCATCTCCAAAAGCGACATATGCAGGTCAGTAGACCCAAAGCAACAAAACAGACACTACATTCACATGATATGACATAGAAACCCTGGGCCAAGGTGGGAACTGATCTATTTTCCTTTCACAACAAAGATTACCTGATAACTGTGGATTACTATTCCAATTTTTGGGAGATTGATCTTCTACCACACATGAGGAGTAGTACTGTGATAAGAAAGTTAAAGGCTCACTTTGCACGACAAGGGATTCCAGATGTAGTCGTTTCTTATAATGGAGCACAGTACACATTGCAAGAGTTTCAGTGATTCAGCACGCTGTGGGAATTCGAACATAGCACATCTTCGCCTGGATACCCACAGAGTAATGGGAAGGTGGAGTCAGCCATTAAAACAGCCAAAAGTCTCATGCAGAAAGCAGCTGCTGCAGGACAAGATCCATACTTGGCCACCTTGCTTCGAGCGACATATGCCGAGCTTCCCTCAGCTCCCCCGTAATTCAAACTCTGTACGAACTCTGTCAGCTTTCTCCAGAACTCTGGTTTCTTAAATGTCTCATAAATTAGATGTTACCATAATTGAGGTACAGGATCAGAGAAATCTGACTTCCCAGATTTCTCCCGGAGAGCACAGATGTGGCAGACTTGCCATGTATATTCCATCAAGAAAGACTTATTCTGAGTGAAAACAAGCGTTGACATAAATACAGAAGATTTTTGGCATTAAGACCCCATTGTGATGTCATATATTTAAGGATGGTGAAGCTGTAGTAGAATAGGAAACAGCTCAGCAGTTTAAAAGCTGCTGTGGAATATATATATATATATATATAAGTCAATCACTGGAAAAATAAATAAATAAAGAAACAAGAAAAAATAAAATAATTCTTTAAGATATTAAATATTTAATTAT